>NC_133168.1:82900718-83217525 GCF_040802235.1 Manis javanica
GTCCATGATGGCAAAGTTGTGACAAAAGGCTACACGCCTGACACTCCACAAATAGTGGAATGTCGCATAGTCTTAGAGGTCCTACAAATCTTTCCTGAACCTTTAAATATTGTGTCTGACTCCTGTTATGTAGTTAATTCAGTCAAATCTCTAGAAGTGGCCGGGCTAATCAAAGCGTCCAGCCCAGTAGCCACCTTGTTCAAACAGATACAATCAGCACTACTTCATAGACAATCTCCTTTGTATATAACTCATATCAGAGCACATTCAGGCCTTCCCGGGCCTATGACCCAAGGCAACCACTTGGCAGACCTCGCAACCAGAAATATAGCTTTTCCCCTGCTAGACCCTATCACCACAGCTTCAAAATTCCACACACAATTTCATGTCACTGTCGAAACGCTGCGCAAGCAGTTTAGCATAACCAGGGCCGAAGCTAGGAACATTGTCCTTAGCTGCCAACATTGCTGCAGCTTCCTTCCCACACCTCATGTTGGGATCAACCCCAGAGGTATTAGGCCTTTACAAGTCTGGCAAATGGATGTGACGCATTTTTCACCTTTTGGGAAACTTAAATACGTACACGTATCCGTGGATACTTGTTCAGGAGTCATCTTTGCCTCCCCATTGTCAGGAGAGAAAGCTTCCCATGTCATCCAGCACTGTCTTGAAGCTTGGAGCGCATGGGGGTTACCACAAATCCTGAAAACAGATAATGGCCCAGCCTATACCTCTACAAAATTTGCTCAATTTTGTCAACGTATGGGGATAAAACATATCACTGGCCTTCCCTACAACCCACAGGGTCAAGGGATTGTGGAACGCGCGAACCGCACGCTCAAATCCTATTTACTTAAACAAAAAGGGGGAATTGAAGATATACCCCCCACACCAAAAACTGCCATAGCCCTAGCACTTTTCACTATAAATTTTTTAAATCTGGATGCTCAAGGCCATACAGCAGCGGATCGCCATAATCAGTGGCCAAAAGACCCACAAGAACTAGTAAAATGGAAGGACGTGTTATCTAACCAATGGAAGGGCCTGGACCCAATCATAATCAGATCCAGGGGAGCTGTGTGTGTTTTCCCCCAGGGTGAAGAAAATCCCTTCTGGATCCCGGAGCGCCTAACGAGGAAAGTCCTAAACAAAGGAGATGACTTCGCTGTACCTCCTGACCCTGCTCCTGACACTGGAGACCCCGACTCAGGGAGTATTGAGATGGGGAATCCTGTCTGCCTTTCCTAAGCCTATGCCTGTCTGTTTCAATGCAGCCGTTTTTCTGCGCTTTTTCACCACCAACTCTAGTATGAACTTGCCCTACCTAGAAAAAGACACCCTAACAGCCCCGTTGGGAGAAAACCGATCCTTCGTAACTAATGGGTCATTATGCTTCACCACTCAGAATCTAGCTGGCTGTATCTCCCTGAAACGGAGGAAATACGGATGGTTCAATGACATAATTCTAGAGGCCAGTGGCCTCCCCGTTATGTCAGCTAAATTTGAAGGGCCTAATAAGGAAGGGAGCCCGCCCTATAAGAACATGACTATCCACCAGATGGTTCTCTGGATCAATGGCACATTTGTACACTCTCCCAGGAACAATTCCACCGACAGGCCTCGTCAACCCAAATATGCCTCCCATTGTGTGGGCGACTATGAGGGAGAGCTGTGGCCCTGGACTGACTGTCAGTCAACTGTAGTAACGTGGGCAACTGAGAGGCAGGAGTTTACCATCTCCCCAGATATGGAGGGACGGCCAGCCAATGAGGCTTGGTGGCCAGTAAAGGTGCTCGAAGGCGAGTTTCGTCAGCAGCTGAGCATGAACCCCTTCCATAAATGGATGCTGTGTGGAGTCAATGGCTCGTGTACCAACCTCTCCCCCTTTTCCGCCCTCCAGGGTGGGGGAATCGGTGTAAAAAATATCACCTTTTGGTGCGAGAACAACCACACGCGCGCACACTGGAACATGACCATGACCCATAACAACGAGAACTACACGTGTTCAGCAAAATCAGGTCCAGAGTCACCTAATTCCCTTTTTCCACCTTCTCCAGTATGCGTATACCCCCCATTTCTGTTTATCTTATCCAATAGTAGTTTTGACTCCTGCTCCAATGAAACCTGCTTTCTGTCTCAGTGTTGGGATGCGCGTAACTTTACCAATGCTTTGGTAGTCCGCATCCCCCGTTGGGTCCCTGTTCCCGTAGACGCCCCTAACACCATGACTCTGTTTCGAGAAAGGCGCGATTTCGGCGTTACAGCCGCCATAGTGCTCCTGATCTCCGTGACCGCGGTCGCAGCCACCGCCGCTGGTATAGCTTTAGACACCTCCATCAAATCGGCTACAGAGCTCAATAACCTTGCAGCCTCAGTAGCTTCTGCCCTGGACCAACAGTCCACACTTGATGGCAAACTGAAAGGAGGAATAATGATCCTCAATCAACGCATAGATCTCGTGGAGGAACAAATGGAGGTGCTCTGGCAAATGGCCCAATTGGGATGTGAGCGGAAATATCGTGCTCTCTGCATCACTAGCATTCAATATGAAAATTTTACACGGGCAGCTAATCTGTCACGAGACCTGTCCCAGTATCTTTCAGGAAACTGGTCCCAAGACTTCGATGGGACACTAGAAGAGCTGCGGCGAGAAATTATCCACATCAACTCCACCCGTCTAGATATCTCCGTAGCGGAAGGACTCTCTTCCTGGTTCCTCAGAGCTCTCTCCCACGTCAAGGAGTGGGCGGGCATGGCTGGGATGGGCGTGTTCCTGCTTGGAGGTCTCATGCTCTTACTCTGGTTGTTATGCAGACTCCGCAACCAACATAAGCAGGACAAGGTGATCCTTGCTCAAGCCCTAATGGCGATAGACGTTGGCGCCTCTCCCCAAGTGTGGCTCAACATGCTTAAGAAGGAAGCTCGGCTTTAGCTTGAGGTAGCTCTTGCACCCTGAGCCCATGTGGCACTGCACCAGGCCCGAGTACCTCAATGCTTAATCACAGCTTTCTCTAAGAAGCTCATGGTGCAAGAGGGTTGAGAAAAAAGGTCCAAACCCTTTGTACCAAGCGGTCCCAACGCCAGCCAGAGGATGCGAGGCAAAGCACTGCAAGAGGTCTTGGACCCCTCTGAGAGGCATGCCTGACTGCATAGGGGTAGATGCCCAGAACCCCTCTCCAAAAAGGGGGCATCAGGAAGTATGATGGAGGTCAGGCCTCTGTCTCCGCCTCTGCTGGCAAGTTCCGCCTTGAGCTTCTGTTAGACAAAAAAGGGGGAGATGTTGGCAGCCGCGCTCAGAAAATAGCGCCCAATGCAGGGCAGCCGGAAGGCCCCGAACTTCCTAATGACAAATCATCCCACACCACTAAACTACATGCTAATTGCGCCTTGGCATAAGGACCAATGAGACCCACCAAATGGTTATGCTAATAAGGCATATGGAGCCGCACCAACCAGGTCAGAGCATGAGAACTATATAAGCAAGCCTCTCCTTCCCCTCTGGGTCCTGCCCAACTCATTTGTTTCACAAAGAGCTGAAGAATAAAGCTTTCTGCAGAAGAATCCTGCTGTTGTTGCGTGCTGTTCTTGCCGGCGAGGACGGGGCACGTGACACCAAAAACCGTGATCAGGTACATGAAGAGGAAAAGTCCAAATAGGAGGAGCTGCAGGGCTGGTTCCTCTGAAAATCCAAGAAGAAGAAATCCAGAAATTTGGGTATCATTTCCTAGTTCCATATGGTAGGGATGACTTCCAGGAAAGATGAGAAAAATGAGTAATTTTTACTCTAACTTTCATTGTTCATATAGTTAAAATGCTACAATTGGTATTCCAGTGAAGAAATTAATTTTAATATTTTTCACATGGTCCTATTTAGGTGTCCCTTGACCCACTTTTTATATGGAATTTTTGACCCAGTCATCTTTTTCCCTTGAGGGGCCATGCATTCTACAGTTTTAATGGGAAATTCTTCAGTATCCCATGAATAAAAATGAGTGCTGACACTGTTGTAGGCCCTGTGGAGGCAATGAACATAGGCCCTAGAAGGAAAAGTCTCTACAATTAAATGAGGGAAAAGGAGTAAATTAGCAAATAATAAAGTAACATAATGCTGCAGGTGGTAACAGTTGGTAGGAAGAAAAGGAAAACAGGTATAAATAGAGAGTGATAGGGTGTTCTATTTTCCATTGCTATTTAGGCAAGGTCTGCAAATAAGGGAACTATTGAACAGAAACCTCAAGTAAGAGAAGAACAGAGATGAAAAATTAGATGGGGAAGTGTGTGCTCGACAGAGGAAATTGCCAATGCAAAGGCCTTGAGGAAGGTGCTTGTTTCAAATGTTCAACTCAGAAAAGGTGAAGTCAGAATTGCAACATGATGGGCATGAGGGAGTTTGAAGAGTGGTGGTGTCAGACATGGTCAGGGGATTAGGGGTCCTGAAACCTCAAGGCACATGGACTTCCTCATCCACAATACCTCTTACAGTCCTGCTGCAAATGCATTCATGAATTAAAACAAATTCTCTGTGCAGTACCTTCTCTTGATTGAGAACCGACCCCCATATTGTAAGACTCACCTTGGAATGTATGACCCTAAGTACCCCTTTCCTGAGGATGTTCACACACACACATACACACACTCACACACAGGCATCTGGCACACCATGATGTCCTTAGTGTGTTATCTCCATGTGTTTCTAAGCTCTAGCCTTACTGACTAGTCTAGGAATGGACAAGAAACCAAGTGGCCCAGATCACTGATCTTTGTCCTCTGGGATACAGAAGCGGTGTCCAGGATTTCCAATTCTAAGGCCTCCCATGGGCAAATACACTTGGTCTCCATATTTGGAATGTCATTTCCTGTCATGTATTTAATGAAACATAAAAATTGTGCTCAAAAAATTTGGGGATCAACAGAGGTGAGGCTCAGAACCTCACCCCCCCCCTGCTTTGAGAGAAATCTTCTGCATCCATGGATGTTTTGCTGCCCTTGTCTAGCCTGGATTAATACTTAGTCCATAGGCACACACCTGATCATCTGATCATCTACATTTGCCCTCTTACAGCACTAAACTATGTTTTCTACCTTTATCTTGTATCTACCTACCACTTCAGCATTTTATTAAAAATAAAAATAATAATAATAATAAAGGGAGAAATGTGGGATCAACATATCAATCAAGTACAAAAATCAAACGAATATTCATATTTGACCTGATTGTTTATAGGTCATAATGCGTGATCAAAACCGAAAGTTTCTGTGATGACTGCCCTTGTACTGTTCACCATGTAAGAATTTATTCACTATGTAAGAATTCGTTCACCATGTAAGAACTTGTTCGTTATGCTTCAGAAGATTGGAGACTGATGAGAATTAGACTTGAGATGGATTAATGATCGTACATTGAGCATTGACCCCCCTATACTGAATTTTATTGTTGTTAACAACCATTTGATCAATAAATATGAGAGATGCCCTCTAAAAAAAAATTGTGCTCAAAAATGGAGAAAGACAGAGACACAGAGAGTCAGAAGCCTGAAATGGATGAGGAAGAACACTGATCTTAGAAGCTCAGGTGGTCCCTAAGAGACTGTGAGTGAGAATAATCTTAATTAGTTCTGGCAGCCATTGAACACTGATTATGTTCCCTAGATGCCCAGAAAATACACTGAGAACAAAAATAAACTTTTCCAAAAGACAACACTAATGATGCCTTTTGGAGTCAAACAGCCTACCTCATTTATATACAAGAGTAAATGAGCAAAGGGACAAATCTCCTCACAAAGGAAAATACATGCTATAAGCAAAAACAGACACTTTTAATATCAAGTGCTAAAACACGTGTTGTCCTATGCCAAGCCCAGAGTTATTTGAAATTTATTTTTATAGGGTCTCATAGAGGATGAAGTCAGCACCCTTCTCCATTTTCTTAGGTGGTCTCTTTTCTTTCTCGTTCATATTGGGTTGAACTCATTTTTGACAAATCCACTGGGCACAGTCTAGTCCTGCTTCTGGACTTTGCAATGGGTAAAGGCCTCCACAGACCTTCTATATCTTTTTCCACACCATGGAAATTCTTTTTTATACCAAAAAACTTTCTTCATGTGATTGTGCCAGAAGTCATTATGTTATAGAGACATCTATGACATTGTAGTCTGTCCTTGCTGTTCTAATGCACGATCCAAAACAGCAGACTTCACCTGCTTTGTTCATCTCTGTACTTGGTACAAAGGTATGTGATACATGTGTACTTACATAGAAACAAATCCAAGAATCTGACAAGTTAAAAGTGGGAAGAATGAATTGATTTAAAAAACAGGCCTAAATGAATAGTTTCAAACAACTGTCATAAGCAAATTGAATGAGGAATTAGTTACTGAAACAAGATACAAAATAGCAGTAAATTGGGGCAAAAAGAAGGTATTGGGAGAAGTGAGGCAAAACCTCCTGCCAATACCACATATAATTGAAAATATAGCAAATACAACTAATCCTGGAAGAACGACACAAAGACCACAACAGACTGCCTATATCTGAGGAAAATGGTAAAGTAGCAAAGCCACAATTCAGCAGAACACAAGCCCTACCCCCACACCAACTCACAGGCCTGAGGAAGAGAAACAGCAAAGAGGGAGTAGAAGCCCAGGACTGCTAAACACACACACCCCAGAGATATTTTCCATGAGCACAAATCCACAGTACATGGTTCTCTGGAGATTAGAGGAGTTAGAAAGCAAAGACAGGCACAATACTTGGAGATTGTGATTCCAGCTGCTTGTGGAGAACAGGAACACACATCTGGCCATTCTGGGATAAAATAAAAGGAAACACTTTGAAAGCATTCCCAACAGTCAGAAGGGTGATAAAGGGGCAAGTATTATGCAAAGTTTGTTTCTCAGAAGAAAAGGCAGGTGGACAAAATCATCCTGTCACACTAAGCCCAGCAGGTTGTAAACTTCCAGCATCTTCAGATGCTTCATTACGCTGGCTGGCAACACAGTGTTGAGAGCCTCAACACCTATATTCAGACTGCCATTCCTTCCTCCTGGCAGGAACCAATCCACGCATCTGATGCCCCTGCCATCACAACAAGCCAGCCAAAGGGCAGCCCCAACTATAACAGCTATATGGGCATAAGGCAGAGGCTCCTCCCTGTTTGCTTGGCCCACTGGCCTTGGCAGTGGAGGCAGTGATGCAGCCAGAAAGTAGGAAAAATTTCCTCCTGGTAGGCACTGGCAGTGTATTTTAAAGTGACTGCTACAGATGGAAGTGCTCCTAAGGCTAAATAGCTGTCACAAGAGAAAATAAAGCCACAGTAAAGGATGTAGACCAATTAATTACTAACCAAATGCAAAATTAAATCAGCTACCCACAAAGTCAGTCAAGGGCTACAGAGTACAGAATATGAAACCTAACATAAAGAGTGGAGGAAGAAGAAAAAGGAAGAGAAAAAATTAATCTTAAGATTGTATTTATAATAGCATAATAAACAAGCTAAGTTAGACTGTTAGATAGAAAAGAACCTTCATTTGAACTATTCATAACTATGAAGCCAAAACCTACAATGTTAGTAAGTACATATCTATCGATAATCACCCTAAATGTAAATGGACTTAATGCACCAATCAAAAGACATAGAGTAATAGAATGGATAAAAAAGCAAGACCCATCTATATGCTGCTTACAAGAAACTCACCTTAAACCCAAAGATAAGCATAGACTAAAAGTCAAGGGATGGAAAAACATATTTCAGGCAAACAACAGTGAGAAGAAAGCAGGGGTTGCAGTACTAATATCAGACAAAATAGACTTCAAAACAAAGAAAGTAACAAGAGATAAAGAAGGCCACTACATAATGATAAAGGGCTTAGTCCAACAAGAGGATATAACCATTCTAAATATATATGCTCCCAATACAGGAGCACCAGCATATGTGAAGCAAATACTAACAGAACTAAAGAGGGAAATAGACTGCAATGCATTCATTGTAGGAGACTTCAACACACCACTCACCCCAAAGGATAGATCCACCGGGCAGAAAATAAGTAAAGACACACAGGCACTGAACAACACACTAGAACAGATGGACCTAATAGACATCTATAGAACTTTACATCCAAAAGCAACAGGATATACATTCTTCTCAAGTGCACATGGAACATTCTCCAGAATAGACCACATACTAGCTCACAAAAAGAGCCTCAGTAAATTCCACAATATTGAAATTCTACCAACCAATTTTTCAGACCACAAAGGTATGAAAGTAGAAATAAATTCTACAAAGAAAACAAAAAGGCTCACAAACACATGGAGGCTTAACAACATGCTACTAAATAATCAATGGATCAATGAACAAATCAAAATAGAGATCAAGGAATATATAGAAACAAATGACAACAACAACATTAAGCCCCAACTTCTGTGGGATGCAGCGAAAGCAGTCTTAAGAGGAAAGTATATAGCAATCCAGGCACACTTGAAGAAGGAAGAACAATCCCAAATGAATAGTCTAACATCACAACTATTAAAACTGGAAAAAGAAGAACAAATGAGGCCTAAAGTCAGCAGAAGGAGGGACATAATAAAGATCAGAGAAGAAATAAACAAAATTGAGAAGAATAAAACAATAGCAAAAATCAACGAAACCAAGAGCTGGTTCTTTGAGAAAATAAACAAAATAGATAAGCCTCTAGCCCAACTTATTAAGAGAAAAAGAGAGTCAACACAAATAAACATAATCAGAAATGAGAATGGAAAAATCACGACAGACTCCACAGAAATACAAAGAATTATTAAAGACTACTATGAAAACCTATATGCCAACAAGCTGGAAAACCTAGAAGAAATGGACAACTTCCTAGAAAAATACAACCTCCCAAGACTGACCAAGGAAGAAACACAAAAGTTAAACAAACCAATTACAAGCAAAGAAATTGAAACAGTAATCAAAAAACTACCCAAGAACAAAACCCCGGGGCCGGACGGATTTACCTCGGAATTTTATCAGACACACAGAGAAGACATAATACCCATTCTCCTTAAAGTGTTCCACAAAATAGAAGAAGAGGGAATACTCCCAAACTCATTCTATGAAGCCAACATCACCCTAATACTAAAACCAGGAAAAGACCCCACCAAAAAAGAAAATTACAGACCAATATCCCTGATGAATGTAGATGCAAAAATACTCAATAAAATATTAGCAAACAGAATTCAACAGTATATCAAAAGGATCATACACCATGACCAAGTGGGGTTCATCCCAGGGATGCAAGGATGGTACAACATTCGAAAATCCATCAACATCATCCACCACATCAACAAAAAGAAAGACAAAAACCACATGATCATCTCCATAGATGCTGAAAAAGCATTTGACAAAATTCAACATCCATTCATGATAAAAACTCTCAGCAAAATGGGAATAGAGGGCAAGTACCTCAACATAATAAAGGCCATATATGATAAACCCACAGCCAGCATTATACTGAACAGCGAGAAGCTGAAAGCATTTCCACTGAGATCGGGAACCAGACAGGGATGCCCACTCTCCCCACTGTTATTTAACATAGTACTGGAGGTCCTAGCCACGGCAATCAGACAAAACAAAGAAATACAAGGAATCCAGATTGGTAAAGAAGAGGTTAAACTGTCACTATTTGCAGATGATATGATACTGTACATAAAAAACCCTAAAGACTCCACTCCAAAACTACTAGAACTGATATCGGAATACAGCAAAGTTGCAGGATACAAAATCAACACACAGAAATCTGTAGCTTTCCTATACACTAACAACGAATCAATAGAAAGAGAAATCAGGAAAACAATTCCATTCACCATTGCATCAAAAAGAATAAAATACCTAGGAATAAACCTAACCAAAGAAGTGAAAGACTTATACTCTGAAAACTACAAGTCACTCTTAAGAGAAATTAAAGGGGACACTAATAAATGGAAACTCATCCCATGCTCATGGCTAGGAAGAATTAATATCGTCAAAATGGCCATCCTGCCGAAAGCAATATACAAATTTGATGCAATCCCTCTCAAATTACCAGCAACATTCTTCAATGAATTGGAACAAATAATTCAAAAATTCATATGGAAACACCAAAGACCCCGAATAGCCAAAGCAATCCTGAAAAAGAAGAATAAAGTAGGGGGGATCTCACTCCCCAACTTCAAGCTCTACTACAAAGCCATAGTAATCAAGACAATTTGGTACTGGCACAAGAACAGAGCCACAGACCAGTGGAACAGATTAGAGACCCCAGAAATTAACCCAAACATATATGGTCAATTAATATTTGATAAAGGAGCCATGGACATACAATGGCAAAATGACAGTCTCTTCAACAGATGGTGCTGGCAAAACTGGACAGCTACATGTAGGAGAATGAAACTGGACCATTGTCTAACCCCATATACAAAGGTAAACTCAAAATGGATCAAAGACCTGAATGTAAGTCACGAAACCATTAAACTCTTGGAAAAAAACATAGGCAAAAACCTCTTAGATATAAACATGAGTGATCTCTTCTTGAACATATCTCCCCGGGCAAGGAAAACAACAGCAAAAATGAGCAAGTGGGACTACATTAAGCTGAAAAGCTTCTGTACAGCGAAAGACACCATCAATAGAACAAAAAGGAACCCTACAGTATGGGAGAATATATTTGAAAATGACAGATCTGATAAAGGCTTGACGTCCAGAATATATAAAGAGCTCACACGCCTCAACAAACAAAAAACAAATAACCCAATTAAAAAATGGGCAGAGGAACTGAACAGACAGTTCTCTAAAAAAGAAATACAGATGGCCAAGAGACACATGAAAAGATGCTCCACATCGCTAATTATCAGAGAAATGCAAATTAAAACTACAATGAGGTATCACCTCACACCAGTAAGGATAGCTGCCATCCAAAAGACAAACAACAACAAATGTTGGCGAGGCTGTGGAGAAAGGGGAACCCTCCTACACTGCTGGTGGGAATGTAAATTAGTTCAACCATTGTGGAAAGCAGTATGGAGGTTCCTCAAAATGCTCAAAACAGACCTACCATTTGACCCAGGAATTCCACTCCTAGGAATTTACCCTAAGAACGCAGCAATCAAGTTTGAGAAAGACAGATGCACTCCTATGTTTATCGCAGCACTATTTACAATAGCCAAGAATTGGAAGCAACCTAAATGTCCATCTGTAGATGAATGGATAAAGAAGATGTGGTACATATACACAATGGAATACTACTCAGCCATAAGAAGTGGAAAAATCCAACCATTTGCAGCAACATGGATGGAGCTGGAGAGTATTATGCTCAGTGAAATAAGCCAAGCGGAGAAAGAGAAATACCAAATGATTTCACTCATCTGAGGAGTATAGGAACAAAGGAAAAACTGAAGGAACAAAACAGCAGCAGAATTACAGAACCCAAAAATGGACTAACAGGTACCAAAGGGAAAGGAACTGGGGAGGATGGGTGGGCAGGGAGGGATAAGGGGGGGGAAGAAGAAGGGGGGTGTTAAGATTAGCATGCATGGGGGGGAGGGAGAAAGGGGAGGGTGGGCTGCACAACACAGAGAGGACAAGTAGTGACTCTACCACATTTTGCTAAGCTGATGGACAGTAACCGTAATGTGGTTGTTAGGGGGGACCTGATATAGGGGAGAGCATAGTAAACATAGTATTCTTCAGGTAAGTGTAGATTAAAAATTTTAAAAAAAAAAAAAGAAAGAAAGAAAGAAAAGGGGGATTACTCCTCGACAGGATAAAACTATTGGTAAATCAAAGATCAACGCATGCTTTAAATATCCTTAATGTTGATCAATTAAAGGGTGTCAGATGATCAGCTATGGAGGTACTCTTTTCTGATACTATTCCTTTCTATTAATTAAAAAAAAAAAAAAAAGCAGTTACTGTGTGCTGACCTCCAATGAGTTCTGCACAGTGGTATAGAGGGCATGTCAAAGTGTGGGCAAAGGGTCTGTTTGTTTCTACGCAGAAGATCAAGGCCTAGCTTGGATACCCAGAAAATGAACTAAGATACGATATGAGGAGGAGCTTCCGGCATCAGCACTCTCTGGAGGACTCGTGCCGGGGGATGATCATCAAAAAGCCTCCACAGGGATCCGGACGATGCTGCGGTTGTGGCTGCATCCAGCCCACCGTCTCCTGGACTTGCCATAAGAAGGAGGAGGGAGATGTCTAGGCTGGCATGTGCATACAGTGAGACAACGAATTTGACTGGATCTGTACTGTTGGAACTCAACCAGGAGTTGGGAGGGGTGCAAGTTGTAGCACCCCAAAATCTCATGACTATAGACTATCTATGGTTAAAAGAACATATGGGATGTGAACAGATCCCAGAAATGGGCTGCTTTAATTTGTCTGATGGTTCAAGTACAGTTGGACAATATCCATCATATCATAGATAAATTTTCACAAATGCCTAGGGTGCCTAAATGGTTTTCTTGGCTTCACTGGAGATGGCTGGTAATTATAGATTTGCTTTGTTTATGTCACCGTATTCCTATTATGTTAATATGTGTGTGCAAATTAGTTAGTAGTTTAAAACCTATACATACTTAAGGTACTATACAAGAAGATATGTCAAAGAAATAATCAATCCTCCCAAGTTTCCTTCATATGCTACATCTATAGCTTTTCTTCTTCCTTCCTAATTACAAACCTTAAATAGAATTCGTGCCTCATATCGAATTTACCGAGTATCATAATTCCTCCAGGTGGTAAAGATACCTCGAGACAAGTGCTGGGCATAGAAGCCACAGGGCATAAATCTGCAAAGAAGTAAAAAGCTAACCTTTGCAAACAATATGGCTTCTCTCTCACTTACCAACTTTACATTTCCCTGTATGGCCCCGGAAGATGACTGGTTAGCCAGAGACGGGTAAGATTCCTCAAGGGAGGAACAACCTAAGACAGGCACAGTCGCAGGGGGGCCATCAGGTGAGAATTTGGGGATCAACAGAGGTGAGGCTCAGAACCTCACCCCCCCTGCTTTGAGAGAAATCTTCTGCATCCATGGATGTCTTGCTGCCCTTGTCTAGCCTGGATTAATACTTAGTCCATAGGCACACACCTGATCATCTGATCATCTACATTTGCCTTCTTACAGCACTAAACTATGTTTTCTACCTTTATCTTGCATCTACCTACCACTTCAGCATTTTATTAAAAATAAAAATAATAATAATAATAAAGGGAGAAATGTGGGATCAACATATAAATCAAGTACAAAAATCAAATGAATATTCATATTTGACCTGATGGTTTATAGGTCATATTGCATGATCAAAACCGAAAGTTTCTGTGATGAATGCCCTTGTACTGTTCACCATGTAAGAATTTATTCACTCTGTAAGAATTCGTTCACCATGTAAGAACTTGTTCGTTATGCTTCAGAAGATTGGAGACTGACGAGAATTAGGCTTGAGATGGATTAATGATTGTACATTGAGCGTTGACCCCCCTATACTGAATTTTATTGTTGTTAACAACCATTTGATCAATAAATATGAGAGATGCCCTCTCAAAAAAAAAAAAAAAAAAAAAGGATTTTGGAGACAGGACAATCAAATATGACGCATGGACCTTGTTTGGATCTGATTCAAAGAAACCAAATGTTATAAAATAAACAAGTCCTGGGGATATAATGTATGACATGGTGGCTATAGATAATAACATTGTATTGTATATTTGAAAGTTACTAAGAGGGGTAGATCTTAGAAGTTCTCATCATGAGAAAACAATTTTGTAACTATGTATGGTGATGGTAACTAGACTTATCATTTTGCAATTTATACAAATATTAAATCATGTTGTACACCTGAAAAAAAAAAAAGTATATATTTAATTGCATGATCAAAACCGAAAGTTTCTGTGATGAATGCCCTTGTACTGTTCACCATGTAAGAATTTATTCACTATGTAAGAATTCGTTCACCATGTAAGAACTTGTTCATTATGCTTCAGAAGATTGGAGACTGACGAGAATTAGGCTTGAGATGGATTAATGATTGTACATTGAGCGTTGACCCCCCTATACTGAATTTTATTGTTGTTAACAACCATTTGATCAATAAATATGAGAGATGCCCTCTCAAAAAAAAAAAAAAAAAAAAAAAAAGACATTGAGATAGAGAATGGACAAAAAAATCAAGACTAATCAATATGCTGCCTACAAGAGACTCACTTCAAACCCAAAAGATATACACAGACTAAAAGTGAAGAGATGGAAAAGGATATTTCATGCAACTAATAGGGAGAAAAAAGCAGGAGTTACAATACTTGTATCAGATAAAATTGACTTCAAAACAAAGAAAGTAACAAAAGACAAAGAAGGACATTATATAATGAATAAAGGGGGTCAGTCCAACATAAGATATAATAATTATAAATATCTATGCACCCAACATAGGAGTACCCAAATATGTGAAACAAATACTAACAGAATTAAGGGTAGAAATAGAATGCAATGCATTCATTTTAGGAGACTTCAACACAGCATTCACTCCAAAGGACAGGTCAACCAGACAGAAAATAAGTAAGGAGACAGAAACACTGAACAATACATTAGAACAGATGGGCCTAATAGGCATCTATAGAACACTCCACCCAAAAGCAGTAAGATGCACATGGAACACTTTCAAGATGAAATCATATTCCAGACCACAAACAGAGCCTCAGTAAATTCAAAAAGATTGAAATTGTATGAACTAGCTTCTCAGACCACAAAGGTATGAAACTAGAAATAAATTATGCAATAAAACAAAAAAGCCCACAAAACATGGAGGCTGAAAAACATGCTCCTAAATAATCAATGGATCAACAATTGAATAAAAACAGATAAAGCAATATATGGAGATAAATGACAGCAATAACTCAACGCTGCAAAACCTGTGGGACATAGTGAAGGCTGTGCAAAGAGGGATATATACTGCAATATAGGCTTTCCTCAGGAAATCAGAACAATCCAATATGAACAGTCTAAACTCAAAATTAATAAAACTAGAAAAAGAGGAACAAATAAGGCCCAAAATCAGTAGAAGGAGGAACATAATAAAAATCAGAGCATAAATAAATAAAATCGAGAAGAATAAAACAATATAATGAATCAATGAAATTAGGAGTTGGTTCTTTGAGAAAATAAGCAGAATAGATAAACCCAAAGCCTGACTTATCAAGAAAGAAAGTCTAAACATGTTAACAGAATCAGAGATGAGAAAGGAAAAATCACTACAAACACCACAGAAATACAAAGAATTATTGTACAATACTATGAAAAATTATATGCTAACAAACTGGATAACCTAAAAGAAGTGGACAACTTCCTAGAAAAATACAACCTTCTAAGGCTGACCCAGGAAGAAACAGAAAATCTTAACAGACCAATTGCCAGCAATGAAATTGAACTGGTAATCATAAAACTACCCAATAACAAAACCCATGGACCAGATGGCTTCACTGCTGAATTTTATCAAACATTAACTGAAGACCTAATACCCATTATCCTTAAAGTTTTCCAAAAGGTAGAAGAGGGAATACTCCCAACCTCATTCTATGAGGCCAGAATCACTCTAATACCAAATCCAGACAAAGACACTACAACAAAAGAAAATTACAGACCAGTATCTCTGATTAACCTAGATGCACAAATACTCAACAAAATATCAGCAAACTGAATTCAAAAATACATCAAAAATGGGGAAATGACAGTCTCTTCAACAGATGGTGCTGGCAAAACTGGACAGCTACATGTAAGAGAATGAAACTGGATTACTGTCTAACCCCATACACAAAAGTAAATTCGAAATGGATCAAAGACCTGAATGTAAGTCATGAAACCATAAAACTCTAAGAAAAAAAGATAGGCGAAAATCTCTTAGACATAAACATGAGTGACTTCTTCATGAACATATCTCCCCAGGCAAGGGAAACAAAATCAAAAATGAACAAGTGGGACTACATCAAGCTGAAAAGCTTCTGTACAGCAAAGGACCCCATCAATAGAACAAGAAGGTATCCTACAGTATGGGAGAATATATTCATAAATGACAGATCTGATAAAGGGCTGACATCCAAAATATATAAAGAGCTCACACACCTCAACAAACAAAAAGCAAATAATCCAATTAAAAAATGGTCAGAGAAGCTGAATAGACAGTTGTCTAAAGAAGAAATTCAGATGGCCAACAGACAACTGAAAAGATGCTCCACATCACTAATCATTAGAGAAAAGCAAATTAAAACCACAGTGAGATATCACCTCACACCAGTAAGGATCACCATCATCCAAAAGATAGAAAACAACAAATGTTTGTGAGGTTGTGGAGAAAGGGGAACCCTCCTACACTGCTGGTGGGAATGTAAATTACTTCAACCATTGTGGAAAGCAGTATGGAGATTCCTCAAAATGCTTAAAATAGAAATACCATTTGACCCAGAAATTCCACTTCTAGGAATTTACCCTAAGAATGCAGCAGCCCAGTTTGAAAAAGATAGATGCACCCCTATGTTTATCACAGCATTATTTACAATATCCAAGAAATGGAAGCAACCTAAGTGTCCATCAATGGAATATTATTCAGCCATAAGAAGAAGACAAATCCTCCCATTTGCAACAACATGGATGGAGCCAGAGGGTATTATGCTCAGTGAAATAAGCCAGGTGGAGAGAGACAAGTACCAAATGATTTCACTCATATGTGGAGTATAAGAACAAAGAAAAACTGAAGGAACAAAACAGCAGCAAAATCACAGAACCCAAGAATGGACTAACAGCTACCAAATGGAAAGGGACTGGGGAGGATGGGTGGGAAGGGAGGGATAAGGATGGCGGAAAATAAAGGGGGCATTACAATTAGCATGTGTAGTGGGGGTGGCACATGGAGGGTTGTACAACACAGAGAAGACGAGTAGGGATTCTGCAGCATCTTACTACACTAATGGACAGTGACTGTAATGGGGTTTGTGGGAGGGACTGGGTGAAGGGGGGAGCCTAGTAAACATAATGTTCTTCATGTAATTGTAGATTAATGATACCAAAATAAAAATAAAATAAAATAAAAAGATCATCCGTAATGATCAAGTAGGATTTATTCCAGGGATGCAAGGATGGTACAGTATTCAATAATCCATCAACATCATCCAGCTCATCAACAAAAATAAGGACAAAACGCACATGATCATCTCCATAGATGCTGAAAAAGTACTTGACAAAATTCAACATCCATTCATGATAAAAACTCTCAACAAAATGGGTATAGAGAGCAAGTGCCTCAACATAATAAAGGCCATATATGACAAACCCACAGCCAACATCATACTTAACAGTGAGAAGCTCAAAGCTTTTCCTTTAAGATCAGGGAGAAGATAAGAATGCCCACTCTCCCCATTTTTATTCAATATAATCCAGGAGGTCCTAGCCACAGAAATCAGAGAACATAAAGAAATAAAAGGCTTCCAGATTGCTAAGGTGAAGTTAAAATTACACAGTTTGGTAAGGTGAAGCTAAAATGATATAATTTGGTAAGGTGAAGTTAAAATGACACAGTTGTACATAAACAACCCTAAAATATCCACCCTTAAACTGCTAGAACTAAACACTGAATTCAGTAAGGTTACAGGATACAAAATTAATACACAGAAATATGTTGAATTTCTATATATTAATGATGAACTAGCAGAAAGAGAAGTCAGAAAAACAACTCCATTTGCAACTGCATCAAAAATAATAAAATGCCTAGGAATAAAACTAAACAAGGAGGTAAAAGAACTATACCCTGAAAACTATAAAACACTCATGAGAGAAATTAAAGAAAACACCAAAAAGTGGAAATACATCCTGTGCTTATGGACAGAAAGAATTCATGTTGTCAATATGGCCATCCTTCCTAAATAAATCTACACATTCAGTGCAATCCTTATCAAAATACCAACAGCATTCTTCAATGAACTAGAACAAATAGTTATTAAATTCACATGGAATCGCAGAAGACCCCAAAGAGCCAAAGCAATCTGGAGAAGGAATAACAAAGCTATGGAGATCATGCTCCTGACTTCAAGCTCTACTACAAAGCCACAGTAATCAAAACAATTTGGTACTGAAACAAGAACAGAACCATAGATCAATGGAACAGAATAAAGAGCCCAGAATAAACCCACACATATATGTTCAAAGTAAAGGAGCCATGGATATACAATGGAGAAATGGCAGCCTCCTCAGAAACTGGTGTTGGCAATACTGGACAGCTACATGTCAGAGAATGAAACTGGATTATTGTCTAACTCCATACACAAAAGTAAACGTGAAATAGATCAAAGACCTGAATGTAAGTCATGAAATCATAAAAGTCTAAGAAGAAAACATAGACAAAAATCTCCTGAATATAAACATGAGCAACTTTTTCCTGAACACATCTTCCCTGAGCAATGGAAACAAAAGCAATGATAAACAAGTGGGGCTACATCAAGCTAAAACACTTCTGAACAGCAAAGGACACCATCAGCAGAACAAAATGGCATCCTACAGTATTGGAGATTATATTTGTAAATGACATATCCAATAAGGGGTTAACATCCAAAATATATAAAGAGCTCACATGCCTCAACATCCAGAGAACACATAACCCAATTAAAAATGGGCAGATTATCCAAAGCGACACTCTTCCAAAGAAGAAATTTAGATAGCAAACAGGCACATGAAAATATGCTCGATGTCACTAATGATCAGGGAAATGCAAATTAAAATCACAATGAGCTATCATCTCACACCAGTTAGGATGGCCAACATCCAAAAGACAAAAAGCATCAAGTGCTGGTAAGAATGTGGAGCAATGGAAACCCCCACAGTGTTACTGAGAATGCATGTTAGTTCAACCATTGTGGAAAGCAATATGGAGGTTCCTCAAAAAGCTAAAAATAGAAATAACATTTGACCCATTAATTAAACTCCTAGGAATTTACCTGAAGAAAACAAGATCCTTGATTCAAAAAGACATATGCACCCCTATGTTTATCACTGCATTATTTACAATAGCAAAGATATGGAAGCAACCTAAGTGTACATCAGTAAATGAATGTATAAAGAAGATGTGGTACATATACACAATGGAATATTATTCAGTCATAAGCAGAATAAAAATCCCACCATTTGCAACAACATAGATGGAACTAGAGGGTATAATGCTCAGTGAAATAAGTCAGGTGGAGAAAAACAAGTACCAAATTATTTCACTCATTTGTTGAGTATAACAACAAAGTAAAACCGCAGGGAAGGAAATAAACAGGAGCAGACTCACAGACTCCAAGAAGTGTACAGCAGTTATCAAAGTGAAGGGGTTTGGGAGGGTGCATCAGGAGGGGGGAGAAGGGGACTTAGGGGCATTGATGATTAGCACACATAATGTAGGTGGGTCATGGGGAAGGCAGTGCAGCATGGAGAAGACAAGTAGTGACTCTATAGCATCTTAGTACTCTGATGGACAGTGACTGCAAAGGGGTGTGTGAGTGGATTTGATAACATAGGTGAATGCTGTAAACAATACTTTTCATGGGAAACCTTCAAAAGAATGTATATCAATGATACCTTAATAAAAAAACATAGTTAATGATATCAACATAAGTTAATGATATCAACAAGAATCAATAATTAAATTGTCTAAGACCTGGACATAAAAGAATGTAAAACATAATGTTCCTAGAATGATCTGGCCTGTAGCAGATCCTCATTTATTATTTGTTGAATCAATCAGGGATTATGCCTCAATATATATGGGCATTTATCATATGACAAGGTTGTATTTCATTGTATTTGTAAAAGTAAGAATTGCTAAATAATAGATAGCACAAAAGGCTATTTGAAAGAACATGACATCTTAGGACATCTTACAAAAAATCAGAGTGATTACAACTTCCGAGTAAGTGTTGCCAGGACATTTTAGATGAACAGGAAGAATACTACATAAAAAATATACAGGGGGGCAAAAGCATCTTTAAAAAGGCAATAGATTCAGAAATAAAAATAGATACTTTTAATAATATTTTTTAAAATTTATGATCAAAATTTTGCTCCACAGTTCAATTGAGAAAACCTGCAGAAATCATGTGAAATGCTGACAACTATAAAAAGATGTCCAAATAATATATGAGTGTATAATAATAATAGGTAAATTGAAATGGTTTTAAAATACATTAATTTTGCTGAATCAGAGTAATAGTTTAAGAAAACAAGAAGAAATGTTTTTAAAAACTGTCAGCTTTGGAAAAAATCTTAAAGAGCTGTCACATTGATTGGAGTTGGAACTTTTAAAATGATAGTAAAAGGGGGACTCTCTCAATTTTTTTATCAGAGAAGGAAACTGTTTTAAGATTGGAAAACACCCTTTAGACAGCTATATTACAAATGCTTTCCTTTATGCAGGATTTCTCTGGCTTGACACTACTGCTATTCTGAGCTGATGCTTGTCTGTGGTGAGTTCTGTCCTGTGCATTGTAGGATGTTCAGAGCACCCAGCCTCCACCCACCCTTCCCAAGGGTGACAGCCAACACAGTCCCAAGATATTGTTCAATGCCTCCAGGGGACAAAATCACATTCAATGACAACCACAGTTTTCAGTTAATCTCTGATTTATTTTTCTAGTGTTGAAAGAATAGTAACTTAATGATAAAGAACATGAAAGATCAAAACTGGGGGTAGCACAGACACAGTGAACTATTATGTATCCACTGAAATAACTGAATTAATTAATCAAGCAAACAATCACAGACATCTCTTGCCTTGGGGCTGTGCAGATACAGATACATGTTCTTGACTTCCAATCTCTCTGACTCTCCCACATGGGGTGGACTGGGTGTTGGACTCACCTGGATGGGGTCTTTGAGAGGACGGGCTCCTTGTGGAAGTCTGAGTCCCTGCCTGGATGGTAGATGATGGAGACGAAAGCTCTGTGTTCTAATGGCAGCAGGAAGGAGCGAAGCATTGGTCCCCCAGCCAGAATTAGGACTCTCAAGAAACAAAAAAAAGCAAACCAAACCACCCCATGCCCCTTTCCATCCTAGGATGAATAAGGTAAGAGGCTGGAGATGAGGAAATATTTATAGCTTCAAATAGGTGCTCATTAGGGAATTTCCCTCTTGTTTCTCAAACTTCTAAACACATAATTCCCCTGGGGAAAAGTGTTCTGCTGACCCAGGAAATTTCTCCAAATGATTTTCTCTTCCCGATGGATCAGCTTAGAAGAAAAGTGAACCCAGGTTTGTTTGGTTTTTTTTACTCATCCTCCAAGGATTTACTACACTTTCAAATCTCTAAATCTCCTAGCACCTTAGGCAGAGTCTGTTAAGTTTTTTCTCTGAGTCTAAGACTAAGGAATATGTGGGTATGAGGTTTCTTGTATCCTCAAAGCATTGACCTGTGGTGCACACACAACTCCTGACATCTCCAGAAAATTTCTGTTCTGTTTTTCAACAAAGGCGAGAATGGGTTTCTTATGATATTAAACATTTAGCACTACACAATTTGGCTTTATGACACTTGTACAATAACATGAATTACATATTTATATCACAAGTTTACACCTGTTACATAGTCCCTCATTGGAAAATGTTTGTTAATTATAAGATATATATTTAAATATTTTATGTGCTATACCTGAGTTTAGCACCTTATAGGGATTGTTTGATTTAAATTAATAAACATCTTAGCATGAGGAAGTATATTTATGAACTTTGTTCTCCCTTGCAGAAATAGGTGTCAGAGGGGTTTAGTGGTCTTCCCAAAGTTCATATCCGAGTATGTGATGGGCCTTGATTGTAATTCATTATCAAAATTAAGGTCACCAATTGAATTTTAAATCTTTTGTGTCTATTTTTCTAAATTACTTTATTTCATGTTAATTCAAAAATCATTTCTAGTCTTTCTATCCTTTCCAAATGTCACATTTCCTTTAAACATAAAAGATACTATCATAAATGTGTCTGTGTGAACATAAATGGAAATGTTTTCTTGAAGAAAAATGTATAGAAATACACACACAAACATAGACACAACCTTGAGACCTGAATGTTTTCTTTGGACTAAAAAATGAATTTCCATGCATTTCATTCATTCCACACAACATCCATAAGAAGCTGTGTACAGTAGCCCACATTGCCTTCCAAAATAAAGAATCTGAGCCTCAGAAAATTAAAACTTTTAACCGTTAATAAAGCAGTTAAAATTTATGTGCACCATCTTAAATTATAGCCATGTGGAAACATGCAGTATATACTCTTGATTTGTGTAGCTCCTTTAATTTATCAAATTGCACATGCTCTATATACTTAGTGTATTTATTTTCCATGGATAAAAATCTAAGGGTAAATGGCTTAGGGCAGTAGATCACAGGTAACTGATTTGCATTTTTTAATTAAAGTATCATTTTATATGTACTTTTATGATAGTTTCACATAAGCCGCACAGTGGCTTAAACATTCAACCATGTTATTAAATCCTCACCGCCTTTACTGTGATCACTGTCTATCAGCACAGTAAGATGTTATAGAAACCAGGATGCAATCCAAGGATGGTGGTTACCACCTTAAAAGGCTCAGGACATCCCCCTGCAACAGAGAATGATCCACCCAAAATGCCAACAACACAATTGTGAGAAATTGTGATTTAAATCAATTTTGTGATTTTGAATAATAAACACTGAGTTCCAGAGATATGAGGTGATATGTTAGGGTCCCATAACATGCATCATAAAATCTATCCTCATACACCAAACCATTGAACAGAAAGCTGAACCAAACTCAGAAACGCCCTGGCTGCACTCCTTTTGAAGGGAGGCCTATTCCTCTCAGTGCTGTACTACCTTCCTCATGACCTCCCTATATTGTGGTTATGTATTATAGTGCCCCTTAATCCCTTCCTTCTCTCCACTGACCCTCCCCAACCCCTCCACTGTGGTAACCACTAGTCCCTTCTCAGTGTCTGTGAGTTTGCTACTATTTTGTTCCGTAAGTTTTGCTTTGTTGTTATACTCCACAAATGAGGGAAATCATTTTGTACTTGTCTTTCTTCACTGAGCATAATAACCCTCTAGCTCCATCCATGCTGTTGCAAATGGCAGGATTTCTTTTCTTTAATGGCTCAGTAAGATTCCATTGTGTATATGTACCACATCTTCTTCATTCATTCATTCACTGATGTACACTTAGGTTGCTTCCATATCTTGGCTATTGTAAATTATGCAGTGATACACATAGGAGTACATATGTCTTTTTGAATCAGGGATCTTGTTTTCTTCAGGTAAATTTGTAGGAGTGGAATTACTGGGTGAAATGATATTTCTATTTTTAGTTTTTTGAGGAACCTCCATATTGCTTTCCACAATGGTTGCACCAATTTACATTCCCACAAACAGTGTATGAGAGTTCCCCTTTCTCCACATCCTCACCAGCATTTCTTGATTCTTATCTTTTGGATGGCAGATATTCTAACTGGTGTGAGATGATATCTCATTGTGGTTTTAATTTGCATTTCCCTGATCACTAGTGATGTGGAGCATCTTGTCATGTGCCTGTTGGTCATTCATATTTCTTTTTTGGAGAAGTGTCTGTTCAGAAACTTCACCCATTTGTTAATTGGATTGTTTGTTTTTTTTGGTGTTGAGGCATGTGATCTATATATATATATATATATAATATATTATAGTATCATATCACCAGCAAATAGTGGCAGTTTACTTCTTCCTTACCAATTTGGGTGTTAAAAAATTTTTTTACATCTATTGAGATGATTATATAGTTCCTATCCTTCAGGATGAATCACACTGAGCGCTTGTGAATATTTTACCATCCTTGCATCCCTGGATTACATCCCAGTTGATTGTGATGGATGATCCTTTTGCTGTATTTTAAAATTCAGTATCCGAATATTCTGCTGAGGATTTTTGCATCTATGTCCATATGGCTATTGGTCTGTAATTTTATTCCTTTGGGTGCAATTTCAAGCAATGGTTTTTACTAGAGGATACTTGGCAGTGTCTAGATTTTTGTTTGTCATCCCTAGGATGGGCAATCCAAGGATGGTGGTTACCACCTTAAAAGGCTCAGGACATCCCCCTGCAACAGAGAATGATCCACCCAAAATGCCAACAACACAATTGTGAGAAATTGTGATTTAAATCAATTTTGTGATTTTGAATAATAAACACTGAGTTCCAGAGATATGAGGTGATATGTTAGGGTCCCATAACATGCATCATAAAATCTATCCTCATACACCAAACCATTGAACAGAAAGCTGAACCAAACTCAGAAACGCCCTGGCTGCACTCCTTTTGAAGGGAGGCCTATTCCTGGGAGATTGAAGAGAAAACCTTTAGGAAAATATCCATGATGTGGGAGAGAGATGCTGTGCCTAAATATGCTCTATGCATACTGACTTTGTAAATGAGAAGAGTAAAGATCCATACTTGTGGACCTTAAGCTGGGACACACACACACACACACACACACACACACACACACACACACACACACACACCTTTAGTTACTTAGCCAATGTTCATCCATGTCCATCATTGACCACTGAATGTGTATCATAGGAATCATGCTGACATCTCTGGTTTTGATTCTGGTTTCCTTAATGTGACAAGATATTCAGGGTAAATGCTGGATTTTTCTTGTGCGTTAAATTTCCCACTTACATTATTTCCCACTGTGTATATGTCTTATCTCCATGGTTTCTCATAATTTTTCTGTGCAGACAGTGAAGCCTGGCATGCCTCCAGCACAGTCATCACTGGCCACAGGGAGATCTCTCTACAATGCAAACACTCATATGGTTCCCCTTCTGGAAACACTGGGGGAGGAAAGGAGAAAGAGCACAACTAAAGGAAAGCCTAAAATGGCTGTGGAAGATACTCGGGAGGACAATGGGGGAAAATGGGGCAGTCATTATTGTTGAACTGAAAACCAAAGAAGATACAACATATCAAGAAACAATAAGCTACAGTCGTTGCTACATTACACAAGTCCAGGGTCTTAATGTTGGAGTGACACGGTAATGTTGACTTTTTCCCTCTAAAAAAAGGGGACACTCCGCTATTTCTTATAGTTCCTCCACTTGCAAGGATGCTCTGGTTTTCCAAGATATCATTAAAGAGACGACATTTGCTGGCTGGTTCTGTTTCCCCTGTGAACAATTGTTGGAACTGGGATTTCTGTCCCCAGGAATGGAATGGAGAAAGAATCCCTCATGAGATCTCTGGAAAATGCAGTTTTGTTCCTCTGCTATTCGTAGAACCATGTTGCCATAGATGTCCAATAAAAGAAGGCCCTTAGAATAGCTGAGGCTTCCAGGACTGAATTCTCACTGTGCCTCATTAAATAAATTGATATATTATTATCCTATTATCTGAGGATTGACTCTTTTTAGAAGGTAAAGACTAAAAGAAAACAGCCATGCCACTTGAGGGTAATTATGCATCCCAGTGAGTCTTCTAAACAATTTCAAGTTCCTTCCCTTATATGTGGCCTGTAGAGAGCATAGAAGGTTCCCTCTCTATTTAAGTGTATTTAACCTAATATACACTTAAAACAAAGTTTGGACAAGATCTGTCCAGTTCCCTGGGCTTTGAACCAGAAATGTAAAAATCATAAGAAAACTTCTTTTTCATTGTGTCTTTGTGTCATTTGTACATGTAATCTCTCTAGAAATTTGTTGCTCCTTCTCCTAAAAATATTAGTAATCATTGTCTATTACTTACCCTGTATTTTATATTTCCATTTTATCTTATGTAAATTCAATAAAATTGTGATTTCTAAGTATAGAATCCAAATATAGACTCTCTTCAAATTTTCCAATATTGTCCAATTATTATCAGACCAAACTATTCTACCAAATGAAAATGGGTCTTTAAATACTTGCCCATTCCTGAAAATTAGCTTTCTTTAGGTGTGTTCTTTATGACAATTTTTTTATTTATTTTAATCATATGTATTTTATCTTAGAACACTCCATAAATGATCTTTGCTCAGCTTTGAAAGTTAAGATTTTTCCTTGAACATATTCTTATAAATGATCATCAGTGTCATGACTTTTGTGTTATTCCAGTGAGGATGCTGTCATATCTTTGGAGACACATTTTAAAATGCTTTGTCTTCATTGTATACTAAACATTTAGTAAAATCATTGAGTACTATTTATGTCTGGAATAATTTCATTCCTGTTGCCAGTTTCATTTTTCCAAATGAAAATTAGAATCATCTATTCTTGCTGCAAAAATAGTACCAAGGATTTTATTACATATTCCATTAAAGTTATAATTTAATTTTGAAAGAATCAACATCTTTATCATATTCATATTCTCACTCCAATAACAGTACTTTTTTTCTCTAGATATTTCAGTCTCTTTTTGGGTAAGCTTTCATGTAATATTGCAGATCATGCTAATTTATTGATAACAGTGCTTTAGCATATTTTAGGTTTAATTCCACTATGGTTCCCAACATTACATATTGGATATTGCTATTATATTACAAAAGCTTCTGATTTTCCTGTATTTATAAACTGTCATGATAATTTTCAAGATTTTATTCTTAATTTTAAGATTTTTCTTCCAAACTACTTTCTCCAAGTAATATTTACAGTATCTAAAACCTAAGGACTGTGTGCAGTGTCTCATGCATGCTGGCATCTCAACAGGAGTCGTGGCCACTCCTGCTCCATGGCTGCCTGCACCTGCACATGTTAGAATGCCTGTGCACCTGTGCCTCCCCACAGTACTCATGCCAACACCCCATCCAGGGCTGATGATGCCTGAGTACACGTCTCCCTGTGCACACATTTCTGCAGTTCTATGTTCAACTGAGGTCTAGAAAGGCAGGGACTGCACCAGGGAACAGTATCTGGGAAGAGTCCAGAGGAGAAGTTAGGATGGGGGCTTTATAAGCCAGTGTTCCACCCATTCCATTAAGTTTGTGTTGGAGATGAGAGCACCTGAGATCATAGTAAACACTGTCCAACTTCTCCCAATTCAGTTATTTTCCTCCCAGGATTACCAGGAGCGTACAGGCATGCACAAGAAGATGCAAACTGCACGGCTGGGGTCACGAGAGACTGGGTAAGCAAAAGCAGATATCTCGTATGTGACACAGGAAAGAGGAAAGAGGTTGGAGATGTCTCTGCCATTAAGGGAATCCATTCTCCTGACACTGAGAGCAGAAGTCAATAGCGTGATGGGGATTCTCAAAGTTCTCATTGTCCTGCCTATCAGACCATGTCCATGAGGATGAGGCCTAGGTTCTCCAGCATGCGGGGCCTTGGGTCAAACAGTTCGCCATTCTTCATGGAAGCAGGCTGAGCACACAGTCCACTCCCCAGTATAGGCAGTGGCTCTAGGAGAGAACTGTTTAATTCTCTGCAAACTGTCTTCTTGAAATAGTTTACATGTTTCTTCATGGTTGGAAACTTCATTGACCTTAGTTCTCTAATAATGACCCACTGTGCTCCTGGGGCACAGGGAAAATGATTTTCACTCCATGAAGTTCCTTCAGAGCAGAGAGAAGCTTGGGACTTGGGGAATGAGGGCTTGGAGTAGGACAGAATGAGGAAGAGCCCCACAGCAAGTGTCAGGTGTCTAAGAACTAGGCCAGGCATCATTTCATCATTGGGGTCTTCATTTGGAAGTAGGGGGGGAAATAATTGCTCTGCCTGAGATGAGGATGCCTTGAGTGAATTAAGCACCAGCGAGAAGAGACAAAGAGGGGAAAGCGTCTGCTGAGGTCCATCCCCACAGCCAAGGAAGCCTTCAGGTCCTACTTCTTTATGCCTAGGACTCTGGAGAGACTTTGCATTGAGGACAACCTAGTAAATACCTTGTGACGCAGTGATAGTGCTGGCCACCAGGTTTAAGGAGGCCTCCTGTGCCAGTGCTGCCCAATGGCGAGTTGAGTTTTGTTTACACTGCTGGACAACTGTGGGTAAGAGTCATGCAGAGGTCATTGTAGCCATGCCCTTGCTCAAAATGACAAGAATTTCCTTCTTTTTTTATGACTGAATGTAATTGCATTATATATACATCCCCTGATGGACTTTTACATCCATCACAACTAATTACAACTAATTACATGGCCATTACAACTAATGCTGTAATTAACATGGGTGTGGGTATATCTTTTCAAATTCAAATTTGTGTTCTTGCATTCTCATAAAAATACCCAGAAGTGGAACTACTGGATTTTATGGCAGTTCTATTTTTAATTCCTTGAGGAACTTCCATATCATTTAACATATTGACTATACTAATTTACTTTCCCACAAATAAGGCATGACTTCACTTTTCTCTGCATCCTCTCCAACACTTGTTATTTCTGGTATTTGGGGTAATAGCCATTCGAACAGGTGTGGGGTGATATATCACTGTTGCTTTTATTTTCATTTCCTGGAGATTAGTGGTGCTGAGTACCTCCTTGTGTTCCTGTTGGCCATCTGTATTCCACTGGAATAATGTCTATTCAGGTCCTCTGACCATTTTTGAAACATTGGATTGTTTGGAGTTTTTTTTTTTCTGTTGAGTTATATAGGTTCGTTATATATTTAGGGTAGTTTTCCATTATCAAATATAAGATTTGTAAGTATTGTCTTCAATTTAGTAGGTTCAATTTCCATTTATTGATGGTTTCCTTACCTGTACAGATGTAGACACGCGTTTTTGAATTTTTTTGCTTTTCTTTCTTTTATTTTGGTAATCAGACCCTATAAATCATTGTCAAAAACAATGTCAAAGAGCTGACCACTTACTGTTTTCTTCAAGGAATTTTATGGTTTCAGAGATTACTTTCAAGTCTTTAATACATTTTGAGATAATTATTATGTGTGGCCTAAGATAATGGTCCAGTTTCATGCTTTTGCATATGATGATCCAGGTTTCCCAACGCATTGACTAAACAGACTACCACTTCCACACTATATGTTCTTGCCACATTTGTCATAACTTAATTAACCATATATGTGCCAATTTATTTCTGGGTTCTCTATTCTTCTCAATTTATTTATGTGCTTTTGATGCCAATATCATATTGTTTGGGTTGCTGTAGTTTTGAAATATAGTTTGCGATCAGGGAGCATAATGACGCCTCCTTGCCTTCTCTTTTTCAAGAGTGTTTTGGCTATTCCAGATACTTGTGGTTCCAATTTGTTCTTTTTCTTTTTAAAAATGATGCTTCTATTTTGATGGGGAGTGCACTGAATCTGTCAATCATTTTGGAAAATATGGACTTAATAATGTTAATTCCTCCAATCCAGTCATTATTTTTTAAATCTTATTGAAGTACAGTTGATATGCAATATTATGTTGATTTCAAATATACACAACACAGTTTTTGAAGTTATATACATTACTAAATCTCCACCCGAAGTAGTAGTTACTGGCAACATAGAAAGAAGTTACAGACCCGTTGACCATATTCTCAGTGTTGTACATCTACCCTGGAGACTAATTTATATTATGATTGTCATTTTGTGCCTCTTTATCCCCTTCACCTATTTCGCCACTCACCCCAAACCCTCTGCCATAGTAACAACCAGTCACTTTTCAGCATCTCTGAGTCTACTCCTATTTTGTTATTTTGATTTTGTTTTGTTTTTAGATTCAACAAATAAGTGAAATCATATGACATTTGTCTTTCTGTGCCTGGCATATTTTACTTAACATAATACCCTCTAGGTCCAACCATGTTGCTGTAAATAGCAGGATTTCTTTTTTATGGCTAAATGATATTCCACTGTATATACATACCATGAATTCTTTATGTATTTATCTACTGATGGATACTTTTTTATGCTTCCATATCATGGATGTCATTAAAAATGTGACAGTAAACATAGCAGTGCATATATCTTTTCAAATCAGATGTTTTCTATTCTTTGGGTAAATTCCTAGGGGTGGAATTACTGGGTAATATGACACTTCTAATTTTTATTTTCTGAGGAACCTCCATACTGTTTTCCTAAGCAGCTGCAACAAAATGTGCTTAATAGAGGCTAAAATAATTAACTCAGAGACTAAAATTCAATTTCCTCTCAAAAATATACGATAAGTATCTGTGTTATATTTCTACTACTGCTGTAAAAATTACCATATCCAAGGTTTAAAAAGAATAAATTTATATTATTTTTCTTTGAAGTGTGAGAGCCTGAAATAAGCCTCAGTGGGCTAAGATCAAGATGTCTTTAGGGCCCAGTTCCTCCTGGAGGCTCTAGGAATGAATTCATGTCCTTTCTTATTATTCCATGTTCTAGTAGCTACAAGAATTCTTTGGTTCATCTTCTTTTCTGCATCTTCAAAGACAGATGTTGAATCTTCATGTATCTATGATTCCAACTGCTCAACTTCTTATCTCTATCTGGTTCTTCCTCTTCCACATTCAGAAGACTATGGAGATTACACTGGCCCCCCTTTATTACAAAAATTACATATGCAAAGTTTCTAGGGATTATAATGTGGACATCTCTAAGAGACTCTAATTCTATGTATGATAAAGTCTTACAAAAGCATTTTATTTTGTGTTAATCAATAGCCCTTAAGTAAAAGAAACAAAGAATTTGTTAGAGCCTCTGGAATGAGCGGATACACATTTGTTCAAAATTTTATGCAAATAATTATTTTGTGAAGACCTACAACTGCCTGCCCCTCACTCTCCCACAGCACCACAGCCTTGCTACTCAAAGAATGAGCTACAGACTGGTGCCTGCAGCATCAAAATCTTCTGGAATGTGTTGGAAATGTTGAACCTCTGGGCCCACCAGCACCTGCCAAGTAAGAACCTGTATATGTACTAGAATTCTTGGTGATGCATTGGAGAAACACTGGTCTAGAAAAGATTTCCTTACATCCCAAATTTTAGATTTAAGAGAGGATAATCATTTGCATTGAAAGTTTACCTACTCATTATAGGTGCTTAACAGCATCCTTAAGACATTGAAAAATATGCCCAGGAAAAAAATTTCATCTCCGGTTTGTAACTACTGACATAGTTTGAAAACTGAAGGCATCCTGACAGAATCCAATCAATGCCAATTACTTTTTCTGATGATAACTTCAAGCAGATCATGAATCTTCAATCCCCATCTCTGCAATTGGGGATGGAGTTCATAATAGTACTTCCACACAGAATGGGCTCATAAAAATTAAATCCTATAAAATGATAAACTCAAATTATAATCCATAAAATTATATAAATCCATCTCATAATTAACAAAGTCTTCATAATGTGGGACTAACTGTGAGACCATTCCTAACTTCTGATATAAATATGATCCCTCATTAGTTTGACAAAATATCAATAAGCCAAACAATGTAGTGCCCAAGGTTTTATTTCATTGTAAAACACTTCTCTCCACTTTGTAGAAGAAGTGAATATCACTTTTCTGGATATCAGGGGTCGTGTTCTCAGCACAAGTCAATACTTTGCGAATTTAGTGTCCTAATCAAGACAGAATCCTCCATCTCAGACCTTTGAGAGGCTTTAGCTAAGGGATGTGCTCAGGTGCTGAGTGATTAGACCTCTGAAATGAAGGGGAATTCATGGAGAGTGACGAAAAAAGATTCATTTGACTTCTTTCATGGTCTCTTGTGAACACAGAATTAGCAGGAAAATTTTCCATTTTGTTCTGACCAGAAACCCACAGGGAAATTAGGTTCTCAGAGGTTGGAGTAACCGTGGAAACGATACCTAATGTGCAGATATAAGGAGCACTAAATATCTCCTTTGCTGCAGTCACTCTGTTTATGCAACTCTGGGCTGCACAGGGCATGGTAGTTTCTGTTAGAGGCCCAAGTCTGGCTCAGAAACCAATGTTTGACACCTTCCTGCAGTCTTGTCTGAGGACAGAGCTTCAGTCTCCACCATCAGTCATCCAAGGAGGGGTTTTGACTTTCACACAAAGACCTTCCTCTCATAGATCCCATCCAGGTGTGTCTGTAGTAGTTGAGAAGGATTATCTGAGGTCATGAGAGACTTTAACCAGCCTAGCCAGGGACAAAAGATGGCCATGGTTTTCTGTTTTGCTTGATTAAGTGACTAATTTATAATGAATTTATATAATACGTTAAATAGAGAGGTGTCCATTGTGCTCAGCAATACAAGGGTCATTGTTGAGAATTAAGTGAAGTGGAGAGAATTCCAGTTGTACGACAGTGTAGAATGAGTAGGAAGCATACAGTGATCTCAGTGAAATGAGAAAACATCCAAGAGGTTTTTCAGGCAATTAGAAGTAGGAAAATGGAGTTTTAGGTCTGGAAAAGTGTGCGGTGAGGTGAGGACATTAAAAAAATTAAGGGTATATTTGAGTATTCTTTGTATTCATTAAAAAGATCCAGACTAATGGATGTCGATAATACTTCGCAACAGCAGTTTTGACTATTATATTTTACAGTATTACTTTTTAACATTGGATAGTCACTTAAAATTTATTTGATAAGTCTAAATAGAAATATCAAAATGTTTCATTTTGTGATTATTTCATTACTGTTGCTACTACATATATTTTGGGGTTGTTTGCCTTTCACTGTCTATGGTAATTGACTGCAAGTTCTTCACTTATGTTTTCATTATGATTGCATACTTTGAAGCAAAGATTGGAGGTTTTTTCATGAATGTTGTTTAGCATTTAATTATTTTACTTACATAGATGTATTGGGGATGATGCATGAAAATTTTGTGTGATAATTCAATAAGTGAGTCATACCGAGTCCACTCTACAATTGTGTTTTAACACAGAAATTTTTTGTGCATATTTTCAAAAATCACCTTTTATATATAATGTGTTATTGTACATCTGTTTTCCTTATTTCTACCTTTTTCATTTTTTGGTAAGAAATATTTTTTAAAACAATCATGACTCCTTTGTGGAAGACATTCTTTGTATTCAACTAATAATATCTATCTTTACATAAACATACTTTATTTCATTTACTTCTACATAAGTAGAAGTTGGAAGCTTAGATGCTGCTTCCTCCACTGCTTTTTAAAAAGTGTATTTTTATATTTTTCATTTCCAGGTCTTGGTCAATGTAACCTTTAACTAGAGTCCCATGTTGATGTGATTAAATTATTGTGATTTTATATCTTTTTCTTCAGAAATTAGTCTAATATTTTTATTCTATTTCATTGAATATAGTTATTGGAGTTCATTGTTCTTAACCTTGTTTATATTAACCGCCATGCTTTTTTTTTGAATTCTCATTTCCTTACTTTTTCCCTATTAAATATTCACAATCATGAATCCATAAAAGAGGACCTAAAAACATGAGGTCCTGCTCTTTTGGATGTTATATGATAATGGAGAAGTCCGAGTCCAGTGAAATAACTGATATGATTTCCTCAGGGATAAATCATATGAAGAATATAAATTGTCAAGGAAGCTTCAGGATTTTCTGTAATATCTGGGGAGGCCTTTGCATTTTAGAGGAGAACAGAACCATGGCTAGAGTGTACTTATTGGATGTTATAAATGACATAAAATTCTCAAACCCAAAACAACAGAGGAAACAATACCTCAAAGAAAAGAGAGAAGCGCCAATACATCTGCTACTGGGCCACATAAAAAAAAAAGTGTGGTCAATAAACAGGAATCACAATTAGACCAGGGACTGACCTGACCATCATAACGGGGCCAGTGGAGCAGTGAGCCTGTGGCCCCTGGAGTCGGGGGTCACAGCAGAACCCACGCTGGCTGCCTGCTCTCTCTGAGCCTGGCTGTGATTGGGCTTTTCATTCATAGTGCTTTTCCCTCAATAGGCAAGAGTTAATCTTTGTTATCTTACATTTACTACAGTAGATTCCAGATTTTTTTACTATTTCTCAGAGTAAAACAGACCTTTCACATTTAACAGATTATGCTTGCACTCACAGAAACCAAGAAATACAAATATATGCATGCACACACAAAAGTGTGCAAATGAACACAGAAAATTATTAAATGACTTGGTAGGTATCCTGATGATGTATGATGCACCCTGGTATTTTATTTTGTGCCCTATTTACTCTAGTCTACTTAATTTTTACAACCCATAATCTGACACCCCAATGGTTACCAATCTCAGATTATGGAAAACATTCCCCTTGCATGTACTCCATACCCACGTTTGTATTTCTATGCGTCTTTACTTTCATCATTGGCATTTTCTATAAGAAAATGTTCTCTCATTCCTTCATACAGTATATATTGATTCAGCTACTCTTCCTAACTAACTCTGCTAACACTGGTATGGAGGGGTTGGTGAGAATATATAACATTGAAACATTTCTCAATTCAATCACAGTTTAGGAGGGAAAAAATTGGAATTAAAAAAAATCACAGAATGATAGCCCCTACATCTAAAATCATTGCATAAGGAAGTGTCCTTTTCCTGTGGGAATGTAAAGGGGAGAAAGGATCCAGGCATTCTGACAAAGAACATGGATATTTAAAGATGGGGATGGTGTGAAAACATCCAGAGAGACCTGTGGGCAAGGCTCCAGGCAGAGGGAAGCAGGCGTACAGACAGTACTGAGGCTGCAGCATCAGGTGAAAGAAAGTCAAGTTCAGTGTTTGGGAGATCAGTGAGTGCAGACGCAGGACAGTGTGAGGATGAAGCTGGCAGAAGTTTCCCTAATGTCTAGCCTGATGTTGGAAGGTACAGAATTTGGGCTTCATTCTCTACTAGGGAGACTTTCAATGGGGCAGTCTAAATCAGGGAAGTTGATCACCCTTGGAAGACAGAAATATCTGTCTGAGTTTATATGAATATTAGCTAGAGGGGTACCAGCTGAGATAGATGAGAGACACAACATGGAATTGAAATCAGGCTGTGAGGAAAGGACAGACAGACAGTAAATAAATGAAGGCAATGGGGAGATAGAAGAAAAAATCACCCTTATCTCTTCAGCAGTGACAGGTAAGAACTAATGTTATGCTTTGAACTAACAGGAAGGAACTATGTGTTTTCCTTTGAAAGTATACTGAATAAACCTGTCCACCACTTTAGGAAGATGGATACCCCTATCCCCACTTACTCAGGTGATGACATTAACCTGGTAGTTTAAAAAGCTCTATACATTCAAACAGCTAATATGTGGTAGGATCAGAGATGCAAAAGTTAGTTTTCTGATTCCAGAATCTCTTACTTACTATCATTTCAGTGTATTTCACCATTTCATCTTTTAAAATCCCTTACAATCATACGTTATATATATGCTGTTGTAAATGTTGGGTTGCTTCCATGTGCTTAGCTTTTTCTAAAGGGATATTCAATCTGTAATTTGTATTGATCACAAATAAATCACTTCTTTTTCTTTAGGATAAATTGTCTTTTGCTGATTTATTAGTTATTCTGGACATCATAGGGATATAAGTGTATTTGGTATGCTGCCAGGGCCAAGATTGCTCCATTACTTATCACAACCTCTCAGGGACCAGCTGAGCCACTTAATCCTTTTCCCCATCATATTCATTTTTTCCTTTCTTTATGTTTTAACTGTTTTAAATGTTTCATTAGATGCAGAATGGTCATATTAAAATGGAGCCTCATGTTCACATGCCATGGAGACTCTGCCATTGGAACTGGGTGCTATTTCCATATTCTTTAGGTATAGGTCACCTGATGTAACAGCGTGAACAGTAATATTCCTTCCCTAAATAACATGGCTGGGGTGAGAAGATATTGGTAAAAAAATGGCCTCAGGGAGTCGTAGTGCACTGTGTTTCCGCTTTGTGGGGAACAAGCAGTTCTCTGAGCAGGAGTAGCTGGGATCATTTATTCCTACAATTGATCCTTCAAAGAAAGATGAAAGAACATTAATCAGTACATGTAAATAAGAAGGGGATCCATTCTACTCATAGGTTTGCTTGAAAGGGGATCCATTCTACTCAAAGGTTTGCTTGTAAATTAATAAAGTTCAAGAACAAATAGACAATGGACTGCCAGTGTCTTGAAGTTTCAGTAGCAGGGAAGCCACCTCCTTCCTCAGCATCTTCTGACACCACGTCCTCTCATTCTCCCTCTTGCTCCTTCTTCTCATGACAGTGTCTCCATTTTGATTCTTGCATATATATAAAAAATATCTTCCTCAGGCCTTTGCACTGGCTCTTTCTCTGCAGGGCACACTTGCCCAGATAACTGCATGTGTCCCCATGTATCTTGATATCTCTATTCAAATGTCACCTTGTGTGCAGGTCTTCCTGAACTCTCAGTGAAAAGCAACACCCCATCCACTATATTTTATACTTTTTTTCCTTAGCAACTCTCACCATCTCACATGATATGTATTTATTTGCTTATACTCCTTCACCATGATTCTATTCTAGGGATTTTGTTACCATCCTATGCCCTTTAACTAGAAAATGGTCAGTAGTTAACATATAATCCTCGAATGCATGAAATGATTTCTCATTAAAACTATAATACATGACATCTTGGGGTAAAGGCTGAGAGTGGGAAAGGAATTCCTAGTCAGAAATGTCAAAGAAGAATCCTTGAATGTGTTGAGAGTCATACAAATAACACATACTGATTATTTTACTGTACTATATGATAAATTGTAGCATTTCAAATGTCAGCAATGCCCATTTGTGTGAAAATTAATTGTGATATTTTTTCATTCCTAGTTATCAGCACCACCACATGGGAGCAGGCAATGTTACACAAATTTCAAAATTTATTCTTCTGGGATTGTCAAAAGAACCAGAAATGCAGGCCCTCATATTTGGGCTTTTCCTCTCCATGTACCTGATCGCTGTGTTTGGAAACCTGATCATCATCCTCGCTGTCATATCAGACTCCCACCTCCACACCCCTATGTACTTCTTCCTCTCCAACCTGTCTTTTGTAGACATCTGTTTCACCACCACCACCATCCCAAAAATGCTAGTCACTATATGGACAGAAAGCAAAGTTATAACCTTTGCAGGCTGCATCAGCCAGATGTACTTCTACATACACTTGGCAGTGTTAGATGACTTTCTTCTCACTGTGATGGCCTATGACCGCCTTGTGGCCATCTGCCACCCTCTGCACTACACGGTCATCATGAGTGCCCGGCTCTGTGGGCTGCTGGTTCTGGTCTGCTGGGTCATAAGTGCCCTGCATTCCTTGTTAGAAATCTTAATGGTGTTACAGTTGTCCTTCTGTAAAGACTTGGAAATCCCCCACTTCTTTTGTGAAATCAAGCAGGTGATCCGGTTTTCCTGTTCTAACACCTCCCTTAATGACACTGTGATGTATGCAGCAGCAATGCTACTTGCTGGGGCTCCTCTAGCTGGCATAATTTACTCTTACTTGAAGGTCATTTCTGCCATATGTGGAATCTCATCATCTCAGGGGAAGTATAAAGCATTTTCCACCTGTGCATCTCATCTCTCTGTTGTCTCCTTATATTATTGTACAAGCCTAGGAGTGTACCTCAGCTCTGCTCCTACCTACAGTTCACATTCAAGTGCAACAGCTTCGGTGATGTACACCTTGGTCACACCCATGCTCAACCCTATCATCTACAGTCTAAGAAACAAAGACATAAAAGGGGCTCTGAAAAGAGTCCTTTGTATGGAAGGCGTCAAAACGCAAATTGTTCTGGGGATGAAGTGGCCATGATTTCAGGACTCAAAGCCTCAGGACCAGAAATGACTATTCCTTAATTAGTTTCTGAAAAGAGAACTTCTTTCTATTTCATGAAATTTCGATTTCTTTCACTTTAAATTCTTTATACAATTTAAATAATCCAAGTTATTAAACTTTCTGATTTTACTCAGTTTCCCTTTGTCCGTTTTTTCCTTCCACCACACCTTTTTTCAACTGTGAATCACTAAATATTTGGAAATTCCCATTTATTTATTGGGGCAACATGTATTTTTTAAGAATAATTTTTTCCATAATGACATTATCCTTATTCATTTTTTAACCCCTCACCATAGCCTCAGATACACCTCACTGTTAGCCTGGAGATAAATAGAACACTGACCCTAACCTTAAGCAATAATGCTAACTCTAACTAAAGCCATAAATCCACCCTAAACCTTACATAAACCTAATCCTAAACCTAGCTCTACATCCTAACTTCACTCTCAACACTTCACTGTTAGCTGTAGATAAATTTAAACCTTCTCCTAAACAACCACCTTACCCTTACTCTAACCATATCCATTATTTCCCCCTAATTCTAAACTTAAACCTCACTTTAAACCTTGATATATCCTGAGCTCTAACACTCATCCTAACCCTCAAACTGACCAGCAACCACTTTGTTCCAAAGCTAAACTGAACTTTTACCCTAACATTAACCCCTTACCCTAATACTAATCATAATGATTTCATCACCGTAAACCTAACCCAAACCAAACCCTGTCCCTCATACCTAAACTGAGCCCCATGTCCTCAAAACCTGAACCCTGAGCCCTATCTCTAACCCCTGAACCAGAATCCCAAAGCTGAACTAAAACCTGAACTCCAAACCCTGAACACAAACACAAAATTAAATCCTGAACACAAACCCCAAACTGTACACTGAGCTGTCTCAGAGCCTGATGCCCTCAAACCAAACAGGAATCTTGGATACTTACCCAAGAAGCCTGTCACCTTCACCCTGACCCCTCACCAAGAGCGTTAGGAATAGAAAGGGACAACAATGTCCTCTTCAGACCCTGGTTGCAAATGTTGAAAAACTGCCGTAGAAACATTATTTAGTTCCTTGGATCTTCCTTCTAGGCTCATGGTTCTCTTGGAACTCCCACCTTTATGCATAGATGATTTCCTTAAAGTTTCCCAAAGGAAACTTTTCCTGCCAAATCTCTGTTCCTAGTAGACTGGGTTGTAACCCAGCTGATAGAGTCATTTTGGTTTTTGTTTTCATGATTGTTCTTTTCTCTTGCTTCTCCTGCCTTGCCTGTGCCTCATTTGCCAGCACCTATCCTGCATTCTGAGTGAGTCATTTCTCAGACTCAAAATCCTGGGTGGATTAGGCTTCTTGAAATCTTCAAACATTTACTGGGATCACACAAAACCACCGGTAGTTCCAGAAAACTACTTTTACTGTCATCAATGAAGGGGAAAACTTGATTGCTTTGTACAGAAAGCAGAGGCATGACACAACTTAGGCTTCATAATCCTTTTGCCAAAACAATCATTTCAATTAGACATCAGTTAGGACCTTTCTTGTAGTCACTACTTATCAAATGTTTGTCTCTGCTAAGGGATAGCTTTCAAATGTGTTAAACACTAGCAACAGGTCTTCAAGTCTGATCTGGATTATGGGATTGAACTCTCAGTAAAGGGCATTCTGTGGGTTTCTGTTCTGAGGAAACCCACTTTCCATGCCAAAAAGGGATGTGTAAAGTGGTCTTGTGGGTAACGGATGGACATTGCTTGCATTTATGCGAGGATGCCTCCTGCTCTCCTACTCTGGGTTGTGGACCACAAGGATGGATGACTATTCCAATGGAGATACTTGGCAATGTGGGAATGCATGCTGCTCAGCACCAACAATGCACAGGGCAACAAGAAAGAGAAAAGACTATCCTACCTCCAAAAATTCAGTGTCCAAAGGTGAGAAAAACCAAGAAGACAAGCTCACCTATATTTTCTATGTGGGGTTCATTTTGGCAGATGGTATCAAATGACTCATATTTTGATTAAAAACAATATGCCATGATTCCAGGCCAGAATAGTTTAGTCACAATTCTCCAAATGAAAAGAGTGAGAAAAATAGACCAAATAGATCTGGAGTTAGGAAGATATTATACCATGTTTTCCAGCTGGCTGTGTAGATGTAGGGGGCCCATGATTTAAGTCATGTATCTTGGTCCTAGATCTTGTAACATTTAAATAATTGGATTCTTGCCTGGATGGTCAAGAAGGAACCAGTCTAGCAGACATCTTGAGGCGAGCCCATTGTCTCTCATTGTGGGAACTTGACCTACAAACTGTAAGAGCATATATAGTTTTAAAGGTAGAACTATGAAAATTATTTACCCCAGTAATTTAATTCAAATAGATATTTACACTGGAATATTTTGTTCAAAGCTATGGATATTCTGTTTCCAATTCATTCATTTGGTTTCCTGTGGTTAATGGAATTTCACAAGGAAATGTAATCTCAGTGAGAAGATCATCTATAAATTAGCTTGAAGATAATCTTATAATAAGCTGATGCCCTGTGCCCTCAAGTCATGATTAACTCTATCCCTAAACTGAACACATACCTTAACCATCTCCTACCCCAATGTAAAACCCCAACCCTAAGAACAAACCATAATCCTAACCACTAATCATAATCCTAAATGGCAGCCTTAAATCTAACCCTGGCAGCCTTATATCAAAACCTAACACAAACCTTAACCCTAAACTTCAACACTAACTCAAACCCTAACACTTACCCTAAAACTTAACCCTTATCTGCATCCTGATACCAAACTTCTGTAATGACAAACCACCACCCTAAGGCCTGAACAAGAACCCCACAACCTAAGCAGTGCAAACCCAAACCCAAGGTCTGATTCCTAAACAGGAAACTGACATCTGATCTCCAGCCTAAATCCTTGCATACAAATCTAAAGACTAACCCTGTGCCCCTCAGAACCCTGACAGCTAACTCTTCATTCCCATTCTGAACCCTGACCCGGATCAAGAAGAATGGACGCCAGTGTAGATGGATGGATGCAGGAGTTATGGAACATGTGCTGGCAGTTCATGCACTTGGAAGTGCCTTGGCAGAGCTCTCCATACCTGTGATGAACACCTGATGCTCACTGTCTGAGATGATGCATCTTCTCAGGGCTCAAGAGGGAATGTACCTAAAGGGTAGCATGACTGGTATGGAGCACTTGCATGAGCACCAGTGTTGCAATAGATATATGACATCACAGTGGTGACTGTGACGACTGTGTCCTAGGGACAGTGAGGGAAACATGTTCCCATTTCAGTCCCTGTGGCCTCAACTTTGGGTGAAGTCCTTGGCAAGCTTAGGCTGATTGCCCAGGTGGCTGTAGAGAAAAAAGAATTCAAACCCAAGGTGCATGTTTGTGTTTTGGGCCATGGTGACATATAGATCATAGAGAAGCCACTTGGTTCCTGCCTAGCCCTGGTGAGTGTGGATACTTCTCCTGGGCCGTTCTGTAGCCATGTTCCTAGAAAAGGGAGGTGCACAAGAGAAACAGCAGGTGACCCATCTATGAGCACAGCACTCCTCTCTGCAAATTGTGGATGAGAATGCTCAACCTGCAGCCTAAATATCTCCCTTACCCTCACCTTAAACTTCACCCCTCATGCTCAGCCTCACCCAACCTCACTGTTAGACTGGAGGTCATCTGAAACCCTACAGTAACCCTAATCACTTAAGCTAACTCTAACTGAAGCCATAACTTCACCCTACACCTAACACTAAACTTAACCCTAACCTGGAACTAAATTCTAACCTCATCCTCACCCATGTGGGCAGACAACGAGCATCAGCTGTCTTCATAGCCCTCCTCAGGGAGCCTGGGAACAGAGCCATGCCCGGACCAAAATGGTGAAGGTACCAGTGGGACCTGCCATGGGCAGAGACCAGGACTACTGAGCTCCCCAGCCCTAAATCCACTGGTTGGGAAAGCCCACCTCACCAGAATAGGTCACAACACATTGTGTACCTAGAAAGCAGGCTCTGAGCACAGAGACCTGCCCTGTCCTACCCTACTCCCCCATAGTGCGGTTAGCTAGTGCCGCTGTGATTGGAGGCTGCCTGAGTGGTGTAGTTCCAAGGACCAGGAAGGAGCCCACCATGTAAGCTGTAACCCCACCTCAATAAATTGGACCTGTACCATGAGCCTTGTCTCTGGTGCCTGATTTTTGGGGCATCACCATCCTCACCATTCAGGACCCCTAACCTGACAACACACCCACACTTCACCATTAACCTTAAGACAAACTAAACACTTCTCCTAATATAACCCCTTACCCTAAGCCTAACCATAACCATAATTTCACCCTTCAACTAACCCTTAATGTAACCCTAATCCTAGATGTAGCCCTAATGCTATCACAAATCCTCACCCTCTCCCTCAATTGCACTTCACTGTTCTCAAAAGCAAAGTTAACTCTTATCCTAACCTAACAACCTACCTACCATATGTGGATAAAATGAGAGTTCCTGTGGCCAGGATTCTTACCTGGCCATGGTTGACTAGTGCACTGCACACCTGTGGGCAACACATGGCTGTTGACTCTATAAAAAGAACTCTGCCCAGTGCTCTGGGCATGACATGGTGGCAGAGCTGCAAGGCTGCAGGAGAGCTGAGCAGAGGCTGGAGTGGTGACAGCACAGAAGACAGAGGCCCAGATGCTGGCTGTGTGTTATGTCTGTGCAGAGAAGACCAGAGAACAGCTGTGTGGACAGAGAGGCCCAGAGGCAGAGACCGGCTTGCTGCATGCAGACTTGCTCTGAGTGAATGGGATTCCAGTGACTGACCTGCCACCTGGAAACAAAGTTGGGTATAACCCTTTCACACCAAGAACGTTTTGCTGTAATTTTCTTTGGTCACACTTAATCCATAGCGAACTTGCCTGGGGCTGAAACCATTGGCAAGACAATTGGCGTAGTCAGCAGGGCTCACTGTTTACCAAGGAAAAAAGACAGGCTGTCCTTATGGGAGGGGTGCTTCAGCAGGCTGCCCCTGTGAATGGGGAGACAGTGGATCATCCCCCAATGGGTATGAGGTCTGAGGTGGCTTTCCTCCTAGAGGACTTGGCCCCATCCCAGGACTGGAGGCAAGTGGAAGTGACACCTGAGGCAGTAGGGGTGGCTCTTGGTATACTAAGCAGATCATTTGAGAAGCATAGTGCCCGGGATGTAGCGGGGACTGTGGGTTGGCTGCTTCTCACAGTCTTTAAAAGGTCTACAGAGGAAACCCAAGAAATGGTGGCACAAGAACACGAGCTGCAAACTTCTGTGGATTCCATGAGGAAGGAGATGTCACTGATGCAGGAGGAGGTGGCATGAGAGCGCCAGCAGCAAGGTGCCATTGGAGATGAGATGGCAGCGCTGCCAGGTGTTCTGAAGGATGTTGGGGACCGCCTTTGTCTTCTCACATGTTTGTAGGCAGAATGGGAAAGCACCTTCCCCCATGTCTAAATGCAGCACAGGAAAGCACAAGCTTGAGAACAACCGGTGCAGTCCTTGGAAGTTATCTGCCCACAGAAACATATCTTGTCCTCGAAGACAAGCCAAGACTCCTCACTCTGAAAATAGGGAGACCTTGAGGATGTGTGGAAACACTGCCCCTGCTTCTGGCCTGCCTTCCCCCACTTGCCAATGTGGCGGGAATGGAGAACAAAGAATATTCTGTTTACACATTCCATGAGCAACTAACGGAACCCTGCTGAGCCTACCTTTGCCTGGTTACCGCTGACGTTAATACTGTGCTTGATTGTCTATTGGATAATGCTATGTCCTGGAATCATGTAACCCCACTGCATTATATAAACCTTGGACCTTCAATAAAGTTTTGCTGGTGACGCGCGGGAGCGTCAGCCCTCCCAGCTCTTTCTGTCTTTATTTTCTTCGCCCCCCCCCCCCACCTTCTGCACTTCAGGACCTGCTCGACTCGGCGCGACCAGACCGCGTCAGAAGGAGAAAGAGGCCATCAAGGAAAAAAAATGAACTCCTGAGGGAAGCACAGGCAGAGGTGGCATGAGAAAATCAGCTGTGAAGCACTGAGCTGAAGGTAAGAGACCTTCTGAGGACAGCTGGCATTGTTGTGAGGCACTACAGTAGAGGAGGCACTTGGGGGAGTGGAGAGAAAGGTGCCATCAGCGCCAGAAATGGAGGATCTGGGGAAGGATGAAGGGGTGGTGCCAGAGGCACCAGCCCCTCCTGTATTGAAATCCTGCCCTGTGGTTGTAAAGAAAATAAAGACCCAGCAGCTGAAAGTTCCCCAAGGAGAGGAGCAGCCCCCTCCCCAGTTCGTGGAGCACTCTATGGTCCACCCCTTTACTCAGTCTGAGCCCGTGGCTGTGGGATTTAGAGGTGGATGGAATTGTTCTGTCAGGATCAGAGATGTGAAAACTGTCTTCCCTGACAGTGCAGCCTGCCTTGAGGCAGCGATAACAAAATGCGAGGTGACACATACAGTAGCTGAAGCAACGAGAACCCAGAGAGAAATAAGACCTATTACTCCCAGGAGGAATTTGAGGGGCCTCCTGGGGGTTACGAAGACCCAGATGTGGGTTGATTTGATATGGCCAGGAGTAGATAGAAGGAAATTAGATGTAAATCCAAATAGGATATTACTGGAGCTATGGCAACAACTGAAACCAGAGCAGCATTTCCAGCCATTAATACCAAAGAGGAAGAGGTCAGAGACAGGGCCACGAGTACGGCTGTGTGTCTGCAAGACTTTTTGCTGGAGAGGCTGGAGAACAATGTTCAAGCTTCCTTGCACAGGGACTATGGCAGAGGACTAAGGGCACATAGACTGAGGAGAGAATCCTTGGGGGAGAGTGTGGATAAAATGAGAGCTCCTGTGGCCAGGATTCTCTCCTGGCCATGGTTGACTCACTCACTGCACACCTGTGGGCAATACATGGCTGTTTACTCTATAGAAACAGCTCTGCCCAGTGCACTGGGTGCAACACCGTGGCTGAGCTGCAAGGCTGCAGGAGAGCAGATCAGAGGCTTGAGTGGTGGCAGCGCCGAGAACAGAGGCCCAGAGGATAACTGTGCAGACATAGGGGCCCATAGGCAGAGACCGGCTTGCTGCATAGAGACTCACTCTGAGTGAATGGGATTCTAGTGACTGACCTGCCATCTGGAAATAAAGTTGGGTATAACCCTTTCACCCCAAGAATGTTTTGCTGTCATTTTCTTTGGTCACACTGAATCCATAGTGAACTTGCCTGGGACTGAAACCCATTGGCAAGTCACCATAACTCTAACATAATGATATCTTTTTCTAATACTTAACCTTAAAGCAACCCCAACCATTAACCCTAACCTGATCTTGAAATGCCAAACACATGAAGCTGAACATTAACCAATGGAACAGAACTCAGAGGTGAACCCTTACCTAAACTCAAAATCCTGAATCCTAACACAAAGCCTTAGCCTTGAAGATGAACTAAAACCTGAACCCTGACCACTCTGAGACTGAAACTGTCAGGCTGAACTAGAACACTGGAACCTTATCTAAATCCTAACACTTCCTGCTGAAGCATAACTATTGACTCTCACCCTCACCCTCACCTGGAGTCTTAGGCAATGAAGCAAACAAGCATGTCCTCTTCAGACTCTGGTTGCATCTGCTGAAGGACTGCAGCAGAACCATTGTTTAGGTCCTTGGATCTGCCCTTTAGGTGCATGGCTCTCTTGGTAGTCCCACATTTATGCACACATGATTTCCTTCTGGGATTCTAGTAAAATCAGAAAGGAAATGTTTCCTACTGAGTCCCTGTTATTTGTATAATATGCTGTAAGCCAGGTGAATGGAGGCATTTTGGGATTTGTTTTCATGTTTCTTCTTTTCTCTCGCTTCTCCTGCCTTTAATAGTTCTCAATTGCCAGCACCGATCTGAAAAGCTGTGCCTTCTCAGAAACAAACATTTGATGAGGAGGAACTTAAGGACATTTGCCAACTCAGATCACATGGAAATGGCTCTGTTGACAAAAGGAACATGAAGTCCAAGGAGTCCCAGACCTCTGCTTTCAAAACAAAGCAACAAAGTTTTCAATTTCATTGCTTACAGGAAAAGTAGCCTTCTGGAATGACCACCAGTTGTGTGTCCACCCCAAGTGAGTGAGTGAAGGTTGCAAGAAACCTAAACAACACAGGTTGCTCAGTCTGAGAAAAGATTCACAGGATGAAGATCAGGTGCTTGCAGTTGAGACCTATGCAAGGCAAGTGAAGCAAGACAAGAAAAACCCAAAAGACTCCACTGAATGAGCTTAGGCCCAGCCTACAAGAAACAGAGGTTCATCAGGAAACATTTCCTTTCTGTTTTTACCAGTACCTTCCTTGCATCCCTGGGATGAATCTCACTTGGTCATGGTGTATGATCCTTTTGATATACTATTGAATTCGGTTTGCTAATATTTTATTAAGTATTTTTGCATCTACATTCATCAGGGATATTGGTCTGTAATTTTCTTTTTTGGTGGGGTCTTTGCCTGGTTTTGGTATTAGGGTGATGTTGGCTTCATAGAATGAGTTTGGGAGTATTCCCTCCTCTTCTATTTTTTGGAACACTTTAAGGAGAATGGGTATTATGTCTTCTCTGTGTGTCTAATAAAATTCGGAGGTAAATCATCCAGCCCGGGTGCTTTGTTCTTGGGTAGTTTTTTTATTACAGTTTCAATTTCTTTGCTTGTAATTGGTTTGTTTAACTTTTGTGTTTCTTCCTTGGTCAGTCTTGGAAGGTTGTATTTTTCTAGGAAGTTGTCCATTTCTTCTATGTTTTCCAGCTTGTTGGCATATAGGTTTTCATTGTAGTCATTAATAATTCTTTGTATTTCCATGGAGTCTGTCGTGATTTTCCCATTCTCATTTCTGATTCTGTTGATTTGTGTTGATTCCTTTTTCTCTTAATAAGTTTGGCTAGAGGCTTATCTATTTTGTTTATTTTCTCAAAGAACCAGCTCTTGGTTTCATTGATTTTTGCTATTGTTTTATTCTTCTCAATTTTGTTTGTTTCTTCTCTGATCTTTATTATGTCCCTCCTTCTGCTGACTTTAGGCCTCATTTGTTCTTCTTTTTCCAATTTCAATAATTGTGATGTTAGACTATTCATTTGGGGTGTTCTTCCTTCTTCAAGTGTGCCTGGATCGCTTTATACTTTCCTCTTTGGACTGCATTCGCTGCGTCCCACAGAAGTTGGGGCTTTGTGTTGTTGTCATTTGTTTCTATATATTCCTTGATCTCTATTTTGATTTGTTCATTAATCCATTGATTATTTAGGAGCATGTTGTTAAGCCTCCATGTGTTTGTGAGCCTTTTTGTTTTCTTTGTAGAATTTATTTCTACTTTAATACCTTTGTGGTCTGAAAAATTGGTTGGTAGAATTTCAATATTTTGGATTTTGCTGAGGCTCTTTTTGTGGGCTAGTATGTGGTCTATTCTGGAGAATGTTCCATGTGCACTTGAGAAGAATGTATATCCTGTTGCTTTTGGATGTAGAGTTCTATAGATGTCTATTAGGTCCATCTGCTCTACTGTGTTGTTCAGTGCTTCCGTGTTCTTACTTATTTTCTGCCTGGTGGATCTACCTTTTGGGGTGAGTGGTGTGTTGAAGTCTCCTAAAATGAATGCATTGCAGTCTATTTCCCCCTTTAGTTCTGTTAGTATTTGTTTCACATATGCTGGTGCTCCTGTGTTGGGTGCATATGTATTTAGAATGGTTATATCCTCTTGTTGGACTGAGCACTTTATCATTATGTAGTGTCCTTCTTTATCTCTTGTTACTTTCTTTGTTTTGAAGTCTATTTTGTCTGATATTAGTACTGCAACCTCTGCTTTCTTCTCGCTGTTGTTTGCCTGACATATGTTTTTCCATCCCTTGACTTTTAGTCTGTTCATGTCTTTGGTTTGAGGTGAGTTTCTTGTAAGCAGCATATAGATGGGTCTTGCTTTTTTATCCATTCTATTACTCTATGTCTTTTGATTGGTGCATTCAGTCCATTTACATTTAGGGTGACTATTGAAAGATATGTACTTATTGCCATTGCAGGCTTTAAATTCGTGTTTACCAAAGGTTCAAGGTTAGCCTCTTTAGTATCTTACCACCTAACTTAGCTCACTTATTGAGCTGTTATATACACTGTCTGGAGATTCTTTTCTTCTCTCCCTTCTTATTCCTCCTCCTCCATTCTTCATATGTTGGGTGTTTTGTTCTGTGCTCTTTCTAGGAGTGCTCCCATTTAGAGCAGTCCCTGTAAGATGCCCTGTAGAGTTGGTTTGTGGGAAGCAAATTCCCTCAGCTTTTGCTTGTCTGGGAATTGTTTAATCCCACCATAATATTTAAATGATAGTCATGCTGGATACAGTATCCTTGGTTCAAGGCCCTTCTGTTTCATTGCATTAAATATATCATGCCATTCTCTTCTGGCCTGTACAGTTTCTGTCAAGAAGTCTGATGTTAGCCTGATGGGTTTTCCTTTATAGGTGACCTTTTTCTCTCTAGCTGCCTTTAAAACTCTTTCCTTGTCCTTGATCTTTGCCATTTTAATTATTATGTGTCTTGGTGTTGTCCTCCTTGGATCCTTTCTATTGGAGGTTCTGTGTATTTCCATGGTCTGTTTGATTATTTCCTCCCCCAGTTTGGGGAAGTTTTCAGCAATTATTTCTTCCAAGATATTTTCTATCACTTTTCCTCTCTCTTCTTCTTCTGGTACCCCTATAATACGGATATTGTTCCTTTTGGATTGGTCACACAGTTCTCTTAATATTGTTTCAATTCCATCAATGTCCTCTTGCATCTTATCCATTCTGCTTATAAATCCTTCCAGAGTTTGTTTCATTTCTGTGATCTCCTTTCTGGCATCTGTGATCTCCCTCCGGACTTCATCCCATTTCTCTTGCGTATTTCTCTGCATCTCTGTCAGCATGTTTATGATTTTTATTTTGAATTCTTTGTCAGGAAGACTGGTTAGGTCTGTCTCCTTCTCTGGTGTCTCTGTGATCTTGGTTTGCCTGTAATTTTGTCTTTTCATGGTGATAGGAATAGTTTGCAGAGCTGGGACTAGTGACGGCTGGAAGAACTTCCCTTCTTGTTGGTTTGTGGCCTTCCTCTCCTGGGAGAATAGCGACATCTAGTGGCTTGTGCTGGGTAACCGCATGCAGTCAGGGCTTCTGCTTCCTTCCCATATGCTGTGGAGTTTATCTCTACTGTTGCTGTGGGTGTGGCCTGGCTCGGGATGCTGCTCCATAGTGGTGGAGTTGTGTTGGAGGGGGAGTGACCGGGAGGCTATTTACCTCTGTAAGGGGCCTCCGTGCTCCCTGCAGCCCAGGGGATTAGAGTGCCCAGAGATCCTGGGATTCCCTACCTCTGGACTAAGTGTCCCACCCTGCCTCTTTAAAACTTCCCAAAAGCACCCACCAAAACAAAACAACAACCACAAAAAAAAAAAATTGGCCACTCATTTTTCTTTATTCTCTGGTGCCAGCCTTGGGCACCCACTCACCGGACTTGCTGCCCTGTTTCCCTAGTATTGGGGTCCCTATCCCTTTAAGACTTCCAAAAAGCGCTTGCCAAAACAAAAAAAAAAAAGAAAGAAAGAAAGAGAAAAAGGTGTCCGCTCGCATTTCTTTTGTTCTCTGGTGCCAGTCTCCTATACCCGCTTGCCGTTCTTGCTGCCCTGTTTCCCTAGTATTGGGGTCTCTGTCCCTTTAAGACTTCCAAAAAGCACTCACAGCAACAAAACAACAAAAAAAAACAAAAAACAAAAAAAGATGGCCGCTCGCTTTTCTTTTGTCCTCCGGCTACGGCCTTCAGCACCCGCTCACTGTTCTTGCTGCCCTGTTTCCCTAGTATCCAGGGCCCCATGCATGCACTGTGTCTGCGCTCTGGTCCGGATGGCTGGGGCTGGGTGTTCAGCTGTCCTGGGCTCCTTCTCCCTCCCGCTCAGACCTCTCTCCTACCACTGGGAGCTGGGGGAAGGGGCACTTGGGACCCACTGGACCGGGGCTTATATCTTACCCCCTTTGCGTAGCGCTGGGTTCTCACAGGTGTGGATGTTGTCTGTATGTTGTCCTGTGTCCTCTGGTCTCTATTTTAGGAAGAGTTGTCTTTGTTATATTTTCATAGATATATGTGGTTTGGGGAGATTTCCACTGCTCTACTCATGCCGCCATCCTGGCTCCCGCCCTCTCCTACAGTCTTAATAGCCATGATTGTTTCTTTGAATTCCTAAGGCTCCAGGTGAAGGGTCAAGATGAGAGTCGCTGGTTGGTTTCATGGGAAGTGTTAGGGTTTTGATAAGTATCATGGATTCCAGTTCAGTTTGAAGGCTTGAGGTTCAGTGGGAGGTGCCACAGTTCAGGTTGTGGTTCATGATCAAGGGTTAAACTTTGGCGTTGAGGTTTAGGTTCAACTCTGGGGTCTCTTTCTGGGTTAGATTTCATGTTCTGAGCTATGGGATATTTCATCTGGTGTCCATGTTAGGGGAAAGGGGTAGTTTTGGATTTTGGTTTGGTTTATGGTGAAGATATAATTATGAATGCAGTTATGGTAGGGGTGAGAGTTAACACAGGGCTTCCACTTAGCTTTTAACCATCACTGAGGTGTGGATCTGTGTGATGGTGAGGATGAGTGCTTCGTTTCCACTATGTCTGGGTTTAGGATTAGCTTAAGGGTTATCTTGAGAGTGAAGTTATGGTTATCTTTAGAATTAAGGTAACGGATTAAGTTAGGAAAAGGGCTAAAATTTTCTATCAGTTAACAATGAAGGGTGGGTGACCATGATGTTAGGGTTTCGGGCTAGTGTTACTGTTAAGTTTAGGGTTAGGTGTAGGGTAATGTATGGCATTGGTTAGAGTGAACCTCAGTGTTTAGGGTTAGGGTCAGTATTCAGTTTACCTCAAGGTTAACAGTGATGCGGATGTGAGTGTGAGGGTGAGGATTAGGGTACAAGTTGAGCACACTTATCCCCATTTTGTTGGGGGGAATGCTGGTCTCAGAGATGGGTCTCCTGGTGTTCCTCCCACAACCTTGCCTTTTGCAGGAACATGACTGCAGGACAGTTCTGGAGAAATACCAACACTCGCCATGGCCAGGTGGGATCTGAATGGCTTTCTCTATGAGACGCATGGGTCACCACAGCCCAAAGCACACACAGGTGTCTTGGATCTGGTTTACATTTTCTCCATGGCTGCCTGTGTGTGGAGCACCCACTTCACCACTGGCTGCACCCACAGCCGAAGCAGCAGGCTCTGAAGTTGGAATATGCTCTGCTCACCAGGCAGCCTTTCTCTCAAGGAATCAGTCATCACACTTGGCATTGTGATGTTCTATACTTAAGGCAACAATGCTACTCATGCAAGTCCTCCATACCAGAAGTATGTATCCACTGCAGATCCCTAAGAGACTGATGTTTCTGGAGAGGATAACTAGTTTTGACTTAAGGACCTGAGGCCTCACCTGTGGGTACACTCCTTGGCAATGTGGACCTGGCAGTGCTGTTGAGTGTAGAGCAACTGGAACCCTAATCCAAAGATTCTGCTCCTGCTTAGTGTCACAGTGACCTAGATGGGCCATAGAGAAGCAGCTCAGTTATTGCCCGACCCTATGACTAGGTTCTGCTCCTGGGCTGTCCTGTACATATACTGCTAGAAAAACAGGGGCACAAGAAGAACTCCAGCTGACCCACCTCTGAGCCCAGTGTTTCCCGCTGCACAATAGGATGAGAATGCTCACACTGATACCTAATCATGTCCCTTACACTCATCCTAACCCTGAGCCCGCACCCTCCTTCCTCACCTTCACCCATACCGCACTGTTAGGCTGGAGCTAAACTGAAGGCTGAATGTAACCATAACGCCTTTTGCTGTTTAAAAGAAGCCATGCCTTCACCATACAACTAACCTTAAACCTAAACTTTACTCGGGCCCTAAACCATAATCTCACTCACCCACAATTCACTGTTCACAGAAGGACAGATAACACTTCTACTAGCCTATTCCCTAACCCTAACCCTAAACATAACCATAACTTCTCCTACAACTAACCCTTTTTGTAACTCTAATTCTAGACACAGTCCAAACTCTAACACATATCCTCAGCCTCACCCTCACTCACACATCACTGTTCATTGAAAGCTATATGGACCCTTATCATCACATGAAACCCTTACCCTAACTCTAACCGTAATGAATCTTCACCATAAATCTACCACAAACACAAACTTAATTCTTACCTCAAACCTGGAAACCACTTCCCAAAATACTGAACTCCAGAACCCCAACTCTAACTCTTAAATGAGAACTCTACATGTACACCAGACACTAAACCCCAAACCCTGAACACCAACACTAAGCCTAACCTTGAACATGAACCCTGATCCCTCCCAGTGAAGCCAAAGACCTCAAACCAAAGTGGATCCCTGGACCCGTTATGAACCCTGTCCCTTACCTCAGTAACATAGCAGTCAACTCTCACCCTCACCCCTCACCTGGACATTAGGAATAGAAAGAAACAACCATGTCCTGTACAGACTCAAGTGTTATATACTGAAGGATTGGAGAAGACTGATTATTAGGGTCTGTGGGTCTGCCCTTGAAGCACATGGTTCTCTTGGTAGTCCCACCTTTATGCAACATGATTTACTTGTGGGCTAGTGGTTAAAACAGAAAGGAAATATTTTATGTCAAATCTCTCTTATTAGTATTCTGGGCTCCAGATATCTGAATGGAGGTATTTTGGTTTTTTATGTATTTATTCTTTTCTCTTGCTTCTCCTGCCATCATAGGTCTCAATTGCCAGCACCTGATCTGTATTTTGAGTGACTCTTTCCTCAGACTGAGAAACCTGTGTTGATTAGGCTTCTTGCAATCTTCAAACATTGATGGAGGAGACACACACAACCAGTTGTTTCAGAAAATTGCTTTTCCTGTCATCAAAGAACCGGCAATGTTTTCTGCATTGTGCTCAGTGTGGTGGCACGACACTCCTTAGGATCCATGATCCTTTTGCCAAAACAGCTTTTTTTGTGGGATATCATTTGGGAGCTCTCCTGTACTCAATATTCATCAATATTTGTTTCTGATGAGGAACAGCTTTGAAATGTATCACACACTAGCAACAGATAAATCAAATCCAATCTGGATTATAGGATTTAACTTATAGAGAAGTGCATTCTTTGAATTGCAGCTCTAAAAAACTCAATTTCCATGCAACAAAGGGATCTAGAAGGTGGACTTGTCCATCAAGAGTTGTCATCTGAGTAAGTGACAGGGCATTGCTTGCAGTTATGCCAGGAAGCCTTCTGTTCTCCAACTCCAGGGTTGTGGAACTAAAGCATGGTTTATTTTGCCTCTGGGTGCATTTTGAAATGATGGAACGCATGTAGCTCACCATCTACAATACAGAGAAACACACCACAGAAAAGAGTGTCCTGCCTCCTCAATTCAGTGTCAGAATGTTAGAAAGGCAACTGAAGACAAACAGCTGAAATTTACAGGTGGGGTTTATTGGGGAAGGCATTTTCAAGTGACTCATCATTTGATTTCAGAAGATTTGCCATTATTTTCCAGGCAAGACCAGGGTCCTCACAATTCTCCAGTTAAATGGAAAGAATGTGAAAAATAGATCAAATGAGATCTGGAAGTATGGACATAGTCCACCATGTTCTTTTGCTGTCTGTGAAGGTGGAGGTGCCCATGATTCAATTCATGTAGCTTAGTTCTAGAAATGGGAATATTAAAGCAATTGAATTATTGCCTGGATAATTAAGGAGGAACACAGTCTAGAAGACATCTTGATGCTAGCCCGTTGTCAGTCATTGTAGGCTTAGGACCTACTAAACTTTAAAGCAAACATACTTTGGAATCCAGAACTATGAAAATTGTTTATTATCAAATTAATTCTCACATCAAGTTTTCTCCAAGAGAAATTTTCCTAAGTCATGGATATTCTATTTCTAAATTCAGTCATTTAGTTTCCTATGGTTAAGGGAAGTTCACTTTGAAATTTCATCTCAGTGAGGTCATCTATAATTTAACTTGAATATAATTTTCCCTATTAGATGATTCTACTTGCTCTAAAGATATCATTAACTCTATCCCTAAGTCTAACACCTACACTAACCGAAAAACAAACCCTCACACAGACATCACACTAACTGTAACGCTAACTACTAAGCCTGTCCCTAAAGTTAACACCATACCTCAGACCTAATCATAATAATAATACTAACCTTAACCCTAAACACTATCTCTAACCCTAACATCAACCCTAAACCTTAAAACTTGTCCTCAACATGACTCCAAACTCTTGAAACCACAAACACCACCATAAGGCCTGAAGAAGAACCCCAAACCTGTTCCCTGAAGCCCTGAAAACAAACCCAAAACTTACCTACTACAATGGAACCCAAACACCAGGTCTAACTACTAAACATGAAAAGGACATATGAAACATTACATTCCTGAAACCAGGTGGAAAGTCTTACCCTACATGTCCTCAAATCCTTCCAGCTACCACTAGACTCTCACCATCATCCCTGACAAGGACTGAGGGGTATGGATCTCTGTGTGACTGGATGTATTCAGGAGGTGTGGAACATGTGCTGGGGTTTCATGTATTTGGATGTACCTTCACAAATACATACATGTGCCTGACCCTCTGATGTTCACTATCTGAGATGACGCAGCTCTCAGGGATAAGGAGTGGATGCATCCAATGAGAAGGACTTCTGATCTGAAACACTTGCATGAGCATCAGTGTTGTGATAGTCCATGACATCAGAGTGGTGACTGTAATGATTGTTTCATAGAAACAGAGGTTTCCTGTTGAACAAGGAAGATTCCCTCTTTAGGGCCTGGGGCCTCAGGTGTGGATGCAGTCCTTGGTGAGATGCAAGCTGATCCCATTGTTGGCTATCGAGGAAATGGAACCCATGTCCAAGATGCCTGGATTTTCTTTGTGCCACGGTGATCCATATGGTTCATAGGGAAAGCCATTCAGTTCCTGCTCATCACTAGCAAGTGTGGGTTTTGCTCCTGGGCTGTTCTGTATCCACATTCCTTGAAACACAGGGGCTCAGGAAGAATGCCAGGGGACCCAACACAGAGTCCAGCATCCCTGTCAACACCTTTGGAATGGTAATTCTCATCCTGAAGCTTCAACCCCTCAGTTACCCTCAACCTCATCCTCTCCCTCATCCTCAGCCTCACCCACACCTCACTGTTAGCCTGGAGCTAAACTGAATGCTGACCCTAAGCCTAAGCCTCACCCCTCATATGAACTCTAAGTGAAGCCATAACTTCACCTTACACCAAACCCTAAACTTAACTGTAACCCACACTCAAAACCTTAACCTTATAGTCACCTACACTTCAGTGTTCCCCTAACAGCAAACTTAAGCCTTTTCCTGACCTAAAATCTTAACTGAACCCTAACTATAACCATGACTTCCCCCTAAAGCTCACCCTTAAACTAACCTGATCACAGTCATAGCCCAAATGCTAACAGTCATCCTCCCCCTCTCCCTGACCAATAACTCGCTCTTGGTTGAAAGCTAAAGTGAACATTTACACTCACACTAAAGCCTTACCCTGAATGATACCTTCATGATAACTTACCATGACGATAACTTCATTGTAAAACTAACCCTAACTCGAACCCATCCCTACTTCCAATCTGGACTCCTGATCTGAAATTCCAACCCCTGAATTCGAACTCTAACCACTGAACCAGAACCCCAGATTAGAACCAAAAATGAACCCCAGAGAAGATAAACACAAAGACTAACCCTTGAACTCAAACCTCAAAGTGAATCCTGAAGCCTCCCTCTGAATCCAAAGCCCCCAACCTAAAGGGAACTCTGGATATTCATCCAAACCCTAACCCTAACCCCTGAATCCTAACCATCTACTCCCACCCTTACCCCTCACCTGGGGCCTTAGGAATCATGAGAAACAACCATGTCCTCTTCAGAGCCTGGTTTCATATGCTGAGGTACTGCAGCAGAACCATTATTTATTTCCTTGGATCTGCCCTTTTGGTTCATGTCTCTCTTGGTTGTCCCTTATGCACACAAGATTTCCTTGCAGGATCCTGGTAAACAAAAAGGAATTTCCTATCTTGCACAGTTCTCAACTGACAGCACCTGATTTTCATCTCAAGTGAATATTTTCTCAGAGTGAGAAATTTGTGTTGATTAGGCTTCTTGCAATATTCAAACATTAACTTGGGCAGGCAAGCAACTGGTCACTACAGAAAACTACATTTCCTCTTGTCAACATAGGGGAAAACCTTGTTGCTTTGTATTGAAAGTGGGGCAGTGACACTACCAGGATTCATGATCCTTTTGGGAAAACAGCCAATTCACTGGGTTATTACTTTGCAGCTGACCTTTAGTCCCTCCTCATCAAATGTTTGTTCCTGAAAAGGGACGACTTTAAAATGTGTTTCACACTAACAACAGAGTTTAATATCTGATCTTGAGTACAGAACTGAACTTTTAGAAAAGTACATTCAGTGAGTCGCTGCTATGGGGGAATCCCTTTTCCATGTCAACAGGGGGTGTGCAATGTGGACTTTTGCATCAAAAAGTCTCATCTGTGTTAAGTGATGGGGCATTGCTTGAATTTATATAAGGATTTCTCTTATTCTCCAACTTTGGGTTCGTGGAATTCCAGGACAAATAATTTTGCATCTGTTGACATTTGACAATGGCCAAAAGTATGCTGCTCACCATCTACAAAGCACAGGGCAACAAGCAACAGAAAAGACTATCTTTCCACCAAAATTCACTCTGAGAAGGTGAGAAAACCTACTATAGGCAAACTCAGCTCAAACATCTTATTGGGATTCAATGTAGCAGGCGATATCAACTGGTTCATTGTTTCTTTAAAGATTTGCCATGATGTTCAAGGAGGTACGAGTGTCCTCAAAATTCTCCTGCCAAGTGGAAAGAATGGTCAAAATAGACCAAACAGATCTGCAGTCAGTGAGATATTCCATCAGTGAGATATTCCATCATGTTCTTCTGATGACTGTGAAGGTGTAGAGGTCCATGATTCAAGTCATGTAGCTTGGTCCTAGAACTCTGAATGTTAAAGAAACTAAATTCTTTCCTGGATGATTGAGAAGGAAACCAGCCTAGAAGAAATCTTGCTGTGAGCCCATTGTTGCTCATCGTAGGCTTAGGGCCAACTAAACTAACAGTATATATAGTGTTAAATCCAGGACTATGAAAATTGGTTACCACAGCAACTGAATTCTCTCAGGTAGATTTATCCTGAAATAGTTTGTTCAAAGAAATATATATTATTTTTCCAATTCAGTCATTTAGTTTCCTATGGTTAAAGGAATTTGACCTTAAAATTTCATCTCAGATCATCTATAAATTAGCTTAGAAATAGTATTTCGCATTTACTGATTCCTCACACTCTATAGCTATCCCTAACTCTATCACTAAGTCTAACATTTGCCCTAAACAATAACCCTAACTCTCACACAGCTCAGTGTAACTCAAACCCTAACCCATAACCTAAACCAAATGCAATCCTTAAACCTGTCCTAACACTAAGTGTAACACTAATCATCATTCTAACCTTCAACCCAAAACCTTAACCCTTAAATGCAAATGGAAATTGAAACCCTCATTCTGAAACCCTGAACCCACAATGCTCCACTATAACCTCAGAATCAGAGAGTGAATTGTGAGCCCCAAAACCCTGAACACATACACAACACCTAATATTGCTACCAATCCCAAACCCTAATCCAAAATGTAAGAATGAAACTGACACCTGAAGCAACCAGTAAAACACTGGATCCCAATCTGAAGCCTAAGCCTGCAAACCAAGAATCCTGATGCTAACCCTTAACCCTCACCCTGATCCCTGGACTGGACCAGATAAATCAATGCCTGTGTGGCTGAATGAATGCAGGAGATTAACACATTGGGGAGTTCCATGGCAGGGCTCTCCGTGCATGTGATTGAACACCTGAAGTTCACTGTGGGAAATGATGCAGCTTCACAGGGATCTGCAGAGGATGCATCCAGAGGGGAGCAATCTTGGTAGGGAGGACTTGTATGAGTGCCAGCGTTACCATGGTTCTTGGACATCACAGTGGTGACTATGATGATGGAATCCTAGAGATTGAGGCTGCCTGGTGAGGAGAGTAGGATGGCAATTCCAGGCCTACGGCCTCAGCTGTAGGGGTGTCAGCAGCAAGGTGGGGGCTGCTCACCCTGGTGGCTTTAGAAAAAATTGAAAAGAGAGCCAAGGGGTCTGTTAGTACTTTGGACACTGGTGACCCACATGCTTCATAGAGAAAGCAATTCACTTCTTGCCTGACCCTAGCAAGCACAGGTCCTGCTCCTGGGTGGCCCTGTGGCCTCAACGTTAGAAAATGCAGGGGTGCCTATGAACACCAGGTGATTCAACTGTTTCCAGCATTCCCCTTGGCAAAATGTAGATGATAACGTTCAACCTGTAGCCTAAACCTCACCTTACCATGGCCCTAAATTCTAACCTTCAATCCAAAACCTTAACCCTTAAATGCAAGTGGAAATTGAATCCCTCATTCTGAAACCCTGAACCCACAATGCTCCAATGTAATCTCAGAATCAGAGAATTGTGAGCCCCAAAACCCTGAACACATACACAACACCTAATATTGCTACCTCTCCCAAATCCTAATCCAACCCTCACCCCTCACCCTCAGCCTCACCTGCACCTCACTGTTAAACAGGAGCTAAACTGAATCCTGACCCTAACCTTATCCCCATATTCTAACTCTAACTGAAACCATAACTTCACCCTACACCTAATCCTAAACATTACCCTAACTGTTCCAATAAACACTAACCTCACTCTCATGCAAACTTCACTGTTAACTGAACGACAAACTTAACCCTTCTCCTACCTTAACCCCTTATTCTAACTCTAACCATAACCATAACTTCACTATAAAGGTAATTCTTAACCTAATCTTAATTCTAGATGTAGCACTAATCCTAACTCTTACCCTTACCCTCACCCTGACCAACACCACATGTTGGTCAAAAGCTAAACTGAACCCTTATGCTAATCCTCACCCATTACCCTGACTCTAACAAAAACAATATCTTCACTTTAAACTTAACCCTAAACCCAACCCCAACATTTACCCCTAACATGCCTGAGTTCAACCCAAACCTGAACCCCATACCAGAAACCCTTGCACAAAATCTAAAACTTGAACACAAACGCCAAAATAACTCCTTACTCCCACACTAAGCTCACACTCCTCAAACTGAACTGGAACCCTGGATAATTTTTCAGCTGCTAAACCTTACCCTGGATGCCTAACCTCTGACTCTCACCATGAACCCTCAAGTGGAGCATTAAAAATTGAAATAAACAACAGTGTCCAATTGAGACCCCAGATGCATATGCTGAAAGACTGCAGCAGAACCACTGTGCAATTCTTTGTATCTGCCCTTTAGGTGAATGGCTCTCTTGGTTGTCCCGCCTTTATGCACACATTGCTTCCTTGCAGGATACTGGTAAAAACAGAAAGGAAATGTTTCAAAGAATCTCTGTTCCTAGTAGTCTTGGCTCTAAGACAGTTGAAAGAAGTCATTCTCGCTTTTGTTTTCATGTTTCTTCTATTCTCTTTCTTCTCCTGCCTTTTATAGGTCTCAATTGCCAGCAACTGATATGCATCATGAGTAAATCTTTTCTCAGACTGAGAAAACTAAAATCATAAGGATTCTTGAAATCTTTAAACACTGACTTAGCAAGACAAAAACCCACTGGTCATTCTAGAAACTACTTACTTTACCTATCATCAACAAAAGGTAAACAGGTTACTTTATACCAAAAGTGGGGACATGATACTCCCTACAACTAATAATCCTTTGTACCAAAACAGTCATTTCAATGGGATATCAGTTGGGAGCTGTCCTGTAGTCCCTCATCATAAAATCTTTGTTTCTGACAAGGGACAGCTTTGAAATGTTTTACATTCTAGCAACAGATGTTTGCATATGATCTGCAATATGGGACTGAACATTTTGAAAAGTGCCTACTGTGAGTTGCTTCTCTGGGAAAACCAAATTATTCATGGCAAAAATGGGTCCGGAAGTAGACTTGACAATCAATAGTTTTCATCCGGATAAGGGATGGGGCATTGCTTGCCGATATTTCAGGATGCCTGTTGTTCTCAAACTCTGGGGTGGTGAAACTCAATCACAGATTATTTTGCCACTGGCGATATTACTCAATGTTGAAATACATGCTGCTCAGCATATACAATGCAAACAGCAACAAGAAACAAAAAACACTATCACATCCCCAAAATTCAGTGTCAGAAGTTCAGAAAATCCACTGCAGACAAACTCAGCTCAAACTTCCAGGTGTGCTTCATTGTGGCAGATGATGTCAAATGACTCATTGTTTGATTTACAAAGATTTGGTATAATTTTCTAGGTGGGACCAGTATCCTCATAATTCCCCACCAGCATGGGAATAAATGAGCAAAATAGACAAAAATAGATCAGGAGTTAGGGAGATATTCCATCATGTTTTCCTGCCATTAATTATAAGGTGTCCATGATTCAAGTCTTCTAGCCTGGTTCTAGAACTGGGAATGTTAAAGCAAGTGAATTCTTCCATGGATGACTGAGACAGAACCCAGCCTAGCAGACATCTTGATGTGAGTACATTGTCACTCCTTGTAGGCTTAGGACCTACTAAATTGTAAGAGCATACATAGTTTTGAAGCCAGGAAGATAAAAATTGGTTAACCCAGCACTGAATTCTCACCCAGAGATATAAACAGGAATATTTTTCTAAGATATGGAAATTCTGTTTCCAAATTCAGTCATTTAGTTTCCTATGCTTAAGGGAAGTTCACTTTGAAATTTAATCCTCATGAGAAGATCTACTATAAATTAGCTTGGAGATAGTCTTCCCCATTAGCTGATTTTATTTGATCTAAATCTATCCCTAAGCCTACGACTTACCCAAAACCAAAAATACAACCCTAAGTCAAACAGCAGAGTAACCTGACCCCAAACCCAAGAACAAACCCTAATCTTACCCTAAATCTCAGTTCTAACAGTAAGCCTAACACAAACTCTAACCCTTAAACTGAACACTAAGTCTAACCCTAAACATCAACCAAAAATCTTAACACTTACCAGCACCCTGACACTAACCACTGAATCCAGAAACCCCAACCCTGAACAAGAAAACTGATTTTGAATTCTGAACCACTGAACACAAACTCAAAACCTAACCAAACTCCACTTCTGACTCCTAAGCTAGTAACTAATACATGAACCCCACACTAAGCCCTGAAACAAACTGCACAGCTGAACCCTCAGGCAACTGGAGCATTGAGAGCTAACCGTTGACTCTCTCCTTGATGCCTGACCTTGACCCATCTGAATGGATCACCAAGTGGCTGCATGGATGCAGTAGCTGTGGAACATGTGCTGGTGGCTCATGCATTTTTTGTGCCATGGCAGAGCTCTCCACACATGTGACTGAACCCCTGATATTCACTGTCTGAGATGTTTCAGTTTTTCAGGGCTCTGCAGTAGATGTGTCTGATGGAAAGCACTTATTGTGTGGAGGACTTGCATGAGCACCAGTGTTCCCATAGATCCATGATGTCACAGTGGTGGCTGAATCAACTGTAGCTTAAATAGAGATGCTGGCTTGTAAGGAGAGCAGATTCCATTTTCAGGGCCTGGGACCTCAGTAGAAGGTGCAGTACTCAGTGAGGTGAAAGTTGTTAACCCTAGCCACTTTGGAGAAAATAGAACCCAGACACAAGGCATATATATATCTCAATGAGAAAGGCATTCAGTTCTGTGCCCACCCTAGTGAGTGTGGGTCTTGCTCGTGGGTTATCCTATAACCTCATCCACTTGAAAGGTAGGGGCACAGGTGGGACACTTTAGCCAAATGTTCCCCTTCACAATTTGGGGATTGGAATGCACAATGTGCAGCTAAAACCTCACCCTCACTCTCACCCTTATCTTCTCCCATCACCCAACAACCTCAGCATCACCCACACTTCACTGTTAGGCTGGAGGTAAACTAAACACTGACCCTTACCTTACCCTTTTTGCTAACTGAAGCTATAACTTCACTGTACACAAAACCTTTAACCTAACCTAAACCCTAGGCCTAAATGCTAACATCATCCTCAATGACATTTCACTGTTAACCAAAAGACAAACTTAAACAGTCTATTAACCTAAACCCTTACTTTAAATCTAACCAAAACTGTAACTTCGCCTACAGTGCATGCATAAAGCAAATCTAATCTAAGACCCAGCCCTAACACTGTACCCATCCTCACCCTCACCCACACATCACTGTTGATCAAAGGTAAACAGAACTGCTAATCTAAACCTATCCCATTATTCTAACTCTAACCATAACAATATCTTCATCATATACCTAACCCTACGCCCAACACTAACCCATTTTCCTAACCTGGATGCTGGACCCTGAAATCCCAAACACATGAATCTGAACTCTAACCAATGAACCAGAATGCCAGAGATTAATGAGATCCTGAACATTAAACTCTGAACCCAAGTGCAAACTTACCTCATGAACATGAACCCCAACACAAACCTTGGCCCCTCACAATGAACCTGAACCACTCAAATTGAAGTGGCACCCTTTACTCTTATAGGAACCCTACCCCTTACCTGGAAGCCTAACTGTCGACTCTCACCCAGACCCCTCACCTGGAGATTTAGGAATCTAAAGAAACTGCCTTGTCCTCTTCAAAGCCCAGTAGCATATGCTGAAGGGCTGTATCAACACCATTATTTAATTCCTTGGATATGCCCTTAAGGTGAATGGCTCTCTTGGTAATCCCACTCTGATGTACACATACTTTCCTGTGTGATCCTTGTAAAAATGGAAAGATAATTTTTCCTGCCAAATCTCTGTTTCTAGCAGATTAGGCTCTAAGCTGGCTGAATGGAATCATTTCGGGTTTTGTTTTTGTTTCTCTTCTCAGACTGAGAAACCAGTGTTCATTAGGCTTCTTGCAATCTTCAAACACTCACTTAGGGTAGATCTGATTATGTGATCTACTTATGTGATCTGATTATGGGATTGAATTTATAGAAAAGTACATTCTGTAAAATGGTCCTCTGAGGAAGCCCATTTTCCGTGTCAAAAATGGGTCTGGACAGTGGACTTGTCCATCAAGGGTTCTCATCTGGGTAACAATGCAGAATTGTTTGTAATTATGCCAGGATGCATCCTATTCTCAAACTCTGGGGCTGCAGATCTCAAGTATAAAATGATTTTGCCTCTGGTGATATTTGGCAATGTCAGATGCATGCTTTGCAACATCTACAATGCACAATGAAGCAAGCAACAGAATCAACTACCGTGCCCCAAAAATTCAGTGTCAGAGGTGAGAAAACCCACTGCAAACTCATCTCAAAAATCCAGATGGAGTTCAAAATTACAGGTGGTATCAAGTGGCTCATCATTTGATTTAAGAAGATTTGCCATAATTTTCAAGGTGGGACTAGTGTCCTCACAATTCTCCAGCCAAATATAAAGAATGGACAAAAGAGACCAATATAGATCTTTTGTTAGGGAAATACTATGCCATATCCTCCTGCTGGCTGTGAAGGTGTAGGGAATCCTAGATTCAAGTAGTGTGGCTTGGTCCTAGAACTGGAATGATAAGCAACTGAATTACTTCCTGGATGACTGAGAAGGAATCCTTCTAGCAGACTTCTTGATATGAGCCCCTTGTCACTCCTTGTAGGCTTAGGACCAATTGTTATGTAAGAGCACATTTACTTTTGAAACCAATAATACAAAAATTAATTTCCCCAGCAATTAAATTCTCACATAAAAATTTGTCCTTGAATATTTTGTTCAGCAAAATGTGTATTCTTTCTCAATTCACTCAGTTTTCCATGTTTGAGGCAAGTTCATGCTGAAATTTCATCTCAGTAAGAGGACCATATATAAGTTAGCTTGGAGATAGTCTTCCACATTATCTGATTCCCATCACTGTATAGCTATGCCTACTTCTAATCTTAAGCCTAACAGTTACCCAAAAGCATAACACTTACCCTCTCACACACGTCACTGTAATCCTAGCTCTAACCCATACCCTACCAGTAAATCTATCCTTAAACCTCGGCCCTAACACTAAGCCTAACACTAACTCAAAAAGCTCAAGCTCAACACTAACTCTAACCCCAACCCTCAACCATAAATTTAATCCCTTACCCAAACCATGAACACCAATCCATGAACACACAAACCCACACACTTTACCCTGTACAAGAAGCCCTATCCTGAACCTCAAAACCCTAACAGAAACCACAAACCTAACCACCTTAAGTGAATCCAAATCCCATGGCTGACTCTGAAGCATGAAAACAACAGCTGAACCCCCACAATAAACACCTGAAATGAAATCCAAACTAACCTGTGCCTGCAGGAACCCTGACAGCTACCATTGACTCTCACCTGATCCCTGATGCACACCCAGAGGAAAAGATGTCTGTGTGACTGTGTGGATGCAGGAGGTGTGGAACATGTGCCTGCAGTTCATGCATTTGGACGTGCCAGGCCATATCTCTCCATACATGTGACTGACCCTGTGCTATTTGCTGACTGTGATGATGCAGCTTCTCAAGGCTCTGCAGTAGATGCATCCAAGGGGAAGGACATCTGGTATGGAGGACTTACATGAACACCAGTGTTGTGGTATATCCATGATGTCACAGTGGCAATTGTGATGAATGTTTCCTAGACACAGAAGCTGCCTTGTGAGGACAGCAGGTACCTCCTTCAGGGCCTGGAGACTCAGCTGTGGGTTTGGTCCTTGGGAAGACTGGGGTTGATCTCCTAGGTGCCTATAGAGAAAGTGGCACCCAGAACCAAGGCATCCATTTGTGCTTTGGCCACAGTGACCCATATGGCTCATAGAGAAAGGACTTTGATCAATCCTAGTGAGTGTGTGTTATGCTCCTGGGCTGTCCTCTAGCTTCCTTCCTAGAAAAGATGTCTGACCTCAGCACTACCCTCGGGAAAATAAGGATCATAATGCTCAACCTAGAGTCAAAAATTCACCCTCACTCTCAGCCTAACCTTCAACCCATATCACTCATCCTCATCCTCACCCACACCTCACTGTTAGCCTGGGGCTACCATGAAAACTGATCATAACACTTAGGCTAACTCTAACATAGTCATAATTTCACTATATACTTTACCCTAAACCTAACCTTAACGCTGGCCCTAAACCATAATCTCACCATTACCTCGACCTCACTGTTAACAGAAAGACAAACATAATCCTTATCCTAACCTAACCATCACCATACCTTCACCCCAACCCTAACTCAAATCTAAAGCTAATCCTGGACATAACCCTGAACATAACACTCATCCCCACCCTCACCCTCACTCACACTCCACTGTACACTGAAAGCTAAACTGAAACTTTGCCCTAACCCTAAGCCCCGATCTAACTCTAAGTGTAATGTTATCAACCCAGTGAACTTAACCCAAACAAAACCTTAATCCTTATCCCTGACTGGACCCCAGATTCCAATATCCTAAACTTCTGAGCCAGATTTATAACCCCAGAACCAGAACTCTGAAGTTAAACCCAAATGTGAATCCAAAATCCTGAACACAAACACAAAGACTACATTGAATATGAACCCCAAGCCCAGCCCTGAACCCTCATGCTGAACCCAACCTGCATAACTGGACACTTATCTGAATCCTAACCCTTACTCCTGAACATTAACCACTGACTCTCACCCTAATCCCTCACATGTAGCCTAAGGTATGTCCACTTCTGACCCCCGTTGCATATGCTGAAGGAGTGCAGCAAACCATTTTTTAGTTTCTTGCATATGCCCTTTAATTGCTAGGTTTTGTCTAAACAGATACTCATTTTGTTTTCTTTCCTAGGTTTGTAAATGTACATTCTTCACTCCTCCTGACTGTCCTGGACTTGGAAACAGCCTCAGGTGCTCCACAAGTAGACAGTGGCTTGGATACTCAATGGTCCCAGTGAGAGGCAGCACATGGGACACTACATGGCAAAGCTGGAAACAGCTGAAACTATCCATAGGGATCCCACAGACAGGGGTTGGTGCTGTTGGGAGTTTATAGCGCAGAGCAGATTCTCGAGGTGGCTCTCACCAAGGCGATAATCATGGCTCCCATTGCTGAGCAGAATGTGGAGGTAAATTCCATTGTGTGGGTGCTGGACATCAGCTCCCTGGGGTATAAAGGGCACCCTGGCCATGGTTTCTCTTCCTCTCTGAAAATTCATGTTGTGCTGGTGAGTTGGTTTTAAATAGAAATAAAGATGATGAGTCATATGTTTGCCCAGAATGAAGAAGGGTGGAGGAGAGCAGCATGGGAGAACCTGAAAATGATGGACAGGCACAATCAGGAATATGACCTAGGGAGCCACCGCTTTGCATGGCAATGAATGCCTTTTTGACATGATGAGTGTGGCATCAATTGCTGAACTTTGGGTGCTTCCTCTCCTCAGCAGTTTAACAAAAAAACTGTCTTACTTTTCTCCTGTTCAACTTCCTTTTGATTAAAGACCAATGAAGATTTCAGGTGGGTGATGGTTGGCATTATAAAGCACAAGCAGAAGCGGGGGAACGTGTTCCCAGAACTTCCCCTTGCTGAGATCACCCCAGCTGTGGACGGGAGGGAGAAAGGCTGTGTAAGTCCTCTGAAGGACCAGGTAGGACAGCACTGAGCAGGTCTGCCTCCGAGAATAAAGCCAGAAACGAACTGGCATGCTTGCCTTGGTGCACTGTGAAACAGTGCACAGTTCACTAAGTTTTAGAAAGTGTTTCAGGTAAAAGAGTTGTTGTGAAAGTCTATTTCTTTAGTAGACTGAGAGGGTTTTTTTTCTTTTTGTTTCCACGTCATTGTGCTTCTGGTTAGGCATTTAGTGAAGCTGGTGTCCTTGAAGGACAAGTGTTCAGGAAAACCGGCAGACTTGTTCCACTGAGTGAGCAGAATCACGCGGAATGCTTCGGCCCTCAAGGCAATAGGGCTGCAGAGGTGGACTAATGGATTACGCATTCCAGTATGCTCTTGGCAACGGAGGTGTGGACTTGGATCTATTTTATCCATATCATACAAAGGTAAGTAAAGCTGCTTGCCTTATTATCATTCAACCTCTATGCAGAAATATAGACAGAAAAGTTGGAAAACCACCTTACACACAGCAAGATTGATTCTTTGTTATGTAGAATTCAAGCCAGAATTTTTTGGCGGTGTGTTTTTAACAGAGTTGTTCACTCTGTATCCATAATATTTGCCCACAGTATTTCCATTTGACATCACTTAAACCATATCCCCATTATTTTATTACATCATAAGTGTACTTAATGGGCTGCACCACACCACTGGCATAGCTTATTTTACTTTTAATTTTTACCAATTCTTAGAATTTTTAAGTTTTCCAAAGTATCTTACTACTATAATTAAATTAGGAAAGAACCCATTAACACAAATATCTTTCTTTCTGCTGACATCCTAAGAGTACAATGACAACATCTCAGTGAGTGGTTTCATATGCCACTTAAGTTGTTTACAGAAAAGATTCTTCCCATTTACATTTGCATGTGTCAGATGACGGCCTATATCCAGCCTTCATTAAAAATAATGTTTTTAAATCTTACCTGGATTTATGTTATTAGCTGAATTTTGAGATGTTTTCCTTACTGTGGTCGATAGTCTGGGTTACTGTCACATGGGACTTGGAGGTCCTCACACAGCATTCACCATTACTTTCAGGCATTTATTATGGTCCACATTGCAATAGTAAAAATTTGAATCATTGCATTCTGGTGGCTGGCTATGGTCTGAAGGAGCAGAATCAGATGATAATAAATATTGGGTTGTCAAAAACACATATAAAATGCCAAAAATTCTTTCATTTGAAACTGAAAGGGAACACATTTTGGAGTCAATATTTAGCTACAGAGCTTCAAATCCTGAGCACAATTTGGAAATCCCAAATTCTTTATCCTATTTAAGGTGAACACTCTCGTATTAATGTTAGATTATAAGGTTGAGTTACTGATCTCATTTGCTAGTGTATTTAGATTGTTTCATTGTATTTCCAAATGTGAAAAGTTTCCTAATTCTGAAAAACATGTGTCCCCAAGAGTTTGACTTCCTGTCTCTAAATCTGCAGTTATGTGAAAGGTTTGGGAGATAAGAATGATATGTGGGTTTATGACTCAAACTTGAACAAGAACTGCCTGATTCTTTCTGAAACTATCTTGACCTCAGTTGCACTGTTAAATCTCATATGTTACTGATAATAAAGATAAATGTGTTCGATTCTTTGAATAAATAGGAAACCCCCTCATATTTCAGATGTGGTACAGGCTGGGGTATGAATGGCTGTATAAACATGGTCAGAGACTGGAAAAACCAACTGTTGAATTGCCTCCCTGGGCAGCTATCCACCTGTGTGAGATGGCAGTGATTAAGAGGATTCTTTGAAAGCAGAACATCCATTGGAGGAATTTTATCTTAAAATTGACCAGATCTTATTAAGTGTAACAAAAAACTTGAATCATTGATATCTGTGTGTGGTTTGAATTCTGTGAAATTCTTCATAGGTAAAATGTTGTCCTTTCTCTAATTATGTCTATAACCAGCTTTTTTTTAATAACCTAAAGTTTCATGTTTTAAAAGAATGGTAAAATTTCATTTCTTAAAATATTTTCATATGCATAAGTTATAATTTTTCTCATTTTAATCATAAACTTTTGTATAGTCAAAATATAACAGGTCCATAAAGACATAAATGAATGTCCTAGTGGTCCAGTAGGCACATGGCTGAGTGGCCTCTCATTGTAAATATGCAGATCTTACATGAGCTGCACTTTATTTCTGGTTGAACCCCACATTTGAATGTAGCAAAATATGATAAATTGCCTAACAGACAAAGTACATTATTTAATAAGGAAAAAAATCACATTTTAGAAAACTGAACACACATACCTGATTTCTAAACTGGAAAAGGACTTTAGAAATCATGATAATTTGAGCCAAGATGTTTATAACCAGACGAGGTTAAGGACAAATGTCACAGAGCTAGTTTCTGGTGTGTCTTCCCGAACTGCCAGTGGAGACCACGTGGCTATTTTGCAGTTAAGGAAGGACTAGACACAGTGTGTTGCCAAGAGTGCTTGTGTTGGATCTGCAAGGGGAAAAGGTCAGCTCCCAGATTTGAAGATAACCTTCAAAAGAGAGCTCTCATCTCAGAGTGGTGAGAGCACCCACATTGTGATCTGAGCCCTAATTTATACCCAGCTTCCTAATCCCTCCATTTATTTTTAAAAAACTGCCTACATGCTGCATTCTAAAGAGGCAAATATACCCATCTGTTCTGTGTGTGCTTAAAATCCTCATGCTCCCTGTTAAGGGTGTGTAAAGTGTAGGTGGAAGTATTTAGTTAATGTTGCCCATATGTCCTCATGAGGCCATGACATGGAGAACAACTGGGGTCTCACCCACAAGAACTCCAGCAGCTCCAGTTGAGTCCATCTGTGATGGACCACATGCCCCATAGGACCTTCAATGGGAACTTCACTCATAGGTACACAAATCCAACTGTGTAGCCTAAAATGACAAATATTGGGGGTTTGGAGTGAAATTGTGTGGTCTGTGATAAGTATGTCAGATGTGACCATAGGAAGGTTTGGAGGCTCCAAGATGAACCCATTCTGCTGTTTGGACCCTGTACTGAAAGTGCTTGAATTGATGTAGTGGCCACAGTATCACAGACCTCCCTGTGTGGAAGAGATTTTCCCAAACTCAGTGGAAGCTGGTGCTGCCCAGAGAGGGAGGTGCTGAGAACACGGGAGGAGGAGAGTGTGAAAGGGTCACAGAGGGGCAGGTAACTAAGCCTGGAGAAAGGGGGCATTTGAGCAGAGACTGGTGGGTTGAGCGGTGGAGAGAGGAACTACACACAGGGAAGTAAGAAGTGATGGAGCTGAGGTCTGGGGTCCACAGTGGGTGTCAAGGGCACAGGAAAGCCCTGGACAGGTTAATGAGGGCTGTTGTGGCACTGTTCCTGGGAAGCAAAGGACTGGAACCTGGAAGTGTGCCTGAAATTTGGGTTCCCAGCACGTCTGAAATGCCTGATCCCCTGGAATGTGTCTTTGCATGACCCTATTGCAGGCTTATGGGCCATAAATCTCCACAGTTCCATCAGATCTCAGGTGTCTTTGGGTGGTGGGGACAGGGCTGAATTCCTGTAGCATGAAGCCTGCCCTGAAGGGAACATCCTCAGACAGTGAGCCAGGAGCCCCCAGGATACTAAAGCAATTTATGATATTGCCTCAGTCCCAGGGAAACCTCTTTTGTCCCGTGGGGTTTGGAGTAGCTCAGAGGGACAGGAAGGCTCCAAGGGAAGGGCAGAGTCCATGTGGTGATGGGGAGGGCAAGGCCACTTAACACAAGAGCCACTTGAGGGAAAATGGCCCATAGCAATCTTTGGAAGATGCATCTCCCACAGTTGTCTGAATGCCCAATAATAAGACACCTCCATGACTGTCATCTAGCTTCACCTTGGGAGGCTCACTCCAACTGCTCGATGGAATCCCCGATGTTTAGCTCAAGACTCTGAGAAAATGTCCATTTTCTGATGGAAATGGAAGTGTGAAGACCTCTTAGATGTGTAAACAATTAGGTTTCTCATAGATATTTCTGTAACTTTAAAATATATGTGTATGGTTTAAACTTGGGAAAGTTCCAGACTTCATCTATCACAAAATTATTTTCAAAAGAAGCCAAAAACATGAAATAAGTAAAACAGAACAATACTGGTTACTATGAAACTCTTATATATAATATAAATATCAGTTTCCTATTTTCCATAGAGTTTTATACTTTCTATCATATTTAAATTGAATAGGAAGGAAATCATTCAGAATATTTGAAGAGGAATGAGGTTCTGGGGAAGGTGTACTTATAACTCTCCTGAGTATGTCTTTAGAGAAAAAAAGACTGAATGGTTAGGCGAACTCCATTCAGAACAGCATGTGTATTTCAATCATTATCAACAAACTTTAGCTTTGAACCATGATCTATTCAAAGCCTTCCTGTTCTTTAAACATTTTATTCTAGAAGACATTAATGATAATAAGGAAACATTTCTGTGTTTCCCTAAAGAAATTTAAAATGCTTGTGTTTTTTATTGTTGCACGGTTTATTATGGAAATTTTAAATCATACTAAAAAGTAGAGGAAATACAGTATAATGAAACTGAAGACCAATCACTAATTTTTAACAAACATCACCATTTTCCATTCTTTTTTCATCCATCTCCCATTTACATTTTTAAGGGAAATACCATATGATATCATTTCACTTACAAATACTTCAGCAATTATCTCCGACAGAAAAGGACTTTGTAAACAAAAAACAAAACACACATACCATTATTATGCCAAGCAGAATACTATTTCTTTCATTAGTTCATTCAATATGCATAACACATTCAAATATCTCTAATTTGCCTACAAAATGCCTTTTTTACAATTATTTTGTTTGAGTCAAGATTCATGGAAGGCTCACTGTATCTGATTAATGTATTTCTCAAATCTCTCTGCCTCTGTCTTTCATTGATATACAATTCACACACCACACAATTCACCATTTTCAGGTGTATGACTTAGTGGCTTTCAGTAGGTTCAAAAAATTTTGCAACCATTACCACTAATTCCCTAATTTTTTTATGTTTGTATTAAGGTATAATTGATATAAAATCTTATGAAGTTTTCACATAAGCAACCTTGTGGTTACAACATTCACCCATATCATCATGTAACCCCCAGACCCCACTGCAGTCACTGTCCATCAGCATAGTAAGATGCTATAGTCACTACTTGTCTTCTCCATGCTGCACAGCCTTGCCTTTCCTGTGGCCCCCCTACATTATGTGTGCTAATCATAATGCCCACTAATCCCCTTCTCCCTCCCTCCTTCCCTCCCTACCTTTGGGAACTGAGAGCCACTTCTTTGGAGTCTGTTACTCTGCTGCTGTCCTGTTCCTTCAGTTTTGCTTCATTGTTATACTCCACAAATGAGTGAAATCATATGGAACTTGTCTTTCTCCACCTGGTTTATGTCACTGGGCATAATATCCTCCAGCTCCATCCATGTTGTTACAAATGGTAGGATTTGTTTCTTTCTTATGGATCAATTCCATTGTGCTTATATACCACATGTTTTTTATCCATTCCTCTACTGAGGGACACTTAGGTTGCTTCCATTTCTTGGCTATTGTAAATAGGGCTGCAATAAACATAGGGGTGCATATGTCTCTTTCAAACTGGGCTGTTGCATTCTTAGGGTAAATTCCTAGGAGTGAACATCCTGGATCAAATTGTATTTGTATTTTGAGTTGTTTGAGGAACCACTCTACAAAACAAATGAACAAATAGAAATAGACTCATAAACACAGAAAATGGACAGTTGGCTACCATGGAAGCAGTGGGCCTGGGTGAAATCGATTAAGGGGCTAAGGAGGTACAAACATCAAATTATAAAATAGTTTTGTCACAGGGATGGAAGTATAACATAGGGAATATAGCTCATAATACTGTAACAGCTATGTATGGTGATACATGGTAACCACACTGACCATGGTGAGCATTCAGTAATGTACGTAAGTGATGAATCACTAAGTTGTTCATCTGAAGGCAATACAATATTGTATATAACTATATTTCAATTAAAAAATTAAAATTAACACAAATTTTTAGAATGAGTTTGCATTCAGTTAAAGAATTTATTTGAACCTTAAGTTCATTGTTATGTCATATTATATCCTAATCCTTGTTTTGACAAATGTCTATAGTAAATGATTTTTATTAACTACATAACAATCTGATGGATATACTAAACTGAGTCACAGAATTTAGAAAACAAGACCATCATGTTAGATAATATCTTTAAGCCTTCTTCAACTGTGGTAAAGTACAATGATTTACTATTTGTGCATCTGGATTATTTCCTTATAAATCCACCATCTTCCTTGTTGGTGAAATAAAGAACATTGATGTAGAACATAGCAGAATCATGAAGATGTCAAGACTCATTCATTCCACTCAACCACAAAATGGATCTCATTATGAGTTTTTACCTCTCAGCGATTCCATGGAAATTTCCCTGCTATCTGTAAGCAGGGCCCAAATAATGAGAGCAGTAAGCACATCATGAGACTGAAGCCAACCAACACTAAACCCCGTTTATCAACAGACACAGGTCTGTGGAAAATTTCAAATCTTTCTTATGTGTGGCCAAGGCGTCCATCCTGTGTTTTCATTATACCACAGATCTGGAAGAGATGGTCTAATACCTCCCTCTGGGACATAAAAAGAAATGTATTTGGTCTTTGTCCATGTTCCTTGCACAGGGCTCTTAAAACCTTGACATTTCCTGAGTGATAGGAATGTCTTGTAATTCTGAACAAGCCCCTTCCTATCAGACCTGGGTTTTGCTAATGAAGTAAATTTTGGTGGGGGGCCCCCAGATAGCCTCAGGAGGGGGGCTGGTCATCAGAAGGACCAAGTGATAAGGGCTGGAACTGTCAGCCCCATCCAGACCTCTGGCTGGTGAACACACTGAGGTGCTGGGAGGGTAATGCACCAGGAGAGGCACCACGCTCTGTGCCCGGCCCCCATATCTTGCCCTCTTCAATGGGGCTGTTCCTGAGTTGGATCCTTTAATAGCAACCAGTAAATGTAAGTAGAGTGGTTACCTGCATTTTATGAGCCATTCTAGCAAATTACTGAACCTGAGGAGGAGCTTGTGAGAGCTCCCCCCACCCCAGCCAACTTAGAAATGGTCAGTCAGAAGCACAGGTGGCTCAGGACTTACAGCTGGGGGCTGAAGTGGAAGCAGTCCTGAAAGACTGAACCCCTAAATCTGTGCAGTCTGATGCTAACCTCAGGCAGTCAGTGTCAGAATTGAACTTAATTGTTGACACCCACTTGATGTCTGGAGAACTGATTGTTGGTGTTGGAAAACGGCCCAGACTTCCTCTATGGGCTTCATTTCTTCTCCATCTGTGCTCTAGACAGAAACAGTACACAGGAGACACTGCATGAATGGACACAGGTTAGAGAAGAGGCACACAGGAGAAGCTGAGGCTCGTGTGTGGTGTACAGCTAGGAAAAGTTCTGTTTGTTAGGAAGTTTCGGCATGAACAATGACAATGTTTATGTGACCCAAGAGGAAAAATCTCAAGAAGTAAAAAGAAACAGCAAAACAGTGAATTACATGGGCCATGACTTCAGATTCACAAGAACTAGTGACTCTTCCTTCCTAAGGCTTCTTTTCCTGAAGAAGTAAAGTTCTGAGGAGCCTAAACTGAGGGAGGAAAAATGAAGCTATGAGACCAGGCTTGCCTCAAAGGTAACAAAATGATATAAATTAATAATATTTTCTTCTCTATTCTTGCTTGCAAATACTTCCTCCCCACTTCCCTCACCTCCCCCTGCCCTCACCCCTCACCACCAACACACTTTAGCACACCGAGGGACCTGAACAGAGCAGGGGAGCTGTCCTGCGTTAGAACATCAAGGGTCTCCCTATGTGACATCATGCACCCTGCCCTGTCCTTTGGTACCCACGGTGAGGGAGAAGTGAATGAATGACTCCTGCAGAGTTAAAAAAAAAAAACTCTTATGTGATGCATGTCCTAAGCATATTGATATCTAATCCTCAGAATAGCTGTGCAGGATCATCAGTACATGATTTCAAACATCAGGAAACAGAAGCCCAAATCTGCAGTTAATGAGTAACACAGTGGAGTTCTGAATTCGTAATTATCTAACTGCAAGGCCACTTTTTTCAACTCTGCTCCTGACGCTGATACCCAGGATTTCTTACTATAACAAAAAGGTGAAACCTGAGCCTGAATAATAACACAAGTACTCTACCCAAAGATATTTAACATTGTTACTAATTAAGCAAATGAATGTTAAAGCAATAAATGAAATTTAACATTTACTACACCTGCAGAGTAAATGACTGCTAACATGTTGGCAAGGTTACAACAAAGTAGGCACTCTAACACCATGTTATATATATACATGGTGCTTCTTTAAACAGGGTAACCTAGAAATTCTTATCATCAGAATTTAACAAAGCAAGCCGAGTAATCTCATTTCTAGAACCTGTCTGAAGAAAAGAAAAATTACTTATGAACCCTATCCACAGAAAGATATATGCAGATGGGTATAGACTTACTTTCGTTTATTATTCATTTATGTTTAAATGAAATATAGCTGATAGTATTACACTGGATTTAGTTATATGAAATAGTGATACAACAATTGTAAGCATTACTAAATGCTTACCGCCCTAAGTGTAGCTGCCATCTGTCAACAAAGGAATATATTACAATATTATTAACTGCATTTCTTCTCCTGCACTGCCCATGACTCATTTATTTTATAATTGGATGCTTGTGCTTCTCCATCCCTCGCACGTATTTCACCCATCCTTCACCCTCACACCAATGGCGACCACCAGTCTGTTCTTTGTGCTTATTTTTGTTTTGCTTGTTTATTTGGTTTGCTTTTTAGACTTCATGTATAAATGAAATCATATGGTATTTGTCTTTCTCTCAGACAACATCTTGGAAAGAAAAACGCTGGAAAGAACCTAAACTGCCTTCAATAACGAACAAGTTAAATAAATTGCAGTGTATCTATAAAATAGAAAATGTAGCTGTTCAGAATGATCATACAGATTGGGAGTCAGCAAACATTTCCTGCACAGGACCAGATAATAACTATTTTAGGCTTCTTTCTCGCTTCATTGGGCTTTTTGTCTCTTCATTTCAATATAAAACTCATTTTCCAAATATTTGCTACATGAAATTACATGTTTCTTCCCCACCAAATCTTGATGGCACCTGCATCTCAGGTTGTGCTCTGCCGTTTACATAGCACGTTTACCTAGCAATTTTGTTAACATTGAACAAAATTAAAAATTCAATTCCTCAGTCAAACTACCCACATATTGTGCTCAATAGCCATATGTGGCCAGTGGCTACAGTACTGGACAGAACAGATATGGAATACAGAAACCACTTTTGCAAAAAGTTGTATTCTACAGCGCTACTTCAAAACATCACACAAATGTTACCCTCATGTTACAGTTGAGGAAACTTGTTAGAGATACCACTATTACATAGAGCTCCACACATTCATACCCATTCTCACAATACTATGTTCACACACTACTCTTCCCACATTCTCTGCCATTGGTGAACTCTCATGAATTACTTAACAATTCCATAGCACCCCAGGAATCTTTTCTAAATTCAGAATCATGGAAAGAAAAACCGTTTTCTTACAAGTTATAAAATGCTCAGTCGTAGCGTCTGATTAATCCCAGACGTCACCCTTAACGCTGTTGTCACCCTGTCCCCTACACAGTCTCACCCACAATCCCAAAGGCTTATGTTACAGTCTGGGCCCCGGTGCCCGCGGCAGTCGGGACGATCCCGGCTCTGGACTCCGTCGCTCCAATTCCGAGGCGCTCCGTGTTAATTCCCAGCGGAGTCGGCCGCGCGTGCGCAGAGTGGCTGTGCCCTTCTCCGCGGGCGGAATCGGCCCCGCCCCTCGGGGGCGGAGCGGCGGCCCCCCTTTCCAGCGGCGACCTCGGCCCCGCGCCTGGGTTCCGCGCAGGTGCGAGCAGGGAGACGCGCTTAGTAACGGTCGGCCGCGCTGCGCGTGCGCGTCACCTCTGTGGCTGCGGGGACCCTGCGCGCCCGTGAACTCACCCCCGTGGGACAGGGACAGAGTCCCGCCAGCTGAGAACCGCGCGGTTCCAGCTGCTGCTGTTGCTTCTCCTCACTGTTCAGAGAACGAGGCTTTGTGCAGAGACCTCCGTGATGACGATTTACACCTGGAAGTGACGCCGGAGGGGGTAAGACCCCAGAGTAACAGGCCCCCTTCAGCCACTGAGAGCCCCGTGGTGTGGGGTGGAGGGGAATGACTTGAGGTGGCTGTGGGTGATGGTCCTAAATTGTTTGGTCGCCCTAGGAAAGGCTTGATATATGAATTCTTTTCCTCTCCATCTACTTTTTCCAACAAAGGCACACAAAGGGAAAGAATATTGCACATCTAAAATGCCTGCCTACAATAAATCGCTCTTTTCTTTCTTCCCTCCAGTTTCTTAGTTTTCAAGATGGTGTTATGTCCTGCAACACCTCTAAGAATGAACGAGCCATTAGGTGACTTGTCCGTGGGCATTGCTGTCCCCATGAATGATGGCACTTCACGAATGGGCTCACGAGTCTAACTCCACTCCCGACCACATTACAACTCTCCTTTCCACCCAATGACAAATCAGCCCTTCCTAGTCTAAGATTTTTGATGAAAGATAACTGTAACTTCTGGAAGAAATGTGAAGTCTTTTATTTTAACTTTGCCATGGAAAACTTCAAGGAGGAAGAAATAATACCAACTCCAATATGCCTCACCCAGCTGTAATTCCAAACTTTTGCAAATATCCTTATATCTCACCTTCCCCATATTCTGTAGTATTTAAAAAATTATTTCATCCCTGTGTATGCATATTTAACCAAAAAGGGCATCATATTTTTAAATAACCACTATTATGCTACCCCAATTTAAAATTAAACAATAATTCCTTAATACCACATACCTAGTACATATTAAAATCCTTCAGAAGATAGATAATTTGAAGATAGATTTTTACAATTGATTTGTTCATATCATGATCCAGATAAAGTCCACACCGTGCATTTGGTTGCCAAACCTCTTCAATTTCCTTAATCTATAACAGTTTCCCTATTTTTTGCTTTTGTTTTCTCTTAATTGGTGCCAGTGGTTTGCAGGAACAGTAGGTAATTGTCCTGTAGAGTATGCTCCATTCTTCTGTTGCCTGAGTGCCCCCTTGTGGTGTCAGATGATTTGTTCCCCTATGCCTCGTATTTGCGTAAACGGGCAGTTAGATTTGGAGGCTTGGTCAGATTCTGACCATATTTTGCCTACATCACATTTTCAAGCCAAGATGATTCATAGATGGTGCTGTGTACTTCCTATTACATCATATCCTAAGGCTTTTAAAGTCCAGTGTCCTACTTCTGGTGATGCCATACTGATCAGTATTCAGTTGCAGTCCACTTAATCCTTCCTTTATAGATCTTCCCCTTCCCTTTTCACCTAAAGCATTCTCAGTAGTGGAAGCAGGGATATTACCCCCATGGGGCTGAAACTTGATTTTCGGTAGTGAGGGGACAAAGCTCTTGTTTGTAGCCCTCCAAGGATCACAGTACATAAACGTGTAATACATTCATGGTGTGAAAATGTCATGGGTAAGGAGTAGCACTGAGGGGAAAAGCTATTGCAAAAGCCTCTTTGGGAACTACTAATGAAATAAAAGTTAAGAAACAAAGAACCTAAAGTTTATATGACCTGCATTCATGATTGATGCTGAAACCTGTTATTTATGAAAGGTTACAAAGAGTGATTTTTAAAAATTCTGTCAATTCTGTCTGTATTTCTTAACTGGAGTTCTGTAAATAAGAACTTCTCTTCATCAACTATTCATAAAATTCAGTTCATATGGGAGAGAGAGACCGTATCCCTCCCTGGAGCAAAGGTCAAGCAGGCTTACTGCCCGTTAGGAAAGATAGAGCTTTCCGAAGTCCATGGTCCCTGCCCCGTAGTGCAGCCCACGGTGTGCATGTGGGCATCTCCCTGGGTCCATTCATGCCACCTTCATGGTACTTGGGGGCCAGAGAACCTGATGCAGTGGGGCTGATACTCATGCTGCTTGCCATGACAAGAATAATAAAGTCCTTGTTCTCTAAAAAAAAATAAAATTCAGTTCATATAGGAAGGCAGGATAATCTACTTTATTCTTAATATGTATATATCAGTTTTCAGAGAAATGAGGTGATGTTCTACAACCTCCAGAAAAGTCCCAAAATGGAGTGTTTGTTTTCAGTACCATGAGATTCATGGTTTTTAAAAATAGATTTGATATGTTTCAAAGCATTGTAATCACTATTCTTTTTTTTATCTCAAACTGCCCTCTCTTCAGCCAGTGGGAGCCCTTTCTGGTCAGCATCTATGTCTTTTCGACGTGATTCTATTAGAATCCATAGCTTATTTGCTTCCTAGCACAAGTTCACCTTGTACACTTGCTGTGCCAGACCTGAAATGAGCCATTTCTCTAAGGAGTTCGGACTCCTCTTGAGGGCCCGGCATATGGAGACCACAGGCTGTATATTAGTATTCATTTTCACAGGGCTGTCATTTTTCTCTAGGCCTTTTCATTTGACAAACCTAATAAATACTAGTTTTTGATGTATAAACCATAAATCATGATTTCAAAATTGTGTTTCCTCTCAGCCCAAGATAATGGGTTTTTTTCTTATTTGATGTTATACTTGTATCTCTCCTTTTATACTGTCTGGGTTGCTAACAACATTAATATAATTCATTTGTTTTACCCTAATATATACATAAAATGGCTTCAAAAGAACAAAAACAGTATTACTGCTCTCAGGATAGGAAATGTATCTTAAATTTATTCTGGTAATCATATTTTATATGTTACTATTATATTTGGTTATGTCTCCTTAGTATCTTAAGAATAGTTTCATAACACTGATTTTTTAAAGCTTTATTTTGATATAATATACTTATGCAGAGAAGTTGCCCCCTAAAATAGAGGAACTTTCATACGCACTTATAAATTTCTCAATTATTAATATTTTCCATTTTTGTTTGGTCTTTCTCACTATATACATATTTTTGTCCGAACCATTTGGTAGTCATTTCCAGATGTCACGTTCTTTTATCCATAAATATATCAGTGTGTTTTCTAAATACAAGGACTATCACTGTAGTACATTTAATAAAATCAGACTCCAGAAACCCTCAAACCCCCAGTGTGAGCATCTCTCACCCTATCCTTGCCGCCCTGTATTGGCTCCTGGCTGGGCGGAGGTGAGGAGGGGACAGAGACAGCCACCGACACAGCTGAAGGAGGATTCGCAGAGCTCCACACAGCCACTCTCCCAGCCGGAGGAACAGCTAACCTCTCACATGGTGAGACACGTATTCATGCAGTCTTGCAGGCACATCACCACACACACCACACACACACATACACACACACACACACACACACACACCACACACACACATACACACACACACACACACACACACACACACACACAAGGAAGGAAGGGGTGTGTCACCCAGATGCTTCTGGGACCTGCAGTGCAGAATGCAAACGAACAGAGAGACTGGCACCCTTAAGCCCCCTAATTCGTCTCAGTAAATAACTTCGACCAGCTGCAGTGACGGCTGTACTATGGCGCCCGGCTGGCATTTCAGCCTAGAGTTTATTCCTGCCGCGGGGTCCTCTGGGACCTGTAGTGTGGCCCAGACTTCCGGAGCGCGGTGCGGGCCGATTACATTTCCCAGGGTTAAGACCCGATCCCATGGCTACTTTCAGAGTGGCGTTGTCGGGAAGCTCTAGCCGGGGGAGGGGAGGGCAAAGTAAAGGAATCCGGGGGCCCTAACTGTTACTGGCTGAGTATGAGGCTGTTTGTCCCAGGATCGTGTCTCAGAGGCGAAGAATAATGATGGCAGCAGACAAAGGTAATGAGGAACCAGCAAACCTGCTTTAATGAATGAAAAGAGAAAGCTCCTGCCACCCAGGAGGGTCTCCAAGGAAGGATGCCAAGAGTCCTGTCGGTTCTGAGGTTTATAGGGCCTTCTGACAAGAAGAAGTCCCACCCTCTAGGTACCAAATAGAGAACTGAATGGATAACATCACAACCCAGTCTTGATTGGCTGAAAGTACAATGCTTCATTTGCACAGGTGGTAGCTAATCAGAGCTGAGTGTACGTACTTTCTGCATGGCTGAGTGGAGGGTTTCGTTTTGTTTTGTTTTTTGAAACTTACAAGGGTCTTTAAACTTACAAGGTCCCTGAAGCTTCATGAAACTTACACCCTAGGGTCCCTGAACTCTATCTGCCTCCATCCCTCTATTACCTGCCTCACTAAGAGCAAATAGGCCTGTGGGGGAGGAAGGCATAGGGAGAGTGACTCCTGCCTGCAAATGTGAGGGCGTTTGCTTTAGTTCTTGACTTTGGGGTATGGTTGTGCTGCTGTACCTGACAGTTTTATTGGTTCTTTTAATTAAAGGGAAAAAAGTGTTGAGTTTTTAATGCAACATGTAAAAAAGGGCGCTAATTATTACAGTAAAATTAGATAAATTCTCATAAATCGCTCAAATCCACATAAGGCCCACCCCAGAAGTCTACTGGTCTCCTGTGGAGGTGTCCATCATCTGCCTTACAACAGCATAGCCTTCTTTTGCCAGATTCTGTACTTTACATGAATGTTGTATATACCCTTTTTTTTAAATATACTTTTGTATATACCATTACATAAACATCATATATACCCTTTTTCCCCCTTTGGTCTTGTTAGGCAGGAAAATAGACATGAGTGGGGTGGAAAGAGAAAAATGCCAGAAAGTCCACCTGAAAAGACCCCAAATTAATCAGTTAAAGCTCAAAAAGCCAAGAGCAACTTGGCCTGGCATGTTTGAATATTCCCCAGATAAAGGAAGGTATCTCAGCATAGCCCATGTCTTTCTTGTGTTAATCATGCAGATCCAGCTTACTTTCTTTACCCCAACCTCTCAGGGTGCTGCTCTCTCTGAGGTCGCCCGCACTTAGAGTGTCACTAAATTTTTCCAACCTTTCAGGGCGCTCCTCTCTGAGGTCGCCCACACTTTCTAAGTGTGTAACCTTTTAATCTTAAACTCTCTGTCTCCAACCTTTCAGAGCGCTCCTCTCTGAGCTCGCCTACACTTCTTTCTCTCTAAGTAACTTCAAATAAAACTTTTACTCTGCTTCGCCACTGTGTCTCTGCCCTTCAATTCTTCGTTGGGGCGGGCAACGGGACCGAGGAAAATACACAACGCTCCCCCACCAGTCTAACTTCTTTCACCAAATATTCTGTTTCTGAGATTAAGTGATAAAGTTCACTTAACTTTTATTGTTGATAACAGTCGGCTTTTCAGCGGGGGCCTACTAGGATTAGTGCTCTATGAACATTCCTGGTTTTCGCTGTGTACATGTGTGCATCTCAGTTGCACATGCACGTAGGTGGGGAACTGCTAGATCACAGATGATACATGTTTGGCGTCAGTAGATAACTGCCAGTTTTCCAAAGTTGTTTTCCAATCGCAATTCCACCAAATATGTTTTATCCTTCCAGCTGCTTTGCATCCTAACACTTAATACTCTGAGTTTTCTTTAACTTTTTTTGTGTGTATGGGAAATTTTACTTTTAATTTCCCTGATGTGTTTATCTTCTGTAGTGGGAGAATGCCCAGGCAGCTTTAGCATTTATAATGGACAAACAGGCAGACCAGGAGGACCTAGATATCCTTGCAGAGGTCTGAGCTTTCTGTATTGGTACTGATTCCGTGTTTTCAATACTGCCTCTTTCCAGATCCTACTCCCTTTAAGAACAAATGGGACTCGAGTAAAGACCTGCCCCTCCCTAAGGCAGACTCAAGGCCACATGCCCTGGTCAAGGTATGCTGGAGACACAACAATGACCAAGACTGCAAAACACTTAATCCTTTTTGGACATCGTGGTGCCAGGAAGTACGCTTGAGCACAGATTACTTTGAGGAATTGGAAAATTACTTGAACTAGATTTGTAAATAATTTTCAGATTGGACAGTGGAGTGGTATAACTTTATAGATGGGCTCTTTGGGGCCAATACCTAGCTACACAAGTGTTTGTAACTGATCCTGCTAAATGTATTGTGGGAGTAGGTGTGTTGATTATAGGTAATAGTTCTCTTGATCATAAGGAATGTTCTCAATGGGGAAATGTCATGATTGGAACAGTGATGGTGACTGTGGGTAAAACGAACATTTCCAGAAAATCTCATCTGTCTTTGGTCCATCTGCATATCAACAGGCATTCAGAGGTGGAAAGAAATATGGCTTTTGTGCATCTGTATCTTTCCTCAGGGGTGGAGAAGTTCATCTCTGTATCAGTGGGAAATTACTTGGGCAACTGGAGGGCTTCTCTGTACGTGAGAGGTGAGGGGGAGAGCTGGTTTTGGCTGCTGCTGGGGAAGGAGAGAGAGAGACAGACAGACAGACAGACAGACAGACACCAGACTGCAGTTTTGTAAGCCATAAACGGGTTTTAAACTTTATTTCTCCCTTTGACTGATTTCGGTTTTTAGAGGTATTTTGCCCCGGGATTTCCTCTCCCCACACTTACAGTGACACAAATACAGGACCTGTAGCCTACTAGACCTCCCCAGTTTAGTCATATAGTTACTGTAAAGAAGTATATGGGACACTAGGGCAGGGGGCAGGGGAATAGAAGAGGTCAGATGACATGATACTGATCACGGATGTGACAGAGGCAAAGGTGCTTATACAAACTGCCACGTGACAGCCCTGGTAACCAGTAGAAAAAGCCAGTGTGGTTAGGCAGCTCACTGGGGACTACTACAAGCTCCATGTGGTAGGCATCCCTCTTCCACATGCAGTTCCAGATTTAACAATTACAAAGTCCATAATGCAGACTGAAGGTGTCTGTTTTACAGTGGAGGACACTGCTAATGCCTTCTTGGCATCCGGCTGCATCCTAAAGATCAGAGTCAGTTTTCCTTCACAAGATTCTAATTATCTTCATTATGTTTCCACGGGCTACTTAAAGTCTAACAATTTATCACTAGTATTTATTTAGGTTGAGACCTGGAAAAAGCTGTCCTGGTACTATTATACTGATGGCATTACTCAAATTGGAAGGGCTACAGACACCATATAGGCCACTTTCATAAGATGAGTCAGTATCTAAACCAGGGCTGGAAGATTAACAAACCAACTAGATACAGAGGCCAACTACTCAAGTAAGCATCTTAGGAATCATGTGGGCTAATGCCCAGAGTGAAAGCACTGAGCATATTAATGACAAACTATTGGCCTTAAAACTTCCAGCAAAGAACTCTCTGGAGGACTTGTGCCGGGGGATGATCATCAAAAAGCCTCCACAGGGATCCGGACGATGCTGCAGTTGTGGCTGCATCCAGCCCACCGTCTCCTGGACTTGCCATAGGAATGAGGAGGGAGATGTCTAGGCTGGCATGTGCATACAGTGAGACAACGAATTTGACCGGATCTGTACTATTGGAACTCAACCAGGAGTTGGGAGGGGTGCAAGGTGTAGCACTCCAAAATCTTATGACTATAGACTATCTACGGTTAAAAGAACATATGGGATGTGAACAGATCCCAGAAATGGGCTGCTTTAATTTGTCTGATTTCTCTCAGACTGTTCAAGTACAGTTGGACAATATCCATCATATCATAGACAAATTTTCACAAATGCCTAGGGTGCCTAAATGGTTTTCTTGGCTTCACTGGAGATGGATGGTAATTATAGATTTGCTTTGTTTATGTCACCGTATTCTTATTATGTTAATATGTGTGTGCAAATTAGTTAGTAGTTTAAAACCTATACATACTTAAGGTACTCTACAAGAAGATATGTCAAAGAAATAATCAATCCATGTTTCCTTCCATATGCTACATCTGTAGCTTTTCTTCTTTCTTCCTAATTACAACCCTTAAATAGAATTCGTGCCTCATATCGAATTTACCGAGTATCATAATTCCTCCAGGTGGTAAAGATACCTCGAGACAAGTGCTGGGCATAGAAGCCACAGGGCATAAATCTGCAAAGAAGTAAAAGGCTAACCTTTGCAAACAATATGGCTTCTCTCTCACTTACCAACTTTACATTTCCCTGTATGGCCCCGTAAGATGACTGGTTAGCCAGAGACGGGTAAGATTCCTCAAGGGAGGAACAACCTAAGACAGGCACAGTCGCAGGGGGGCCATCAGGTGAGAATTTGGGGATCAACAGAGGTGAGGCTCAGAACCTCACCCCCCTGCTTTGAAAGAAATCTTCTGCATCCGTGGATGTTTTGCTGCCCTTGTCTAGCCTGGATTAATACTTAGTCCATAGGCACACACCTGATCATCTGATCATCTACATTTGCCCTCTTACAGCACTAAACTATGTTTTCTACCTTTATCTTGCATCTACCTACCACTTCAGCATTTTATTAAAAATAAAAATAATAATAATAATAAAGGGAGAAATGTGGGATCAACATATAAATCAAGTACAAAAATCAAACAAATATTCATATTTGACCTGATTGTTTATAGGTCATAATGCGTGATCAAAACCGAAAGTTTCTGTGATGAATGCCCTTGTACTGTTCACCATGTAAGAATTTATTCACTATGTAAGAATTCGTTCACCAAGTAAGAACTTGTTCGTTATGCTTCAGAAGATTGGAGACTGATGAGAATTAGACTTGAGATGGATTAATGATTGTACATTGAGCATTGACCCCCCTATACTGAATTTTATTGTTGTTAACAACCATTTGATCAATAAATATGAGAGATGCCCTCTCAAAAAAAAAAAAAAAAAACTTCCAGCAAAGAAAAAATGAGGCAAGACATCCTATAGGCTTGTTCGGATGTTGGAGGCACTTCGTATCTTAGATGCAGATCCTGCTGAACTCGTTATATAAGATCACTGAAAAAGGTCACTGCCTAACAGGCCCGAGAAACTGCCCAGCGAGCTGCACAGACCACCTTTTCACTCTTCTCAGTCAGCCCTAGCAAACCTTTTGGGCTGCAAGTGTCAGCAACTGGCAATTTTACAGACTGGAACCTGTGGCAAAAAGATGTGACTGTTAGGTTAGGCAGTGGTATCGCTGGCATTTTGGACATAGCACATGCCTGATACCATCAAGCAATATGTTGGTTTTCTGGGACTGCTGTAACAATGTACCACAAACCAGGTGGCTTAGAACAACAGAAATTTATTGTCTCAGCTGTTCTAAAGACAAAGATCCAAAATCAAGGAGTCAGCTGGACCATACTCTCTCTGAAGGCCCAAGGGGAGGATTCTTCTTTGCCTTTCATAAACTATAGAAGTATTATTCAACTTTTTTTGTAGGGAACAATCACCTAGGTTTTCCCAAATAGACTTGTGTACTAAAATTACAGATTTATTTAGGACATTTCCCAAGTATTCATAATTGGTACCAGAAGTTTTATTTTGCCCTTAAAGTTCAAACTCAAGATTGTGCAACAGTCATAGGATTAAATATCAAGCTTCCATGTTTAAATATGCTATCAGGAGCTCCTTAAAGTTTTGGCAATTTTGCTTATAAAAATCAGACAATTTCTTTATAAGTGTCTGTTTTACTTAGTGTTTATTTTGAACTACTGAGTGTTCATAGCTTGACTCAGTTCTGGAGATTTCTGTTTCTGAAGAACATGCATTTTATTTTTACAAAGTCATTAGCAAAAAGGGTATCTATGTTACCCATAAAACCTCTAATTTGCAGTAATATCCGTTTCTTAGTCTAATGCTTACCTTTTTTTCCTTTTTTCATCAGAAGTTCCTTTCAAGAAACACTGCTTGCATTATTCATCCATTTAGACTTTTCATTACATGTGTCCCCATCTTTCCGAAAGTCCACAGTCCACCACTTCACTTTAAGGAAAGACCTGCATTAGTCCCTCTTTTTACTAACTGAAAGAAATTCAAACAGTATTTTTGCTGTTAGGAGAAAAGCCACTACCATAACTAATGAGGCACAAGGTGAACTTTCTGAAAATGGGGGCTACTCTTTACGCCAATTCAACTTACAAAAGGCTTCACAGGAAAGCTCTGCTTTCAGATAGCATGGGAAATCTGTGCTCTATTTCAGTTATTTTTGCCTGCATTTTTATAAATATATTCCATTGTCTTTAGATATTTCTGGGGTTTTCTTTGTTTCTTGAAGTCATATACTTATTTTAAAATATTTTAGTATTCTCATGCATGAATGTATAACTGTAAATTTTCTTCCATTTTTGTCAGGCACTATTTTCTATATAGACTACCCACTGTTATTTATTTCCAGAGAAATTCTCATTTGTGTTGATTTCCTTCTAATCAAAGGGTAATTTAGATGAGAATTCAATCAGAGTTCAGATATTTTGGCTAACTAGTATGTTCTTCTTATCAGTCAGATAATGTATTCTATAATATTATCATTTGCAGTAAACCTCTTCTCATTATTCTGTGACAGTTGTGGTCTTAACTACTCCAAACACATTCATATACACATTCACTATGGTATGGATGTTATTATTCAGCATAAAGATTGAGTTCTGTAGGAAATCCTCAATACATTTTAACCACTTTATTTTGGTTTTAAGTTTTCTCCAGTAGGAATTGTCTGTTATAGGGTGAACACCATTATGTAAATAAAATAGATGAAAATAATAGTGGTGAACATTTACTGAACAAATCAACAGTTACATACATGAATTCATCCCATGTAATTTTTATTATACTCCTGTGTCAGTTATTATAGCACCTCCATTTTACCATACTTGAAGTGTAATACATAATATTGAAAGCATTACGTTTCTACAGAATAATACATTATACACACACATAACTGTGTATGTATGCAGCTGTACATATAGGGCTCCTCAGTGAAACTGCCAACAGTGGTAAAGTTAGGGGAGAAATGAAGCTAGGAGAAATAGTCAAAGAAGAGTTAGTTTATCTGTTATGTTTAAACATTTTTAAAGTATAAGGCACCCAGGGATTATTTCAGAAATAAAAAAGCAAAAGCAGACAAATATACACAAAGTATGCAAACAGGATGTTCAAAGGAGCATTGTTTATAAAGGCAAATTTAGAAGGCAATCCTATTTTATAAAAATATTAGTAAAATAATAGTAGAGCCACACAGATAAACACTACCCCCATTCAAATAAGAATAATTATATAATATTTATTGACTTGGAAGTAACTATTCATGATGAATTGTTATAGAAGAGGTAGTCAATGAAATGTGATACTTTCTTCAAAAACCTTCTGAAAGGATTTTTGGTAATTTGAGAGTGGTTACCGAAATGGTTGTGTTTCTGGGCAGCTGCACCTGGGGAGATGTCTCCCTACGCACTGGGTGAAACCTCAACCTGAACCAGGGAGGGTTCTTGCCTGTGTTCAAGAAAGAATTCTTGAACAGGTCAGAGGAGTGTAGGTAAGGAAGGAATTCATTACAGCGAGAGTAGCAGCAAATGGCAGTAACCATGCAAGGCAGTGGGGAGGGCAAGGAAGACAGAGGGAAGAAAGGGAACTTCAGTGAACAGCTGCTTGGCACAGGGCAGATTCCTTGCCAACTCCTGAAACCTGGGTCACACGGCTTCTGCTTGAATCTACACAACATGGGAACTAAGCCAGGATTTGTGGGAACCACAGAGCACTGAATGGAGTGAGATTATGTTCTGAGAACTCCCCAGAGGCAAAGAAAGACTTTCAGGCAGGCTACTAAAGAGCATGATTGTAAAAGGGCAGAGTCCTGACAATGCTGGGTTGGCAGGACCATGCTGGTCTCACAGTTCCCACAACAAAGTGGGTCAAACAGCAGTCCCTTACCCTGCTTCCACACTGTCTACTCTTTCCACTTCACCTAGACACCATGACAGGGATGGTAGGGAGTGGACAAATCCCACCCCATCCCCAGGCTCCAGCTGAAGCAGAGTGGCCTCTGGGCAGCAGGGTGTACCTGCAGATGCCAATACAAATGCCCTCTCCCATGCACTGCCTTATTTCTGTGCATCCCCGGGTCCCCCACAACACCTGAGGAGCATAACTGCAGTGAGACCTCAGACACACCCTAAGCAAGAGACGTGCCTAAATTCAGGCCCCAAATCAAAGACCCTAGGTGCTGCTGTCCTAAAGGAACACAGCCCATCAGTCTTCCCCAGAGGCCTCCACATGTCAATCACTCTCCAGATTGAACAGGCTTGACTTGCTGATAACAGCCCAACTTGCAAAGACCCCAGAGCAAGAAACACACAAGCCTACCGGATGTGGGGTAAATGGCAAATTTTCCCGAATCGCCTGCACAGTCTTAGTCCATTTATATACCAATGGATGTTTCAGGGCCACTGGTATATCTGGGGCAAGGGTTGGAGAGAAAATGGCCATTCTGACCTCCCCTCCAGTCCTTGTACCTAATTGTCCTGGTGCCAGTCAGTCACATGGCCCTGCCCATAGAGTTCCTGTCAGAGGGGTGGACAAGGAGAGAGAGCGGGCGCTGTGGCCAGAGCAAACAGAGCCAAGGCTGGCCTGGCTAGTGATCCTGTGCACGCTGTGAGCAATAAAACCCTTCCCCCCATCCTACTCTTCCCCTTGTCCTCCTCTGCTGTCACCAGATTCATAGGGAATTTGTTCTGGGAGGACAACCCCCTTACTCCCAGAGCTACATTTGGCACAGAATAGGCAGGGTCCAGTTAACCTGAAATCTGTCCTCATGGTGCGATGTTTCAGCGGGCTTCCCTCTAGATGATAGGGAAATACCCTCGGGCCCCTCTATGGGTGCTGGGGAGTGTGGGTAAAACTGCAATATTTCCAGAATCTCTCACCTGGATTTAGTGCATCTCTCTACAATAGGTGTTCCCAAGGGGGGAAGAGAGGTGGTCCATTTCTATATAAATAGGTAATTTCAAGGGCAAGAGAGGGTTTACGTGGACCAGAGAGGTTGGGTGGGGGTCTCTTCCTCTGTAGCCAGGTCGAGAGTGATGCTGGATGACTGCTTGGATGAAATAAACAGGTTTCTCCCACTTTATCCCTCCCTTAAACTGATTTTGGTTTCAAAGGTATTTTGCCCCAGGATTTCCTCCCCCCCCCCCGCACCCCGCCAGAGTTACAGTGAGACACCTGCAGATCCCCATATGGGTGGTGGGGATTTGGTCTTGGGTTCTTACCTCCTAGAGGAATGGGCACCTCCCCAGAATTGGGGAAGTGTGTGGATACCAGAGGTAATAAGAGTTGGCCCTCCACAAAATAAAGGACTCCTTAGGGAAACTGAGTGGCCATGGGGCGGCAGGAAATGTGTGGTGGTTGTTTCTCACAGCAGTGGAAAGTGTTACCAAGGAGAGAGGCATACTTCAGTGTCAAATGGCAGAACAGGAAGATGAGTTGTGGGATGTTCTGTAAAGGGAACAAAGCTATTGAACCTAGCCACAGCAATCAGACAAAACAAAGAAATGCAAGGCATCCAAACTGGTAAAGAAGAAGTCAAACTGTCACTATTTGCAGATGATATGATATTGTATATAAGAAACCTAAAGACTCCACTCCAAAACTACTAGAATTAATATCTGAATTCAGCAAAGTTACAGGATACAAAATCAACAAAATATTATCAAACTGAATTCACAAATACATCAAAAAGATCATGCATCACGATTAAGTGGGGTTTATTCCAGGGATGCAATGATGGCACAATATTAAAAAATCCATCAACATTATACACCGGGTCAACAAAAAGGAGGATAAAAATCACAAGATTATCTCCAGAGATCGTGAAAAAGCATTTTACAAAATTCAATATCCATTCATGATAAAAGCTCTTAACAAAATGGGTATAGAGGGCAAGTACCTCAATATAATGAAGGCCATATACGACAAACCCCAAACCAACATCATACTTAACAGCGAAAAGCTGAAAAAGCTTTTCCTCTAAGATCGGGAACAAGATAAGGATGCCCACTCTCCCCACTTTTGTTCAACATAGTACTGGAGATGCTAGTCACAGCAATCAGAAAACACAAAGAAATAAAGGGCATCCAGATTAGTAAGGAAGAAGTTAAAGTGTCACTGTTTGCGGATGACATACTGTACATAAAAACCCTAAAGAATCCACCCCAAAAGTACTAGAGCTAATAAGTGAACTTAGCAAAGATGAATTTTACAAAATCAATACACAGAAATCTGTTGCATTCCTATATGCTTACAATGAACTAGGAGAAAGAGAAATCAGGGAAACAATTCCATTCACAACTGCATCAAAAAGAATAAAATACCTAGGAATAAACCTAAACAAGAATGTGAAAGACTTATACTCTGAAAAGTACAAGACACTCATGAGATAAATTAAAGAAGACACCAATATATGGAAATAACGACCCATGCCCATGGATAGGAAGAATTAATATTGTCAAAATGAACACCCTTCCTAAAGCAATCTGCAGATTCAATGCAATCTCTTATCAAATACCAACAACATTCTTCAACAAACAAGAAAAAAAAGTTCTAAAATTCATATGGACACACAAAAGACAATGAATTGCCAAAGTAGGCCTGAGAAGGAAGAATAAAGCTGGGGGGTTATGCTCCCCAATGTCAAGTTCTACTACAAAGACACAGTAATCAAGACAATTTGGTACTGGCACAATAACAGACCCATAGACCAATGGAACAGGCTAAAGAGCCCAGATATTAACCCAAGCATATATGGTCAATTAATTTACGATAAAGGAGTAATGGATATACAATGCGGAAATGATAGCCTCTTCAACTGGTGTTGGCAAAACTGGACAGCTACACACAAGAGAATGAAATTGGATTATTGTCTAACTATACACAAAAGTATACTCAATATGCATCAAAGACTGAATGTAAGTCACAAAACCATAAGACTCTTAGAAGAAAACACAGGGAAAAGTCTCTTGAATATAAACATGAGCAACTTTTCCCTAAACACATTTCCTCAGTCAAAGGAAACAAAAGCCAAAATGAACAAATGGGACTACATCATGCTAAAAAGCTTCTGTACAGCAAATGACACCATCAGTAGGATAAAAAGGCATCCTCCGGTATGGTAGAATATATTTGTAAATGACATATCCAACAAGGGGTTAACATTCAAGTATATAAAGAACTCACATGCATTAACACCCAAAAACAAATAGCCCTATTAAAAAGTGGGTGGAGGATATGACCAGCCACTTCTCCAAACAAGAAATTCAGATGGAAAACAGGCACAGGTAAAGATGCTCCACATCACTAATTATCAGGGAAATGCCAATTAAAAACACAATGAAATATCATGTCAGACCAGTTAGGATGGCCAATATTGAAAAGACATGGAACCAGAAATGCTGGTGAGGATGTGGAGAAAGGGGAACCCTCCTACACTGTTGGTGTAATTGTAAATTAGCTCAACCATTGTGGAAAGCAATATGGAGGTTCCTCTGAAAATTATAAATAGAAATACCATTTTCCCAGGAATTCCACTCCTAGGAATTTACCCTAAGAATGTAGGATCCCAGTTTCAAAAAGATGTATACACCCCTATATTCATTGCAGCACTTTTTTACCATAGCCAAGATATGGAAGCAACCTAAGTGTTCATCAGTACATGAATGGATAAAGAAGTGGTATATATGCACAATGGAATATTATTCTGTCCTCAGAAGAAAACAAATCCTGCAATTTGCAATAACATGTATGGAGTAGAGGGTATTATGGTCAGTGAAATAAGCCAGGCAGAGAAAGACAAGTACCAAATAATTTCACTCATCTATGGAGCATAAAAACAAATGAAAAACTGAAGGAACAAAACAGCAGCAGACTCACAGAACCCAAGAATGGACTAACACTTACCCAAGGGAAAGGGAAAGGGCAGGATGGATGGGAAGGGAGGGAGAAGGGGAACAAGGGGCATTATGATTAGCACACATAACATGGTGGGGAGGGGCATGGGGAGGGAAGTACAGCACAGAGAAGACAAATAGTGACTCTATAGAATCTTACTACACTGATGGACGGTGACTGTAATGCGGTTTGTGGGGGGAAGGTGATAATGGGAGGAACCTAGTAACTACAATGGTGCCCATGTCATTTTATATTAATAATATCAAAATAAAAAATTAATTAATTAAAAATAAAAATAAAAGTCATGAAACAACAAATGCTGGTGAGGATGTGGAGAAAGGGGAACCCTGAACCATCCTACACTCTTGGTGGAATTGTAAATTTGTTCAACCATTGTAGAAAGCAATATGGAGGTTCCTCTAAAACTAAAAATAGAAATGCCATTTGACCCAGCAATTCCACTCCTAGGAATTTACCCAGAGAAAACAAGATCCCATATTCATAAAGTTTTTTGCAGCACTATTTACAATAGCTATTTACAGAAGATACAGAAGCAATGTAAGTGTCCATCAGCAGATGATTAGATAAAGAAGAAGTGGTACATATACTGAATGAAATATTATTCTGCCATCAGAGGAAAACATATCTTACCATTTGCAACAACATGGATGGAGCTAGAGGGTATTATGCTCAGTGAAATAAGCCAAGCAGAGAAAGACAAGTACCAAAGGATTTCCCTCATTTCTGGAGTATAAGAACAAGGCAAAACTCAAGGAACAAAAGAGCAGCAGACTCACAGACTCCAAGGAGGGGCTAGTGGTTACTAAAGTAAAGGGGATGGCCAAGGATGAATGGGGAGGAAGGGGGAAGGGGTGAAGGGCATTATCATTAGCACATATAATATAGGGCAATTACAGGGAAGGGAGTAGAGCAGAGAGAAGAGAAGTAGTGACTCTATAGCATCTTACTGTGCTGATGTACAGTTACTGCAATGGATGTGTGGAGGGGACTTGATAATATTGGTGAATGTCATAACTACAATGTTGCTCATGTGCAACCTCCATAATGTATATCAACACCTTAATAAAAAAAATAACAAGTACGTTCAAACTCTGAATGCAAATAATATTTGGGTCATGATGAATATCTTCAAATATTATTTAAATTCCAAGGAATTCATGCCAGTATAAATCATTTGATGCTTTGTAAGAACTGAACCGTATGTTCTCACATTCTCTTCATTCAAACTGTTTCTTTATGGTATATAATTGCATGGCCTACTATACAAATATTCCATAAAATCTATCTTGAGTATGAATTCTATGATGTACTTTAAGAATTGAACTGAGCCTAAAGAACTTCCCCCATACCTTACATTCATAGGGTTTCTCACGGGTATGAAATCTATAATGTATAGTAAGTTGGTGGCTTCTCCAATAGCCTTCCCACACTCTACATTCATTGGGTTTCTCACCACTGTGAATTCTCTCATGTCTAACAAGGTGGGAGGCATGAGTAAATACCTTCCCACAATCTTTACATGTACAGGGTTTTTCAGCAGTGTAAATTCTTTCATGTTGTGTAAGGCTTGAGGCTTGCCTAAAGGCCTTACCACACTCCTTATATTCATGGGGTTTCTCACCAGTGTGAATCTTTTTATGTACTCTAAGGGTTATAAGACAACTAAATGCCTTTCCACATTCCTTATATTCATAGGGCTTCTCACCAGTATGAATTATTTGATGTACTCTAAGGTTTGTATGATGACTAAAGGCCTTCCCACATTCCTTGTGGCTTCCCTCCATTATCAATTTGTTGACACAGAGTAAGAGATGAATGTTTTGTATAAATGTTCATTTTCCATAGCTGATTATTTTATATCTTGCTTTCAAATCTAAAATAAGAAAAACAAGTTTTCTTAGCCAGAAAATGTTGTGTATTACAATTAGAGAAAAAAAGAAAATGTCACCCTTTATAGAAAAAGACTCTAAAATACAATTATAAAACTTGAAAAAATAAAAGGAGACAAAACTGGACAGCTACATGAAAGAGAATGAAACTGGATCACTGTCTAACCCCATACACAAAAGTAAATTCGAAATGGATCAAAGACCTGAATGTAAGTCATGAAACCATAAAACTTAGAAAAAAATATAGGCAAAAATCTCTTGGACATAAACATGAGCGACTTCTTCAAGAACATATATCCCCAGGCAAGGGAAACAAAAGCAAAAATGAACAAGTGGGACTATATCAAACTAAAAAGCTTCGGTACAGCAAAGGACACCATCAGTCGAACAAAAAGACATCCTACAGTACAATATGGGAGCATATATTCATAAATGACATGTCTGATAAGGGGCTGACATCCAAATTATATGTGTTTCATGCACTTCAACAAACAAAAGGCAAATAAGCCAATTAAAAAATGGGCAGATGAGCTGAACAGACAGTTCTCCAAAGAAGAAATTCAGATGGCCAAGAGACACATGAAAGGATGCTCCACAACACTAGTCATCAGAGAAATGCAAATTAAAATCACAATGAGATATCACCTCACCCCAGTTAGGATGGACAACATCCAAAAGACAGATGACAACTAATGTTGGTGAGGTTGTGGAGAAAAGGGAACCCTCCTATACTACTAGTGGGAATGTAAATTAGTTCAAACATTGTGGAAAGCAGTATGTAGGTTCCTCAAAAAACTAAAAGTAGAAATAACATTTGACCCAGGAATTCCACTCCTAGGAATTCACCCTAAGAATGTAGGAGCCCAGTTTGAAAAAGACATCTGCACCCCTATGTTTATTGCAGCACTATTTACAATAGGCAAGAAATGGAAGCAACCTAAGTGTCCATCAGTAGATGAATGGATAAAGAAGATGTGGTATATATACACAATGGAATATTATTCAGCCATAAGAAGAAAACAAATCCTACCATTTACAACAACATAGATTGAGCTAGAATGTATTATGCTCAGTGAAATAAGCCAGGAGGAGAAAGACAAGTATCAAATGACTTCACTCATCTGTGGAGTATAGGAACAAAGAAAAAAACTGAAGGAACAAAACAGCAGCAGACTCACAGAACTCAAGAATGGACTAACAGTTACCAAAGGGAAAGGGACTGAGGTGGATAGGTAGGAAAGGAGGGATAAGTGGGAAAAAGGGGCGTCACAATTAGCATACATAATATAGCAGGGGTGGACACAGGAAAGGCAGTCTGTACAGAGAAGACAAGTAGTGATTCTATGGTATGTTACTATGCTGATGGACAGTGACTGTAATGGGGTATGTGAGGGGGGACATGATAATAGGGGGAGTCTAGTAACCATTATGTTGTTCAAGTAATTGTACATTAATGATATAAAAATTAAAAAATAAAAATAAAAAATAAACAAAATAAAATAAAGTAAAATAAAAGGAGAACTTAGAAAACTGTATATGCAGTAGTGCTGATAAATTTTTAACCGGCTCTACACACACATACAACATCCAATCATGAGGCGTTTCCAATGTCAATGATGTAAATACTCCCACCATGGGTAATTTGAAGCTATGAATATCACCTTATCCAAACTTAGAATGATATGTAAATTCTTGAGACTAGAGAGCCAGTACAGCCAGCTCTAACATACTCTTCCTATCTGAAATAGAAATATATACATATGTGAAATTGAAAAAGGCAAGTATTTATACAATGACCATTTTTCAATTACAATTTCTCTACAAACACATGTTTCTATCACTGTAGTTCATTCTCTCCTACGCATAGCCAATCCATATGGAAATCCCCAGAAGAGTATGTCAACCAATTTCTTGACACATACTAGTTATATGCAGCTGTCTTACAGCACTTTGTATGTTTAGGGAATTTGGGCAAAAGAGGGGACCTGATTATATGACTCTAGAGGAAGGGCACCAGAAATTACATGAAAAAGAATTGGCAGTTGTAGGCTGAAGAATTAAAGTGTACATGAAGCAATATCTTGAGCAATGTTGTAATTGTTTAGTAGGGGCCTATGACTTGGAATTAAAAAATATCTTCTTGTAACCAAAGTATGGTATGTATAGTATACATTGAAATAACAACACTCTTCAAAATAAAGTAGCAGAATTTAATAACAAATATTAGAAAACTAGAAGCGCTTCCATGTAGAAATGAAAATTCCCTTTCAAAAAATTCTGGAACACTCCTGAAAGAAAAAACTGAAATGGAGGAGTTCAACTAATTTACTACACAGAAAATAAGCATCAGTTAGAATCTTTGGTATTCAACTTCACCACTCAGAGAACTTAAAACTTAAATAATTATGTCTATGAAAGAAAGTGAGTTAAGATCAAATAAATAAAAGAGCTAGCGCTTTAAAAATCTGTTAAAGAAAATATTAGGGTGTACAGCGGAGCAAAGATGGTGGCATGAGTAGAGCAGCAGAAATCTCCTCCCAAAACCACATATATTTTTGAAAATACAACAAATACAACTCTTCCTAAAAGAGAGAGACCAAAAGACACAGGACAACAGCCAGACTGCATACACACCTGCGAGAACCCAGCGCCTCGCGAAGGGGGTAAGATACAAGCTGCGGCCCAGTGGGACCCGACGCCCCTCCCCCCAGCTCCTGGGGGAGGAGAGGAGTCGGAGCAGGGAGGGAGAGGGAGCCCAGGACTGCTAAATAGCCTTAAATTCCCTAGAAAAATTTTTCTGCAATGTCTATATTAATGTCATCATCATAAATACAACATAAAGATATTCCAAAGCATTAAAAACATTTTAAATCATTATTATGGCAGAGACTATATGTTCATCATTTAAAAAACAAGTAAATACTAGGCCTGCTATGAAAACTCAACGTGATTGAAACAAACACCACTTACTTGTTCTCGAATATCTTCATGTGAATGTCCACACTGATGTAATTACATTTCATTACAAAGATTTTTTTCCATTAATAGAAAGGGAAATAGTTTTGTCAGATTAGTGAAAATATGTATGTAAAATGGGGAGAAAAGCTTTGAGTACACAGGTGTTCAATTTGAATTGTGAATTCTTCCATTCTCTGAATTACCAATTAAAAGATCATTTTGGGTACAATTCTTGAAAAAGGGTTTTAGAATTTTAAAATTCTTTTTTAAAAAATGAACTTCATTTATTTTAAACATTTGAGTCCTATTATCCACAACTATGAAGACGGTTTAATGTTAGATCACAGCTATTTGTCCTTGTAATGACTAATTCCAACAAACAAAAATTTTATTATCTGCATAACATTCTATCTCATGGATGTCCTGTGATTTTCTCAACCATTCCCATTATCTGATCATTAATTTTGTGCTAAACCATCCTACGGTATAACAATTTTTAATTTTAGATAAAAACCAAGTCTAAATCTTTTGAATTATGTACACCCTTCAACAATGGAAATATATAAACCTCTACAGCAATTATCTATACAATTTCAGGCGGCTGTGGTCCCCTCTAAACCCGTAACTACAGAGAAAGAACCCGTGGTTAAGAACTCCTGCTCCAGACAGTTGAATTCTGGCTCAGTCCCTTAACTTGCAAATGCACGTCACAATTAACCTCACATTTTCGCTGCTTCTTAACTATAGAAACCTGAAGAGGAATAACCAGAGTCACCACAGTCCTGGACATTTATTATGTTCTATTCTCCATGGCTACACCCGCGGTGACCTCATACACATAATTACAATGAAGTAAGAAGAGTTCACAAGTCAGGGCTCAGGGAACGCTGTCATACTCATATGACGCATATGAATCCCACAGATCTCCCTGAAAGGTCAGTCCCAGGAAGGAAACCCCATTTTGGGGTCTCTATCTACACACTCCTAGGAGCCTGTCTCGGAGCAATTCTTGATCTAAAATTCCCATCCTAACAACAGGTCTGTACCTTCTTACCAGAAACCTTCATAGTGAGCAGAGCATCTGGTCTCCCACTTTGGTCCTTTGTCTGTGGCAGATACAAAACCGACAGGAGGGTGAAGGAAGCAGCATGGAGCCGAGGGCCACGGGTCACAGGAGACACCGCAGCGCCACTGCAACCCATGCTCACACACAGGACAAGCACCATATGTCCCCGTCACACGGACACCATGCACTTCTCCCAGCCTCGCAAGTGCACCAATCGCCACGGAGGCACCCCGCGGCCCGTTACACGCAGCGCGGCCTCCCGTCTCCCAGGGACACAGCCACCCTCCGCGGCCGCTCGGGCACCCACAGGCCAGAGGTGGCGGGCAGACTCGCCCTGTCCGCGCTCAGGGCGCCTCCCGCGGCGCCGCTCTCACCGCCGCTCAGCGCCCGCGCGGGGTCCACGCTGCGCCCGCACCGGCTTCCCCATCGAGTTCTTCCTTAGATGGGGAAGCGTAGCGCAGAAGAAAGCGGAGGAGGGGCCTGAGGGCGACGTTCCCTCCTGCACTGAGGGAGCTGCAGTGCAAGGTCGTAAAAATCCGGACGTAAAGCCGCCCGAGCCCCAGAGGGTTCTGGGAGTGGTGGCCCTCACGGCCGTGCGCAAGCGCAGACCACCACCGAGCTGCAGGCCGCCAGATGATCTGGGGCGAATGCTGTGGGCGTTAGGGCCGGGAGGAGGTGAGGGCTTCCGAGAAGCGGCCTGCAGAGCTCTTCTTTAACGGGAACTCAGGCCTGTGGGTGTGGGTCCGGCCTGCAGAGTCAGCGGTGTGGCCCTAGAATCTACTGGGACTGTAGGTTTGTGTAAGTTTACGTGTGTATAACTCCTCCCTAAAATCTAAGTTCGCCTGAAATGCCGCAGGCACTTTATATATTTACATTTTAGAGCTGAAGCTTCTGAGGCAAAAAGAGGTTACATATCGTGTACGAAGTTGCGCTGTTCAGTAGCAAATCCATGTTTCCAAGTGAGACAAGCTGGATAGTGAGACTCTAAAGTTTAATATATTCTCATTGTAGAAAAGGAGAGTGAATTTGGGTCTTTTTTAAGATTCCTGACCGTAGCAATTCCTTGAAAATTATAAACATACTTCTTTTTCACATTTCACAATTTTAGGCCCACCAGAAATCGACTTGTGTTACAGGAAATGTTTTCGTCCTGTGCTGTGTTACCCATGGTGTGCGCTTGACAGTATAAAAGTTCATAGATGCATAAACGTATTTAATTTGTATTCCTGGTCAAGAGACCCTATTAAAAAGTATTTTGCTTCCCAGGCATATGGACAGTAAGTTAAATTATGGCCATAGGCTTCAAATCTGGAGAGAAGGTGCTATTAGATGAATCACGGTTGTGTCCATATGTATTTAGATTCTTTCAGGTTCAGCAAATGGGAAATAAAAGTTAGTCATAAAAGGATGCCGATATTTTAGTTAATACAACTATTACATATTTGAAATATGTTATGCATAACAATTTAAAAGGTATTAAAATATTCAAATAAAAATATAACGTTACTTATATGTATCCCAGTCATATAAGAGTCAATGCTCACCTTAAGGTCCCATGCTCATCTTAGAGTCAGCCCTTGATTTGGTGTGTATCCTTCCAGAGCAGTTATTTTCACATGCAAATATGCATTTGCTCTCTCGTTCACTGTATATTCTTGCACATACATATTATATGCATTAAGTAATTTCAAGTACATTTACATTTTATATACATACATAAGACCAATTTTTTTCTTCACACGTTAAGAAGTTTGTGTTTCCAAGTCAGTACATAAGGAGTTTCATCATTTCCAACAGCTGCCTAAGGCCAAAGTATGGCTGAACCCTAGTTTAAGAAACAAGTCTTCTGATGTATGTTAAGGAATTTCATTAATTTTTTTAAGAGCAATGCTCTAATACTCCTATATAAACATCAGTTTGCTTATTTGTAGGTTTACCTGTAAGTTAATTTTCAAAAGTGGGTTAGCTATATGAATTTCAACTTGTGATGTTGACAGATTTCTCCTTAGCGCAACTATGCAATTTCACATATTCACACCAATGTATAGGTCTGTTTCTTCAGCCAACACAACTAATTTTGGCTCTCAATTCTTCTTACTCCACTTTCTCCCAACTTGAGAAATCTTCTAAGAATATTTTTCTCTTTGAGTCAAGTTCAATGAGGGTTCCACACCTGCAATCTTAGCTTCACTTGTCTTACAAATAAGATAATGGCGTAATAATATTCCTCTTGGATTTGTAAGCTCAGCAGAATGAAATTTCAATCACAGACATGTTTTTAGATTATTTTTGGGTACCTCAATTTCAGACAATGCATAAAAACTACACTTAGAACAGGATCTAATTCGAGCTTTATAAAAATCCTATGCAGTGTGGGCACAGAAAACTCACGAGATTGCAGTATAAATGGGTAAGGTGTTTTTTGGCCTCCTCTTCATTCCCTTGGAGATGGAGGAAATTCCCCGTGGAATTCTAGAGATGTGTGACCACATGACATCTAGACCCTGGGTAAATGAGACTGGCGGCAGATTATCAGTCACACATTCTTACATCTTGAAGAGGTTACCACATGACACAGGGTGGTTACACTCTGGAGGAGAGTAAACCAGCCGGGGTGGTTGGAGGCAGGCTTTTCAGCAACAAGATGATGAAGTGCCCCTTGATTTCCATGGGACAGTGTGATTGGCTTGCTTGAATAACTCTGTGGGCTGGTAGCAAGCTGTGAAACCCATTAGGTTGAGGACTGGGTGGGGTGCAGCTGGTCCAGCTGATACCAAACTAACTTGGAAGCCTTCCCTGCTGGGTGGGGGGCATGTCTGGTTATAGCTGGGAAATAGGATAGACCTTTGGGGCCTTGTGAAGCTAAGATATTAAGATATTAAAAATATTAAAGATAATAATACATGAAATTTTACAATACAGGAGAAAGAAGGAACCAACATGAAACATTTCCTAATTTCATTATAAATTATTATCTCAAAATTTGGAAATAAAAAAGCAAAGAGACATAAGATTCAGAACATACCTGTACAATAAAAACCAATATGAATATTTTAGTATGTTTTTCCAATTTTTTTGTGTTAAAATAGAAATATAAAATTTACCATCTTATCCATTTTTAGAGCACAAATCTATGAAATTAACCAGACTTTCAGTGGGAAGTTACATGCCTTCAGGAGACTTCAGAGTTCCCAAATCATTACATCAGATTCTGCCAGTTAAGTTGTTATTCAGGTGGACAGAGATTCATGGTGTTTTCTCTGCACTGTCTTCCTAGAATAGTATGTGTGTTGTAAGGATTTTTTGGTGTGTATTTTAAAGCACAACTTATTATGTAGTGTCTCCTGCTTTGCTCTTAGTATCATAGTAAGACAAATTTTCCCACTACCAAACAAAAACAAAATTAAAGATTTAATGGCTAACTAATCTCCAGAATACATAAGGAACTCATACAAACAACTCAATAGCAAAAACAAAAACAAACTTAGAAATAGGCAAAGGACCTATATAGACATGTTTCCAAAGGTACGTGAATGGCCAATATACAAAAAGGTGCTCAACATCGTGAACTATCAAACAAACGCAAATAAAAAGCACAGTATCACATCATATCTCTTAGGATGGCTATTAGCAAAAAGACGGGAGATTAGTACTGACTAACATTTGGGGAAAAAAGGAACCCCCTGAGAGTGTATATTGGTACTGCCAGTATGGAAAACACTGTGGAAGTTCCCCAGTAAATTAAATAGATTACCATATGATCCAGCAATCCTACTTCTGGGTATATATCTGAAAGAAATTAAACCACTATTGCAAAGAGATACCTGTACCCCCATGTTCACTGCAGCACTATTCACAATAGCCTACACATAGAAACAACCTAAGTGTCTGATGAATGGATGAAGAAAAATGTGGTACATATATACAATGAAATAGTATTCAGGCTTTAAAAAGGAAATCCTGTCATTTGTGACAATATGGATAAAGCTTAAGGGCATTATGCATAATGAAATAAGTAACAAAGAGAAAGATAAGTACTGCATGAGCACACTTACATTTGGAAGCCAAAAAAGTAAAAGTGAGACACAGAATGGTGGTTGCCAGGGGCTGGAGAAAATGGGGAGATGTTGGTCAAAGGACATAAACCCTCAGGTCTAAGATGGAGAAGACCTAGGGATCTAATGCACAGCAAGGTGACTATAGTTAATAATTCTGTATTGTTAACTTGAAATTTGCTAAGAGATTTTAATTGATTGCAATGCACATACACAAGTAGTAACTGAGGTGACGAATGTTAGCTTTATTGTGGTAATGATTCTACAATATACATGTATATCAAGTTTTAAAACTTTTAAAAATAATGAGGCATTATATGAAAAAGTGCAAAAAATCACCTTTCTACAAACTTTAATTTCCGCCTTCAATCAGATCGATAAAAAAATCCATGCCTTACATCCTCTCCTGGTCACTGATGCCCCTCCCACAGCCACTACTGCAACATTTACAAAGTAGATTAGCATGGTCTGTTTGTGAGGTTTAAACAGAATTGCACTGCATTTTGTGTCTGTACAAGTTATATTTGTGATATTCAAACACATTTCTGTGCCTACACATTCCAGTTTCTTCACTGTGTATATTCTCCAGTCACTAATTGACTATTTATGCATCCATTGTGCTGCCATGAACATCATTGTTCATCTTGAACACATGTATGCATTTCTGCTCCACCAATAGCTGGAAGTGAATTTATCATTGCGTATGTGTACGTCCACTTTCAGTGTACACTGCAAAAGCTTCCCAAAGTGGCTGTACCAAGTTACATTCCCACCAACACACTATGAATTCTTGTTCCACAATCTAATAACAGGTGCTAAGATTTTTGGTCATTTAGGTAGGTTTGTGTAAGTGTTACAGTGTGTTTTTAACTTGTATTTCCCTGATAATTCAAGAGGGTGAGTACCGTCTCATTTTTGGACTGTTTGGATATCTTTTTATGAAGTGCAGTTCATGCCTATTCCCCACTTTTCTTTCTTATCAATTTGGAGAAGTTCCTTATAGATTCTAGATAGGTGTTGTCAGATATATGCACTGTAAGTATCTTTCAACTCTGTGGTTTCCTTTTTAACCCTCTTGTACATTATTCATAGTGTATTTCAACAAATAGAAGTCCGAAATTTCAATGTGATCAAATTTATCATTCTTATCTTCACTGGCACTTTTTCATATTCTATTTAAGAAATTACTACCTACTCCAATGTCACAGATACTGTTTTTTTCTACAACATTATTTAGCCCTCTGACTTAGTTCTTCAATCCTTATGAGGGGGTGTTTGTGTGTATATGTAAAGCAGGCATCAATATTTTTGTCCCATACATGTGTTCAATTAACCCAGAGTAATTGTTGAAGAGATTCTTTTTCCAGATTATGGCAAAGTGCTAACTTTGGAACTCTTCAGTTCCATTGATCTATTTGTCTAACCTTGACCGTGACTTTATTGGGTAGTTATGTGGCCTTATATTGAGTCTTGCTGCCTGCTAGTCCAAGTACTCCAGCTTTGTTTTTGCACTATTGTTTATCCTCTCTTCTATCTCTTCCTTCACATTCATCTTACCTGTCTTTGGTCCTTTGCAATTTCAAGCTGATTTTAAAATTAGCTTGTCAACTACACATACACTCACACATAACCCCCTTCCCCACAAAAAAACATCCTGTTGGTAATCTAGGGAGGGTAATGTGCTTGAACTATAAAGCTCATATAGTAGAAAACTATAATTATTTCAATATTGAGTCTTCCACTTCACATATCTTTTCATTTATTTAGGTGTACTTTATTCTCAATAAAGTTCATAATTTCCTATGTAGAGATCTTTTATCTCTTGTTAGATTTATTACTAGGTACTGAATTTTTAAAATACTATTGTAAATGGTATCTTTAAAATATAATTAAAAATTGTTGGTACACAAAAATACAATCTTTGAATGGTAACATTGCAGCCAGCAATCTTTAATCTCACACATTAATTCTAACAAGTTCTCTGACATTCTCTTAAGCATTCTGTCTATACAGTAATGACTTTTATTTCTTCCTTTCCAACTTTTAGTTCCTTTCCTATTTGCCTTTTGCACTCCAATACAATGTGGAGTGGTGGTGTTTACGATATCCTGCCTCATTCTAAATTTTTAATTTATGTTATTAGGTTTATAAAATATTTTAAGTGGTGGTACATTTCTTAGGAGTTCACCTTTTTATCATTATACCCATCTTTAAAATCTCTAGTTAGACCTATTTTCTTAATTAGCTTTGTTTTGGTGAGTGCTTGACTGGAGTGCAGTTAAGTGTTAAGACATTAGCCTTGGTTGGCACAAACTTTGAACATTTCAAGAAAGGAATGACCTTTGACCAGCTTCTGGGAGATAACCTCTGAGCCCTTGGAATATGCTGCCCTAAGAATAATGTTTCTGTGTGTCTGAGGCCTTGGCTCATGTTGTATCCATTTTGCCAGTATTATAAACTTCAATGTGTCTCTCCAAAACTTGCATGTTGAAATCCAAACTCCCGTACTCCATATGTCACTGTATTTGTAGACAGGGCTTTAAGAGGTAATTAAGTTAAAGTGAGACCATTTCGTTGGACCCTAATCTTTTTAACATCCTTAGAAGAACAGAAAGATACCAGAGATGCACATGCACAGAAAAAGGACCATGTGAGGGCAGAGCAAGAATGCAGCTATCTGCAAACCAAAGAGAGAGGCCTCAGAAGAAACCAAACCTTCTAACATGATTTTCCAGTTTCTAGAATTATCAGAGAAATAATTATCAGAGAAAGAAAGTGAGTTAAGATCAAACAAATAAAAGAGCTAGTGCTTTAAAAATCTGTTAAATAAAATATTAGGTAAACCAATAAAAAAGAGAGCAAAAACAAATAAAATTAAGATATGAAAAGAGGAAAATAAGAACCACTGAAGAATTTAAATTAAGAGTACTATGTGAATACTTTTGAAAGTTTGGATAACTTTCTAAGTAAATTCATCAATACTGATCACAGAAGACAAAGACTGCATTGACGTTGCTATTGAAGAAATAGTAAAGAACTGCCAGAAAAGACAGTTAGAATAAGCACACTGTAATACTTCCATTGTAATTTCTCAACATATAGGTATAAAATAAGGAAATACAACAACAGAAAATTTAATTCTTCACTTACATCAATGCATAGACCACTCAGAGAGAAAATTAATAAGGAAATATTGGTATCAAATGGTAACACGTCTATACAGAACATTCCAATCAAAGGCAACAGAATACACATTCTTCTCCAGTGTACATGGAACATTTTCCAGAAAAGATCATATGTTAGGCCACAAAACAGGTCTTAATAAATTAAAGAAGACTGAAATTTCATCAAGCACGATTTCTGTTCACAATGGTACGAAATTACAAATGAAGAACTCTGGAAAATTCAAATACGTGGGTTGAACAATATGCTCCTGAACAACCAATGGTCAAAGGAGAAATCAAGAAATAAATAAAAAACTATTTTGAGACAAAAATGAAAGCATAACACCAAATTTATGGATGCAGCAAAAGGGTAGTCCTTGATACATCAAATAAAAACCTAACTTTAAACCTCAAGGAACTAGGAAAAGAATAAACAGTCCAAAGTCAGAAGTAAGGAAATAAGAAAGATTAGAGCAGAAATAAATGAAATACACTAAAAAGTCAATAGAGAAGATGAATGAAACCAAGGGCTGGTTCTGTGAAAAGATAAAATTGACAAGCCTTCAGCTAGACTCACCAAAAAAAGAGAGAAGGGAAATAAAAACTGAAATAAAGAGATGTTACAACTGATACCACTGGATACCAAAGGATTATGAGACTATTTGAACAATAATATGTTGGCAACCAAGAATACATGGATAAATACCTAGAAACATACAATCTAGTAAAACTAGAAGAGGCGAGAGCAGCAGCTTGAGCTCCCGGCGGCGATCCCGCTGGTCCCTGCGGAGCTGCCACGCGCTCCCGCAATTGATCCGCCGGCTTCCCTGGCCTCCGGCCTCAGGCATCGCGCCGCAGTGACCCCGGGGTCATTCTCCAACGGCGCCTGCGCGGCTGCGTCACCTCCCCCTCTGATCACGTGCGTGCGCACGCACCCTCCGGCGCTCGCGACCCCGAAGCTTTGGCCCCTGAGGCCCCAACGTCTGGGCCCGCCTCTGGGGCGACCTCGGGGAACCTCCGGGCCAGAGAGGTAGAGGGAGCGGGCGGCTGGAGCCGCCGGGACGAGTGAGGCGGGCGCGGCACGGGCTCAGGGGGCGCGAGAGGGAAGGCCTCCCGTCCGGCCTCGCTCAGACGCCCGCGCCTCCCTCCTCAGGAAGCAGCGGCCTGCCTCGCCCCCCGCCCGCAGCCGCCGCCACCCCCGCCGCTGCAGATCCTTGAAGGCCTGCGCCCAGCGGCGAGGGCACAGCCAGCGGGGCGGTCCTGCGGCGAGCGGCCGCCAACGGCACCCCGTGCCCAGCGCGCCTGCCTCTCGCTGCCTCCTGGCAACGCTCCGGGGCGCCCCCGGCACCTCCCACGCCCACCGCCCAGATCGTGCGCCTGTCATTGTAAGTTTTTAAGTGCTGCCAGATTATTCTAAAATTATAGTTTTATAATTGAGATATATTGAATAATCGCATCGTGTTCGTTTTAGGTGTACGGCATAATGATTTGATATATGTATTACACATTGTGAAATGATTACAGCAGTAAGTTTAGTTAACATCCACCACTATGTACAGTTAGGAGTCTTCTTAGGATGAGAACTTTTAATATCCTCTCAGCATTTAAATATACAAATGCCACATTGTTAACTATATTCACCATGCTATATATTACATCCCAGGACTTATGCGTCTGGTAAGTGCAAGTTTGTAACTTTTGACCTTCACCCATTGTGCCTACCCCCTACGCCTCAGCCTGTGTTGTCTGGTATTCACCAATCTGTTCTCTATATGTATGAATTCTCCCTGTTTTGTTTTGTTTTTTATTCCAAATGTAAATGATATAATACAGAATTTGACTTATTTCACCTAGGGTACGTCCATGTTGTTACAAATGGCAGAATTTTCATTTTTTGGTAACTGAATAATATCCTATTGTGTGTATATATATATACAACATTTTCTTTATCCATTCATCCATCAGTGGACACTTAAGATTGTTTTTATGTCCTGGCTATTGTAAACAATGCTGCAGTGAACAGAGCAGATATTTTGCGATTGTGATTTCACTTTGGATAAGTGAAAATGGAATTGCTGGATCATGTGGTAGTTCCATTTTTTTATTTTTTACTGAAGGTCCATACTATTTTAGAAAGTAGCAGAACCGCTTTACATTCTAACAGTGCACCGAAAGGGAACACTTTTCCGCACATCCTCACCAAAGTCATAGAGCCACACAATAGGGTATTATACAGTCATAAGAAGGAATGAAATACTTACGTGGTACAACGTGGATGAGTTTTGATAACATTCAGCGAAATGAAAGAAGCCAGACTGAGAAGTCACATACCATGTCATTTCATATATATGAAATTTCCGGACAAGCAAATCCATAGAGAGAGAAAACATAGTAGAGGCTGCCAGGGTGTGCAGAGGAGGGAATGAGGAGCGCCTGGTGCTGTGTAAGGCGGGTTCCTTGGGGAATGATGAAAACGCCATGGCTTAGATAATGATGACGGTTGCACAAACTTGTGAATGTACTAAATGCCACTGATTTTACAGTTTCTAAAGGTGAATTTTATGGTACGTGAATCATATCTCAATAGGAATAAGTTTTAAAATGTAAATTACCAATTTTCCCAAGTGCTTGTCTGATTGCCGTTCACCATCCCCCCACTCCATTCCCTTTCATGCATGGTCCCATGCCCTCTCTGTGGCTGCCCCAAGGGGCCGTCTAAGGAGCGCCTCTGGCCCATTCTGAGCCTTCGGCCTCCAGGTGTTGGCAGGGCCACGCAGCACGCACACACTCCCATGGCTTGCACCTGGAAGAAACAGATGCTTCCAGGGGGATTTTTCTTGTGAGCTTAGGTTGTTAGGGATGTTTAGAGCAGGCTGCATGCGCCAGGGTTGATGGAGGAGGACCAGTCCTGTCAAGTTAACATTTTGGCCCATCCCCAGGTTTGATCTGGTCCACCATGAAGCTCTGGGTGCCGTGCTCTGAAAGCCAGGTTGGCTGCCTAAGGGCGCCTGAAATACTGAGGACTTGAGAGGCATATAGGCCTCACATTGAGGCCTTGTCCCTCCCCATTGACTGTGACCTCAGTCCACTGCTGAACCTCACTGGTGAAGTAGCATGGTGCTACAGGCCTTGCGTGTTGGGGTACTGCGCTCCTGCACCCAGTGCACGGGTGTTGAGTAAAATGGTGATTTGAATCCAAGGCCCTGCTCTGGGTGGGCTTCCTGCTGCAGCAGTGCAGTGGGCTCAGCCCCTGTTACCAGCTGCCCCAGGACAGCTCTGAGCCCCTGCCATTCATCCAGCAGAGTCCCCTCTGCTTTGTACTCACCTCCCCCAGCCATAATCATACATGGGTTAGGAGCCCAAAGTTTTGAAGTTGTGTCCTGTATGCCTTGTTTTCTAGACTACTTAGCTGGTGGCCATGAGGCACAATGTCATCCCTCATGAGAGACTCTTAACATTTCTCCTGGTCAACCTAGACACATCTCCTTCCATCTTCAACTATTCAGAGGTCAACCCTGACCTTTATCCCTGACATGCTTCTTACCTCTGCCATTTCCCACATGCTGGCTCCTGTTTATAAGCCTGTAACATCTCTCCCCCTTTGGCCTTCCTGACCCTGGGCTGAGTCCCTTCTTGTCTCCCCATTTCTTATCCCTTTTCCGTGATCTTTCCATCCACCTTCCAGTTCATTCTTTCTCATACAGCCTTTCATTCCCACTCCCACCAGAGTAAAACCACAGTTAAAAGCATCTCAAAACTCAAAAGGCTTCTTTATTACTCATCTATTAATTCTATTACATTTATTGTTTTAAAATCTATCAGAATAAATAGAGAAACTTATACCTATCTATCTACATCTGGAAACATATCTATCTATGTTCGTGTGGAAACATATCTGTCTATGTGTAGAAACTTATATCTATGTGTGGAAACATATCTATCTATGTATGTCTGGAAACTTTATCTACATCTGGAAACATGTCTGTCTCTGTACTTGTGGAAACATATCTATGTGTGGAAACTTAACTATCTTTCTACAGCTGGTATCCAAAGTGGCACCAACAATCCTGTCAGCTCTTATATTGCAGAGCAGTAGCAGTCAGAAATTTCCATTTCCTTTTCCCTCTCAATAAAAAGCTGTACTTTTCCCAAAGTGGTGTATTTGGCATCATTTTCTCATTCTTGTTGAGCCTGCCTCTGCATAGACTCGTGCTCTGGCGTCTGCTCTTCTGTGATGGGCTCAGACAGTACTGGCTCTCAGGAATACTGGGTTTCCTCCATGGACGTTGTTGGAAGCAGAATTCCTGGGGTGGAAGCAGGCTTTGAGGCTTTCGTGGAGACTAGTGCTGGGGCACAGCAGTGGGAATGTGCTCCTGCTGGATAGAGGTGCAAGATGATGTTTTCTGGGTACCGGTCTAGAAGCAGTGGATGGGGGATGCTAGTCTGGGTAGAGTTGCTCAGGCCTGGTTGGGCTGAGTTGGCCTAGACTGGATGAGATTGGCAGGCAGGTCATTTCCAAGATGCAGGAGCTCGCCAGGATGCACCGACTGCAGTAGGTTGAGCAGTGTCAGTAGTACCAGGCTGGGTACAGGAAGCCAAAGCTGGCTGGTGTGAAGCCAGAGACTGTGGCCTCCAAGGAGATCAACAAATTGGAGTCCTCTCCTCAGCCAGAAAAAGCGAAAGCCTCAACTTAAACTTGCCAGGATGTGGTCATTCATCCTGGGATGGAAATGGACACTCTTTTGCGTCACTGCCCTCTGGTTTCTGGGCTTTGACGTGAGTTTTCTCAGGACCTTTAACCTCACGTGGAGTATTCAGCCATGGTTTGGTGGCTGGGGTTGGCTTGGGGCATTTGGAGATCCTATAATTTCCCCAGTTGCAGGAAGAAGAGAATACAGGTTTCCTGTCAGTCTTCTTCCCGGTGTATGAAAACACTGCACAGGCTCCAACATGTGCATTCCTAGGCTGCTTCGAGATTCCTTGAAGTTCTCTTGGCTGAGCTCAGGTTGATTTTTCTTACACTTTGTCATGGGAATGGTTGGCTTTTCTTCCGCCATGACCTTACTCCCGGACTGCTTACTCTCTGCAGCTTCCTTGGAATTGCTTTTTCTGGTTCTTTTGGTCTTTTCCTGTTCTAGACTCCTGGTTTTGCTCATCCTGCTCAATGCAGCTTTTGGAGATTTCTGGTTAGAATGCTTGGACGTGGTCACAGCAGCCTTGTCACCATCCGCAACACTGAAAATACTCACGTCTCCCCCTAACAGACCATCCACGTCCTTTGGCTGGATTTTGGCCTTTGGAGCACCACTGAGAGGCTCAGAGACCTTATGTTTGTTCTTCCTGACTTGATCAAAGGACCCCTTTTTCGTACGTGACCTTTCCCGCACGTGGTTTAACTCGATGGCTCTGGTACATTTGGCTTTGATCACCTCGGGACCTTTGGGCTGATCAAGGTCTTTGAGGCCACTGCAGAGCTGAGGAAGGTGACTGTCCCCCACCAGGGCAGCAAGGTTTGCAGAACTGCCACTCGATTCAGTTTCATGTCCAAGTGTCCCTTGGTCCTCAAGGCTCAGGCTGTTCTTTTCCAGATGAGTGTTTTCAGGACCAGGCTGATTCTCTTGGCCAAGGGGGTCAAAGCATTCAAGGATCTGGTGAATATCAGGGATTTGTAAAGGGAGGAGTGCATCATCTTGGTTTTCTTTTGTGATCTAGGAGGCATCCAGAAGCTTTGAAAGCTTGGTTTTAATATGCTCCAAATTGTTACTCTCTGTTCGTTCCGTATTTTTATGTGGAGGCAGTGCCAAGAGATTACTGGAACTCTGAATTGAAGTTGTTACTGAAATGCCCCCAGCCTCAAGTGGTGGGTTACTCTCAAGTGCCTGGATACATTTGCTGCTGCATGTCTTGGCGAATTCTGGAGTTTGTGGCAGACAAAATGTCTGACTAGAAGGCTGCAAACCCAGGGAAGTCTCCATCCCCAGGGAAGTCTCCATCACTACAAAGGAACAAGGAAAAAGTCACTCTTTGGTAAGTGAGGTGCTTGTAGAAACAACACAGCAATCATGCACTGTTCACCATGGACAGCACTTTTCTCCTAGTTCTTGGGAATCATGGGCAGCATGTGCAAGGAGATAGAGGAGGCAACTGTTCCAGTGCTTACTGGGCATCACTGGATGTCACTGTTGCCTGCTTTCCATTGTACTTCATAGGGTTTTTGTAAGTCAAATAAAATGTAGAAATGATTTTTAAAATATGAAATGTTTCACAAAACCTATCAGTCTTATATGGAGTCTTTAATCCTCTCCACTTTCCTGAGAAGTTAAGAACAGCTCACCCCATAGACTACGAGAGAGAATGGAGGGAGCTCTTCCTGATGAAATGTGTAAGCAAGGACAGATTCCTAGCCTGCTTGCTTTGGACAAGATCCCAGAACACAAGTTCTTAAATCCTGGTGTCCATTAAGGAAGTGAGGGAAAGTTAAACTGCTATGAGCACAATAAGTGAAATGCCTTCCAAAAATCAGGAATGGATCAGGAAAATGGAGTGCCTTACGGTGTGGGAGAATATAGGGGGACTGATCAGCTAGGGCCGTGAACAGCATCATGTCCCTTGGTACACGCTTGGGTTTTATGTGCATGTGACAAAGACAGCCATTACAATGCCTGCCTTCCCACCTCTATTAGGGCTGAAAATGAAGACCACTGAGTAAAGTCTGAGGACTTAAACTCTAGCTATCTGTGGACTGACTCCTTTCCAGCTGCAGACGTGACCTTTCTTTTGAATGCTGACCTTCTTCCTCTCCCTACTTGCTATTTGCACTCACCTTGAGAATGTGGTTGTGTGATGGGTGGAGCAGATGCGGAGGAGGCCATTCCAGATGTGGAGACTGGTGGCAGGGTATCTGTGGGTTGAATCTCCTTTAGCACCATCACCATTCCTGGTTGAGGGGCAGAGGCCCTTCTTCCTGTATATGACACAGAGTGATTAGATTGCAGGCAGGGGCCCACTTCTCCAGATAGCAGAGACCCCAGTGTGCCTTGATGATAAGAATACACCTGGCTCCCTTGCTGGTAAAGAAGTGACAGGCTGTGTCCGTGATTTGGAATGTGAGGTGGTGCTCCCTGAACAAGGCTGGCAGAAAGTGAACAACACAGAGGGACCATGTTACTGGCATCTGAAGTCTTATCATATTGGGCTGCCATAGACATGGCTGTGTTCTGGTCAGTCATAGTCGCAGTGAAGTCTCCAAGGGAAGAGGACTTCTTTTCAGTGCTTCCTGTCATGTCCCCCTCAAAACCACATGGGTAGGAAGCAGCTGAAGTGGAGATGTGGCTGTGGCCAGCAACTCCACACAATACAGCTGTGCTATAATGTTGGTAAAGGTAGGCACTACCCATGAGTGGCTGGAAAGAGGTGCCAGAGGCTGATGGCAGCAGCCATGTGAAACTGGCAGTGGGAGGAGAGACTCTGGACAAATTGTAGATACTTCCTGTTAAGGAAGAAGCCACATGGCTCACCCCGGGAAGAGAGAGCTGCAGAGAATTTGGAGTTCCCAGTAAAAATGGATTTTAGAAATTTTATGTAGGGAAAAAAACCTGTGAGGCTGAAAATTCCCTGTCAGAGGATTCACATGACCTTAAGGCTGCTGCTATCAGGAAGACTCTAAGGCCAACTCACTAGAGATAGCAACAACCACTCCGTTTCTGATGGCTCTCAGTGCCGGAACAGTCTGGTATACTTCGGTGCTCAGTGCCTGTGCCCCCAGCTCGGACAGGTGTGCAGAAGGCCCGGGATAGGGGTTCCTAATGGTTCTCTAGGCTAGAAGCAAGCTTCTCCCTGCCCTTCTCCCCTGGGAGCCTGCATTAGTGTCTTGCCCTGTGCTGTTCCCTAACATTGAAGCATTTTAGAGCTGGGACGTCCCTCGAGAACTTGTAACACTCTTGTTTTACAAGTGAGAAACTGAGGCTTAGAGAGGTCAGATGGGCTTGTTCAAGTTCTCCCCTTCTGGTAGTGGCATTACCAGGTGACAGGACCCTAAGTATCCTGATGTCCTTGCCAGGATGCTGCTCTGAGCATTACAGTTCCATAAACCAGGAGAGATGAAGCTTTTCATGTGGGCTTTTTTTCTCCATTGGAAAACAGCACAGCTGCTCCCATTGTAATCCTCAGTGTCTCACTTAGCTTGTGCAGTTCAGATGTTCTTACCCAGAGTTCACGTATGGCTTAGCCCAGTTGGTAAATTGAAGGGTCCATTCTTACCATCTTCAAGCCAGGTTTCTGATCCTTCCTCAAAATGACTACCTGAGACTGAGCTTCTCAAAAAGTCCTTTTTGATAGAAAAAGATTATTTGTTCTACCTGTGAGCTTCAGGTTATTCATCTATAAATTGGTTATAATAGTAACAATGATGACAGTAATGATTCATACATGAATAATAATGATATGTTACATATATATATATGATTTATATAGAGGAAAATACAAGTTTTGGGAAGATAATGAGAAAAGTTATCATAAAAATATATCACAAAACTAAAAAGAAATATAGAGATACTAATGAAATCTGGGGTATGTATGGAGCAAGCATTAAAGCATAAGTGTACTAACAAATGAAGTTTTTGTATTATATGTGCAATACTATGAAAGTGAATATTGCCTCGTGTATGTTAGTGAGCACTAGTAACCAAAGAACAACCCACAGTAGAAGGTGATTTTGAATGAATTCCTTGACAGTACATTCAGACAGAGAAGACAATAGCTGTAAAAACTTGCATAAACAGAAACAAAATGCTATAAATGTGCAAGTAGAGGTAGGTACTATTTTGGTAAAACCTGGTACAAAGCAGAGAGCAAGATACTAAGTATAAAGGAATTCCATTATTGCACCCTTTAGTAGCTGTCTGAATAATATTAGCCAGCAAGTAACAGATATCAAGCCTGATTGGAATATATATATTCCAATTAATACAGCCAGATAAGAGAAAAGAACACTTAACAAGTATCATGAAGGTTTTAATATTTATCTTAAAACCTAGATCACAGTTGTCTTGAACATCCAGGGAAGTGTCATCCTCAAAGCCCAGAGAAACCAACAGGCTCAAATTAAATTATTTTTTTTAAATATAGAAAAACCCAAAGGACTCCACAAAATTTTATTAGATAAATGTGGAATTAATGATGTGGGACTTGATTTCTCCTTCTTAGAATAGCTAATATCTAAAAGCAGATAATGCCTGTTTATTAGTGTGCCCTCTGTATTAGGGAGAAAATGAGTAAAGATGAAAAGCAGTCTTGACTTGGAACTCACTTATCAGAAAAGCAGTTAGTCCTGATTCAGTTTAGGAGATAACATTTTTTTACAAGACTTAATTTTATTTATAATAGGCAAAACATCTACTTAGTTTAAAAATCAGAATGACATAAAAGAGTGGAAATTCTGTGTCCTTCCCTGTCCTGGATAACCACTTTGGTTAGTTTCTTGTTCATAGGAAGCATGATTTCTAAAACATACTTGTAAAATGTTTATATTCAAAACTGTAAGGTGCCCTCTGTGGTTCAGAGAGGCAATGGGAAGAAACAAACATTTATGTGTGACGTCTGATGAACTCCTTTTTTCTGAGATGTGATACCCTATCTGGCCTTGCTCTCCTTCTGAGTCTACTAATGGAAGCATTTGCTTAAATCAGCTGTGTTCTGCCCTGCTCTGAGCAGATTTCACTCTATGTTTATGCTTTAACTTAAAATCTTTGAATGCTTCAACGTTCAACTCAAACTACTACTGTTTCTTGAGAGCTGCTCCATGCTTGCCTTCATTCCTGTATTTTCTCCACCCTCTCGGTTCCTGTTGTCCTGTGCTGATGAAAGCAATCATCCCCTTCCTTCCTTTTGAATAGCCAGGTACTCTGTATCCTCTCTCTCTACTTCCTCTTTTTCACCTGGTTTAGATAGAACACTTGAAAATGTGTGGATATTACTTTTTTGAACATCATTAACCTAAAACATAGTAAATTTGAAACATTAGTGGAGGGAGGCCACTACAGATGATATATCTCAGTATATACTGCCAGTTTTCTACACCACCTTGTTTTCTCTGTTCCTGTGGAAACCCTTTCAAGATGCCTGTGATTTCATTTTCTATGTGTGTGCCCTTTAAGGCACAATATTGGAAAAGAAAGGGACCAGAGAGAACCAATCTGCCCTCCTAATGGAGCAGATGAGGAAAAACCAGAATTTTTGGAGAGTCAGTGACTTGTTGAAAGTCACACAGCCAGTAAATGTCAACGTCAAAACTGAAATTAGGTCTCCAGATTTCTAGTTCAACACTTTCTCCCATTATTTCATGCTATTTTAAACATGTTACTAAAATCTAGGGGCAAAAAAAATCTAATGAAAATCTTTTAAAAGTTTCTTTCCTTACCTGACATGGTCAGAGAAGAAGAGGAAACATCAACTCAGTCGATACAAGAGATGAGGAGAAGAAGCTAGAAGATGTCTGAGTGGGTGAACCCGAAGAGCGTATGTGTCCAGTATGAAGATCACTGGTCACTGGTCACTTGCTATGGTCCAAGCCTATTTACAAACAACTCCGTGGAAACCCCAAGATTCTATAGGTGGTGATAGGGTGGTGGGAGAATGATCTCACAAGCAGACAGTTTAAAGGTACGAGGTATCCAATAGGGAGGTCAGACTCCCAACGAGAAGACAGGATTGGATGGAGGGAGTAGTAGGTGAGCTAAAACACCACCTAAATGGCTGTGCTCTATGAAGGTGGAATCCTACACGACAGGTGTGATTGCCTCACTTCCCCCCAGGATCTTATGTTAGGGAAATCATCTCAACATTTCTTAAAGATGTTCATTAATATAAAAACTAGTACTTATTTATAATATATTTTATAACATATCCTACCCATTTTAAATTATATGTGCTGTTAATATCCTTAGGAAGGAGAAACCTTTAGGGTGAATACTTTCGTTTGTTCTGAAATTGTATCAATTGATGTATTTAATGAACTTGCCCCCTTTCTGGGAGCACAGGAAGGGATTAAGGAGCTCTTTTTGTAACTTGGTTCAGTAATTGGATGAACTTGTTGAGTGTACCTTGTGAGGAAAGATGTGGTCCAAGGATCTTTCCATTTGGTTTCCTCTCCTTGACTCCTGTCTTCCTTGGGCTGGGCTGTCGAAGCCAGGTTGCACATGCATCTCTCTTCTGCTTTTCTTATTTTCTTCATTGTAGGCATTGTTTTTGGGCAAGCCTTGATCTGGCATCCCCCATACCCCATTGCAGTCACTGTCCATCAGTGTAGTATGATTCCAGAGAGTCAGTATTTGTCTCATCTATGCTACACTTTCTTCTGTATGACCCCACACACACCATGTGTACTGATCATAATACACCCCAAACCCCTTCTCCCTCCCTCCCCACCAGCCCTTCTCCACCCCTCCCCTTTGGTACAAGCTAGTCCCTTCTTGGGGTCTGTGAGTCTAATGCTCTTTTATTCCTTCAGTTTTGCTTTGTTTTTATACTCCATAAATGAGGGAAATCATTTGGTATTTGTCTTTCTCTGCCTGACTTCTTTCACTGAGCATAATACCCTTTAGCTCCATCCATGTTGTTGCAAATGGTACGATTTGTTTTCTTCTTATGGCTGAATTATACTCCATTGTGTATATGTACCACATGTTCTTTATCCATTCATCTACTGATGGACACTTAGGTTGCTTCCATATCTTGGCTATGGCAAACATTTCTGCGATAAACATAGGGGTGCTTATGTCTTTTTGAAACTGGGATCCTATTTTCTTAGGGTAAATTCCTAGGAGTGGAATTCCTGGGTGAAATGGTATTTCTATTTTTAGTTTTTTAAGGAACCTCCATAGTGCTTTCCACAATGGCTGAACTAGTTTACATTCCCACCAGCAGTGTAGGAGGGTTCCCCTTTCTCCACCTCCTCACCAGCATTTGTTGTTCCCTGTCTTTTCTATGTTGGTCCTAACTGGTGTGAGGTGATAGCTCATTGTGATTTTAATTTGCATTTCCCTGATAATTAGCGATGTGGAGCATCTTTTCATGTTCCTGTTGGCCATCTGAATTTCTCTGGAGAACTGTCTGTTCATATCCTCCGCCCATTTTTTAATCAGGTTATTTGCTTTTTGGGTGTTGATGCATGTGAGTTCTTTATGTATTTTGAGTGTTAACCCCTTGTCACATATGACATCTATAAATATATTCTCCCATACTGTAGGAGAATTCTTCCTTCGCTGTACAGAAGCTTTTTAGCATGATATAGTCCCAAATGTTCATTTTTGCTTTTGTTTCCCTTGCCTGAGGAGATGCGTTCAGGAAAACGTTGCTCATGTTTATATTCAAGAGATTTTTCCTATGTTTCATTCTGAGAATTTTATGGTTTCATGAGTTACATTCAAGTCTCTGATCCATTTTGAGTTTACTTTTGTTTATGGGGTTAAACAGTAATCCAGTTTCACTCTCTTGCATGTAGCTGTCCAGTTCTGCCAATAGCAGTTGTTGAAGAGCCTGTCATTTCCCCATTGTATATCCATGGCTTCTTTATTGTATATTAATTGAGGATATATGCTTCGATTTATCTCTGGGATCTCTAGTGTATTTCATTGGTCTGTGGATTTCTTCTTGTGCCAGTACCAAATTGTCTTGATTACTGTGGCTTTGTAGTAGAGCTTGAAGTGGGGGAGTGTAATCCCCTCCGCTTTATTTCACTTTCTCAGGATTGCTTTGGCTATTTGGAGTCTTTTGTTGTTCCATATGAATTTTAGAAGTATTTGTTGTAGTTTGTTGAAGAATGCTGTTGGTATTTTGATAGGAATTCCATTGAATCTGTAGATTGCTTTAGGCAGGATGGCCATTTTGACAATATTAATCCTTCCTATCCATGAGCATGGGATGTGTTTCCATTTATTGTTATCTTCTTTAATTTCACTCATGAATGTCTTGTAGTTTTCATTGTATAGGTCTTTCACTTCCTTGTTTAGGTGTATTCCTAGGTATTTTATTCTTTTGGATGCAACTGTGAATGGAATTGTTTTCCTGATTTCTCTTTCTCCTTGTTCATCAGTATGTAGGAATGCAACAGATGGGTTATACTTCCTTTGCACTAGTAGAGGAACTTGCATTTAAAAGAAGGAGGGGTGGTTCTGTTACTGCATCTGAAATGATTGTAGGTGTAGGTGGATTGGTTAAGGGTAGTGTTACCTACATGATATTCTCCCAGCCAAAATGTTTTTCACCTGCTGTCTTTTTGGTGTAATGCTCACTTTTACTTCATTTTTCAGCCTCCTCAGAGAAACCTTCCCTAACCACCATTTCCTGTTTAAATTATTCTTCCATCCCATTTGCTATTATCCTTAATATCCCTTAATACAATCTATAATTGTACAGTTGTATATATTGCAGCTATGTAATTATAAGTTTTTTTAATTTTTTATACATTTTTAATTTTACAATAGTTTTAAGTTTATAGAAAATTTGTAAAGATAGTACTGAAAGTTCCTCTATACCCTACACTCAGTTTCCTTCTTATTAACATATTAGTATAGGATATTCATTTTCATTAATGAACAAATATTGATATAGTATAATGAGCTAATGTCCACACTTCATTCAGATTTTTCTTTTGGTTGTTATCTACTGCTATGGATAAAGTGAGGTTTCCAATAGCAAGGATTCTAGACAACTGCTCTCTCTGATAAAACCCTTAACATATTAGTCCTAGTTATTTTAGATTCTCTGTGTGATAATTCTCAAGGCTGTGTCATATCTGAATGTTCTGATGGTTGCTTTGCCTCTTCAGACCATGTTTTTTCTTTGCCTCTTGGTATGCCTTGAAATATTTTCTTGTAAGACATTTTGTATCAGATAATAGGAACTGAGTAGATAGGCCTTTAGTAAGAGGACTGGAGTTTTTAACCTGGCCAGGGGTTGGGCTGTGTTCAGTATTTATTGGAGCTTGTAGATGCTAGAGTTTTAGCATCCTCTTATGTCCATGTTTTTGTCTTCCTCTTAACATTGGGCTCCCCCAAGTATTCCTCCTCAGAGTCGGTCTGTGCCCTACTACTCGTTACCTGTAACCCACTGATCCCGGAGCCCTACTGGTGTCATGGTAAGGTGTGAGGGAGGGGAAATGTCCTGTAATCTTATGAATGAATCTTAATTTTTTACTGAGTCTCTTTCTTTGGTCCGTGACCTTCAAAAATGCTTCTCCAGGGATTTAGCTTTTCTTTTTAAACCAAGCTTAGGTGAGAAAAGAAGTGTAGGGGGCACTGGAATATAAGAAATGTCTTCTCCCAGGTGGAATACAGCTCTGATTCCAAGTTTATTCCCAGGAGGGTAGGCTTTCTCATGGAGAACTGTCTGGGTGTATTTTACAGTGATTTGTCTTCCTGCCTCTTAGATCATTCTCGGATCTTTGTGAGAATATGGTGGATTTCCAGTTTCTGGCTCCTGAGAATACTGTTCCAGGGGAGCAAATGTCAGCTGTGACTGCATGTGCCTTTCTCTTCAGATTTCAGTGTAGTCATTTCACTTGCAACTTCCATTGCAACCTCATTTCTTGTTTGGGTCAGTTTGTTCAGCTTTTCCTTGTAAGAATGGAAGTGATGACCTCCAAGCTCTTTTTGTATATCAGAGCAATTGTAAATAGACAAATGGTGAGGTGTAAGGAGACTTCAGTTGAGAAAAATCAGCAAGCCTACAACCATCCAGGTTTGTGTGATCACTCTCCAGTGGGCATGGCATTTTCTATGACAACCTAAGGCAGCGAGAGCTAGAACTGAGAGAAAAGGAGGTGATGGGAAGAATAAGTCAGTGAAGCGGAAGCACCACCGCTATCATGGTGTTGGGGGGAGAGGCATTGTGTATTTTTCTCGGTTCTTGTCCCCACTGCAACAAAGAATTGAAGAGCAGAGACACAGTAGTGAAGCAGAGTAAAAGTTTTATTTAAAGTTATTTACAGAGAAAGAAGTGCAGGCGACCTCAGAGAGAGAGGAGCGCCCTGAAAGGTTGGAGACAAAGAGTTTAAGATTAAAAGGTTACAAACTTAGAAAGTGTGGGCAACCTCAGAGAGAGGAGTGCCCTGAGAGGTTGGGGGTTCCCCCCTTTTCAGGATTTTTCAGGAATGTGACTAAGGGCTACTAGGTTGTGGGCTTGTTAAGTGGTCTCGAGTATCTTTGAGGAGATGTTAAGTTTCTGATAAGTCAGCCCTCTAGGTAATTCTGCAAAATTAGCTTATCAATCAAGACTGAGACTCTCTGCCCTTCCTCCAAGGTGGGCAGACTTATTTGTGGTTTGCTAAAGAGTATGTTAAGAATATTTCTTCTTCAACTTCCTGGGTTTTTTTCAAAATGCAGTTTTGGCTTTACGGGGGTGGGATCTCCCTGTTTTTATTATGCTATTTATAGGTGGGCCTTTTAGCAGGCTAGAGTAAATCTTACAGTGATCTAGTTGACAAATGAAGACATGGGCTGTGCTCAGGTACTCTTATCTGGGCAGTTTTCAAACGTTCAAGGCCAAGTTGCTCTTCACCTTTTGAGCTTTCACTGATTAACTGATTAACTTTGTGTCTTTTCTGAATTTCTAGTTTTAACTGGTTAAATGAGTCCTTTCTACGTGGACTTTACTGACCTTGTTCTCCTTTCACCCCACTCATACCTATTTTCCTGCCTAACAAAGCTGAAAGGATTGCAGACTTGTATCAAATAGGTGTGTGATCATCTACAAGTCAGTCAGTAATTCCGGTCTTTTTTCATCTGGTAAGATGAAAAGGTGGAAACAAAAGCAAAAAATAAACAACTGGAACTACATCAAGCTGAAAAGTTGCTGTACAGCAAAGGACACCATCAATAGAAGAAAAAGACATCCTGCAGTGTGGGAGAATGTATTAATAAATGACATATGCCATAAAGGGTTGACATCCAATATATATAAAGAGCTCATGCTCCTCAAAAAACAAAAATAATCCACTTAAAAAATGGGTGCAGGATCTGAACAGACACTTCTCCAAAGAAGAAATTCAGATGGCCAACAGGCACATGAAAAGATGCTGCACGTTGGTAATCATCAGAGAAATGCAAATCAAAACCACAGTGAGGTATCACCTCACACCACTTAGGATGGCCAACATCCGAAAGACAAACAACTAATGTTGGCCAGGATGTGGAGAAAGGGGAACCCTCCTACACTACTGGTGAGAATGTAAATTAGTTCAACCATTGTGGAAAGCAGTATGGAGGTTCCTCAAAAAAATAAAATAGAAATACCATTTGATCCAGGAATTCCACTCCTAGGACTTTACCCTAAGAATGCAGCAGCCCAGTTTGAAAAAGACATATGCACCCATATGCACCCCTACATTTATCACAGCACTATTTACAATAGCCAAGAAATGGAAGCAACCTAAGTGTCCATCAGTACATGAATGGATAAATAAGATGTGGTACATACACACAATGGAATATGATTCAGCCATAAGAAGAAAACGAATCCTACCATTTGCAATGAGATGGGTGGAGCTAGAGGGGATTATGCTCAGTGAAATAAGCCAGGCTGAAAAAAGACAAGTATCAAATGATTTCACTCATATGTGGAATATAAGAAAAAAGAAAAAAAGTGAAGGAAAAAAGAGCAGCAGACTCACAGAAGGCAAGAATGCACTAACAGAAAGGGACTGGGGAGGCTGGGTGGGAAGGGAGGGAGAAGGGGGTAAAAGGGGCATTACCATTAGCTCACATAATGTAGGGGGAGTCCTACAAGGAAGTCGGTATAGCACAGAGAAGACAAGTAGTGATTCTATAGCATCTTACTACGCTGATGGACAGTGACTGTAATGGGGTATGTGGGGGGGACTTGAGGATGGGGGAATCTAGTAACCATAATGTTGCTCATGGAATTGTAGATTAATGATATAAAAAAAAATAAAAATAACTAGGTTGGAATATGCATTTTTTTTAACGATGAGACCCAGGAGAAAAAAATGCCAGGTGAAAGCAGCAGTAGCATGAACTCCCGGCGGGCGTCCCGACGGTCCCTGCGGAGCTGCCGCGCTCTCGCCGTTGGTCCGCCTGGCTTCCCCGCCTTCCCCCTCAGGCAGCGCGCCGCGGTGACCCTGGGGTCATTCTCCTACGGCGCCTGCGCGGCGTCCCCGCCAGCTCTCTGCTTATGCGCACGCGCTCGCTCCCTCCCGCCCTCAGTACCCCAAGGCCGTGTTAGCTCCCGACCTGCCGCCGCCGGGCCCAGCTCCGTGGCGCCCTTGGGGAACCTCCGGGCCGGAGATCAGCGTGAGCGGGCGGCTGGGGCTGCCTGGACTAGAGAGGCGGGTGCGGGCTTGAGGGGAGCGTGACAGGAGGCCTCCCGCCCGGCCTCGCTCAGATGCGCGGGCCTCCCTCCGCAGGAAGTGTCGACCCGCCTTGCCCCACGTCTGCCGCCACCGCCACCGCCGAGGTTCCCCTGAAGGGAACCTCACACAGTGATGCCGGGGTTCTTGTTCACGAAGCTGAAGAATGAGCTTCACAAACAGTCAAGGTAGGAGAGCAAGGTACAGGCTTTTATTTAGAGATACAGTGAAAGGACAGAGCTCCCAGCTCACGCCAGGAGGGGACAAGAGAGTCCGTGGTGGTGCGTTGTCTAGGGGGTTTATAGGCGGTTGAGAGACCAAGAGTTAGGGAAGTGGATCCCCTAGGTGGTCTCTAAGTCTTTATTTTTAAGGAAACACTAAGTTTCTTATCAATCTTCCAGACTATTTTGTGGAGTTAACATAAGAAATTTACTGTTTTGATCCTTTCCCAAAATAGCAGTTTCTTGGTTTGGGAGTGTATCAGTCAAGGCTGCTTGTTTTGCTTTCAAGGTGAGCTGAGTTACTGACTTGATTAGGGCTGGAGGAGGAAAAGCAGCATGTGGGTAAAGTTAAAGATAAACTGGGCCTTTTAGCAGGCTAATGTAAATTTTACAATAGCCTCATTTAAGTGACACAAAACAAGACATGGGCTATGCTGAGGTATTTTCTTACCTGGGGGATGTTCAAACATTCCAGGCCAGGTTATTCCTGGCTTTTTAGTTTTAAGTAATCTTCACTGAAGAATGCTTATATTTCTAGTTTAATATTTTACTTTAGAGAATTAATGTGACTCTGTCTTTGTTTAATTGTTTAATATGGAGTTTTAGTAGAGGTCTTTTTCCGGAGGCTCCCACCCTACTCTGACTACACCCAGGGTCTCTGTCTCAGCAGCAGGCTGGCTCCACCCCGGGACGCCCTCGGCCCTGCCCATGCCCACCACCCAGATGGCGCGCCTGCAATTGTAGGTTTTTAAGTGCTGCTAGATTTTTCTAAAATTAATCCTTTTATAATTGAGATATATTGACATAACATTGTGTTAGTTTTAGGTGTACTACATAATGATTTGATGTATGTGTTTTCATTGTGATATGATTACAGCAGTAAGTTTAGTTAACATCGTGACTATATATAGTTAGGATTCTTTCCTTCTTGGGATAAGACCTTTTAATATCTACTCTCTCAACATTTAAATGTACAAATGCAACATTGTTAAGTATATTCACCATTCTATGTATTACATCCCAGGACTTATGAGTCTGGTAACTGCAAGTTTGTAACTTTTGACCTTCACCCATTGTGCCTACCCCCTACCCCTCAACCCCACCTTGTCTGGTATTCAGACAAGGTTCTCTATATGTATGAATTATCTCCTTTCTGTTCTCTTTTGTTTCAGATTCCAAATGTAAGTGATATCATACAGTATTTGACTTATTTCACTTAGGGTACATCCATGTTGTTACAAATGTTAGAATTTCCGTTTATTGGTAACTGAATAATATCCCACTGTGTGTATATATATTTTCTTTGTCCATTCATCCATCAGTGGACACTTAGACTGTTTCTGTGTCCTGGCTATTGTAAACAATGCTGCTGTGAACAGAGCAGGTATTTTAAGATTGTGATTTCACCTTGTTTGGATAAAAACTCAGAAGTGGAAATGCTGGATCATGTGTTAGTTCCATTTTTTTTATTTTTATTTTTGAAGTTCCATACTGTTTTAGATAGTAGAAGAACCAATTTACCTTCTAACAGTGCACCGAAAGGGAACCCTTTTTTCCACACATCCTCACCAACACTCAGTATTACTTGCCTCTCTGATAATAGACATTCTAACAGGTATGAAGTGATATCTCATTGTGGTTTTGATTTGCATTTCCTTGATGATTAGTGATACGGAGCACCTTTTCATGTGCCTATTGGCAATTTGTATGTGTTCTTTGGAAAAATATCCATTTACATCCCTGCCCATTTAGTAATTGGGTTGTTTGGTGGGTTTTTCTCCCCTACTGAATTGTATTGATTCTTCCTGTATTTTAAGATATTAATCCCTTATCAGATATGTGGTTTGAAAATATTTTCTCTCAATCTGTAGATTGTCTTTTCATTTTGTTCATTGCTTCCTTTGCTGAACAGAACCATTTTAGTTTGATATAATCCTACTTTTTCATTTTACTTTTGTTGCTGTCTTTCACTCTTGGTGTCATACTAAAAAAATCATCAAGTCCAGGGTCAGTGAGCTTACCCTGTTATGTTTTCTTCTAGGAAGTTCATGACTATAGGTCTTAATGTTTTAGTCTTTGGTCCATTTTGAGTTGCTTTTTGTGCATGGTATAAGATAATCATCCAGTTTTGTTATTTTGCTGTGCAGTTTTCCCAACGATTTGTTGAAAAGACTGTCCTTTCCCACTGTATATTCCTCGCTTCTTTGTTGTAAGTTAATTAACCCTCTATGACTGGATTTATCTCTGAGCTCTCTATTCTGTTCCATGGATCTCGGTGTCTGTACTGTAGTGTTTTGATTGTTATAGCTTTATTGATACAGTTTGAAGTCAGGGAGCTTGATGCCTCCAGCTTTGTTGTTCTTTCTCAAGATTGCTTTGGCTACTCAGTCTTCTGTGGTTCCATATGCATTTTAGGTTTGTTCTAGTTCCATGAAAAATGCCACGGGGCTTTTGGTAAGGGGTTACATTGAATCTGTGGATTGCTCTAAGTAGTATGTGATGATAATCCTTTCAGTCTATGAGCACAGACTCTTTCCATTTCTTTACATATTCTTCAGCTTCTTTCATCAGTGTCTTATAGTTCTCAGCATACAGATTTTTCACCTCATTGGTTAAATTTATTCATGGGTATTAAATTTTTTTCAATGCAGTTATAAATGGGAGTAGTTTCTTAATGTCTCTTTCTGATAGTTCACTATTAGTGTGTAGAAACACAGCTGAGTTTTGTATATTGATTTTACATTCTCAATATTGACTGCATTCAGTTAGTTGTAACAGCTTTTTGAGTCTTCAGTTTTTTATGTATATGTCATATACATATAATGACAGTTTTGCTTTTTTTGTTCTGTTTTGGTTGCCTTTGTTTCTTTTTCTTGCCTTATTGCTCTGGGTAGAACTTCCACTAATTTATTGAATAAAAATGCAGGAGTGGAACCCTTGTCTTATTCCTGATCTTAGAGGAAAAGCTTTCAGTTTTTAACACTGTTGATGATGTTAGCTGTTGTCTTACCACATAAGACTTTTATTATGTTGAGGTATATTCCCTCTGTAATTTGTTGAGAGTTTTTGTCATGAATACATGTTGAAGGATTTCTCAAATGCTTTTTCTGTATCTCTTGAGATGATCATATGATATTTTTGCTTTTCTTTTTGATGCTTTAAAAAAAATTTTTATTAAGGTATTATTGATATACACTCTTATGAAGGTTTCACATGAAAAAACAATGTGGTTAATACAGTTACCCATATTATGAAGTCCCCACCCACACCCCAATGCAGTCACTGTCCATCAGTACAGCAAGATGTCACACATCACTTTTTACCTTCTCTGTGCTACAGTGTGTTTTCCCCGTGATCCCACACCACATGTATACTAAACATAATACCCCTCCATCCCCTTCTCCCTCCCTCCCCACCTGCCCTCCCACACCGCTCTCCTTTGGTAACCACTAGTTCCTTCTTGGAGTCTGTGAGTGTGCTGTTTTGTTCCTTCAGTTTTGCTTTGTTGTTACACTCCACAAATGAGTGAAATCCTTTGGTACTTGTCTTTCTCTGCCTGGCTTATCTAGCTCCACCCATGTTGCTGCAAATGTTAAGATTTGTTTTCTTCTTATGGCAGAATAGTATTCTATTGTGTATATATACCACTTCTTCTTTATCCATTAATCTGCTGATGGACACTTAGGTTGCTTCTGTATCTTTTGTAAGTAGCTATTGTAAATAGTGCTGCAATAAACTTTCTGAATATCGGATCTTGTTTTCTCTGGGTAAATTCCTTGGAGTGGAATTCCTGGGTCAAATGGTATTTCTAATTTTAGTTTTTAAGGGAACCTCCATATTGCTTTCCACAATGGTTGGACTAATTTACAATTCCACCAACAGTGTAGGAGGTTCCCCTTTCTCCATATCCTTGCCAGCATTTTTTCTTCATGTCTTTTCTTTTTTAAAAAATTAATGAATTTATGTTTTATTTTGGTTTCATTAATATAAAATGACATGGGCAACATTGTGGTTACTAGGTTCCCCCCATTATTAAGTACCCACCACATACCCCATTACAGTTACTATCCATCAGCATAGTAAGATGCTATAGGGTCACTACTTGTCTTCTCTGTACTCTACTGCCTTCCCCATGCCCCCCTGCCATGGTATGTGTGCTAATTATAATGCCCCTTGTTCCCCTTCCCCCTCCCTTCCCACCTACCCTCCCTGTCATGTCCCTTTTTCTTTGGTAACTGTTAGTCCATTAGTGGGATCTGTGAGTCTGCTGCTGTTTTGTTCCTTCAGTTTTTCCTTTGTTTTTATGCTCTATAGATGAGGGAAATTATTTGGTACATGTCTTTCTCCACCTGGCTTATTTCACTGAGCATAATACCCTAGCTCCCTCCATATTGCTGCAAATAGTAGGATTTGTTTCTTTCTTATGGCTTAATAGTAATGCATTGTATATATGTAACACATCATCTTTCTCCATTCACCTACGGATGGACACCTAGGTTGCTTCCATATCTTGGCTATTGTAAATAGTGCTGGAATAAAGATAGTGGTGCATGTATCTTTTTGAAACAGGTATCCTGCATTCTTAGCGTAGATTCCTAGAAGTGGAATTCCTGGGTCAAATGGTATTTCTATTTTTAGGTTTCAGAGGAGCTTCCATATTGCTTTCCACAATAACTGACCTAATTTACAATTTCACCAAAAGTGTAGGAGGGTTCCCCTTTCTCCACATCCTCACCAGCATTTCTTGTTTCATGTTTTTTCGATATTGGCCATCCTAACTGGTGTGAGGTGGTATTTCATTGTGATTTTAATTGGCATTTCCCTGATAATTAGCAATGTGGAGCATCTTTTCCTGTGCTTGTTGGCCATCTGAATCTCTTTGGACAACTGTCTGTTCATATCCTCCACCAATTTTTTTATTGGTATCATCAATCTACAGTTACATCAGGAACATTATGTTTTCTAGGCTCCCCCCTTCACCAAGTCCCCCCTACAAACCCATTACAATCACTGTGCATCAGTATAGTAAGATGCTGTAGAATCACTACTTGTCTTCTCTGTGTTGCACCGCCCTCCCCGTGCCTCCCCCCCACATTACACATGCTAATCGTAATTCCCTCTTTCTTTCTCCCCCTTATCTCTCCCTTCCCACCAACCCTCCCCAGTCCCTTTCCCTTTGGTAACTGTTAGTCCATTCTTGGGTTCTGTGATTCTGCTGCTGTTTTGTTCCTTCAGTTTTTTCTTTGTTTTTATACTCCACATATGAGTGAAATCATTTGGTACTTGTCTTTCTCCACCTGGCTTATTTCACTGAGCATAATACCCTCTAGCTCCATCCATGTTGTTGCAAATGGTAGGATTTGTTTTCTTCTTATGGCCGAATAACATTTCATTATGTATATATACTACATCCTCTTTATCCATTCATCTACTGAGGGACACTTAGGTTGCTTCCGTTTCTTGGCTATTGTGAATAGTGCTGCAGTAAACATAGTGGTACATATGTCTTTTTCAAACTGGGGTGCTGTATTCTTAGGGTAAATTCCTAGAAGTGGAATTCCTGGGTCAAATGGTATTTCTATTTTGAGCTTTTTGAGGAACCTCCATATTGCTTTCCACAATGGTTGAACTAATTTACATTCCTACCAGTAGTGGAGGGTTCCCCTTTCTCCACAACCTCACCACCATTTTGTTGTTGTTTGTCTTTTAGATGGTGGCCATCCTTACTGGTGTGAGGTGATATCTCATTGTGGTTTTAATTTGCATTTCTCTGATGACTAGTGATGTGGAGCATCTTTTCCTGTGCCTGTTTTCCATCTGAATTTCTTCTTTGGAGAACTGTCTGTTCATATCCTCCACCCATTTTTTAAGAGGGTTATTTGCTTTTGGGGTATTAATGCATGTGAGTTCTTTATATACTTTGAATGTTAGCCCCTTGTTGGATATGTCATTTTCGAATATATGCTCCCATACTGGAGAATGCCTTTTTATCTTACTGATGGTGTCCTTTGCTGTACAGAAGCTTTTTAGCATGATATAGTCCCAACTGTTCATTTTTGCTGTTGTTTCCCTTGCCTGAGGCAATGTGTTCAGGAAAAATTTGCTCATATTTATATTCAAGAGATTTTTGCCTATGTTTTCTTCTAAGAGTTTTACGATTTCATGTCTTCCATTCAAGTCTTTGATCCATTTTAAGTTTACTTTTGTGTATGGAGTTAGACAATAATCCAGTTTCATTCTCTTTCATGTAGCTGTCCAGTTCTGCCAATATCAGTTGAAGAGGCTGTCATCTCCGCATTGTATATCCATGATTCCTTTATCATATATTAATTGACCATATATGCTTGGCTTAATATATGGGCTCTTTAGTCTGTTCCACTGGTCTATGGGTCTGTTCTTGTTCCAGTACCAAATGGTCTTGATTACTGTGGCTTTGTGGTAGAACTTGAAGTTGGGGAGCATAATCCCCCAGCTTTATTCTTCCTTTTTGGGACTGCCTTGGCTATTCTTGTTCTTTTGTGGTTCCATATGAATTTTTAAACTATTTGTCCTTGTTTGTTGAAGAATGCTTTTGGTATTTTGATACAGATTGCATTGAGTCTATAGATTGCTTTCGACAGGGTAGCCATTTTGACAATAGTAAGTCTTCCTATCCATGAGCATAGGATGTTATTTTCATATATTGGTGTCTTCTTTAATTTCTCATATGAGTGTCTTGTAGTTTTCAGGGTATAGGTCTTTCACCTCCTTGGTTAGGTTTATTCCTAGGTATTTTATTCTTTTTTATGTAATTGTGAATGGAATTGTCCTGATTTCTTTCTGTCCTATGTTTTAGTTAGTATATGGGAGTGCAACAGATTTCTCTGTATTGATTTTGTAAAATTCAACTTTGCTGAATTCATTTATTAGCTCTAGTACTTTTGGGTGGATTCTTTAGGGTTTTTATGTATGATATCATGTCATCCGCAGACAGTGACAGTTTAATTTCTTCCTTCCCAATCTGGATGCCTTTTATTTCTTTTTGTTGTCTGATTGCTGTGACTAGGTCCTACATTATTATGTTGAACAAAAGTGGGGAGAAGGGGGCATTCTTGTCTTGTTTCTGATCTTAGAAGAAAAGCTTTCAGCTTTTTGCTATTAAGTATGATGTTGGCTGTGGGTTCGTCATATATGGCCTTTATTATGTTGAGGTAGTTGCCATCTGTACCCATTTTGTTGAGACATTTTATCATGAATGGATGTTAAATTTTGTCGAATGCTTTCTCAGCATATATGGAGATGATCATGTGATTTTTATCCTTTTTGTTGACATGGTGAATAATGTTGATTTTTTTTTGAATATTTTACCATCCTTGCATCCCTGGAAAAAAAACCTACTTGATTGTGATGTATGATCTTTTTGATCTGTTTTTGAATTCAGTTCGGTAATATTTTATTGAGTGTTTTCACACCTATGTTTATCAGGGATTTTGGTCTGTAATTTTCTTTTTTCGTGATGTCTTTCCTGGTTTTCGTATTAGAGTGATGATGGCCTCATAGAATGAGTTTGGAAGTATTCCCTCCTCTCCTACTCTTTCTAAAATTTAAGGAGGTTGAGTGTTTAGGTCTTCACTAAATGTTTGAAAAAATTCAATGATGGAGCCACATGGTCCAGGACTTTTGTTATTAGGCAGTTTTTGATTGCCAGTTTAATTTCATTGCTGGTAATTGGTCTGTTCAGATTTTCTTCCTGGGTCCGTCGTGGATGGTTGTGTTTTTCTAGAATGTCCATTTCTTCTAGGTTACCCAATTGTTAGCATATAATTTTTCATGGTATTCTCTAATAACTGATTTCTGTGGTGGCTGTAGTGATTTTTCAGTTCTCATTTCTGATTCTGTTTTTGTGTGCAGACTCTTTTTTTCTTGATAGGTCTGGCAAGGGGTTTATCCAATTTGATTATATACTTGAAGAACCAGCTCCTGCTTTCATTGATTCTTTCTATTGTTTTATCCTTCTAGATTTTATTTATTTCTACTCTGATCTTTATTATGTCCAACCTTCTACTGACTTTGGGACTCCTTTGTGTTTCTTTTTCCAGGTTCATTGATTGTGTGCTTAGACTTCATTTGGGATTGTTCTTCTTTCTTGAGGTAAGCCTGTATTGCAATATACTTCCCTCTCTTAGTATGGCATTCACTGTGGTGTTGATTTACTGTTGTCATTTGTCTCCACATATTGTTTGATCTCTTCTTTTATTTGGACATTGATCCATTGATTATTAAGGAGAATGTTGTTAAACCTCCATGTGTTTATGGGTCTTAGTTTACTTGCATAGTTTATTTCTATTTGCATGCCTTTGTGGTCTAAAAATCTGGTAAGTACAATTTCAATCCTTCTGAGTTTAGAGTATTTATATGGGATTGTTCTTTCCTGAGGTAGGCCTGCGTTGCAATATACTTTCCTCTTAGTGTGGCCTTTGCAGTGTCCCACAGATTTTGCTGTGTTATTGTTGTCATTTCTCTCCATATATTGCTTGAACTCTGTTTTTATTGGGTCATTGATCCATTGGTAATTTAGGAGCATGTTGTAAAGCTCCATGTGTTTGTGGAAGTACTAATTTTCTTTGCATAATTTATTTCTAGTTTCATACCTTTGTTGTCTGAGAAACTGGTTGGTAAAATTTCAAGCTTTTGAATTTACCAGGGCTCTTTTTGTGGCCTAGTGTATGATCTATTCTTGAAAATGTTCCATGTGCACTTGAGAAGAATGTGTATTATGCTGCTTTTGGGTGGAGAGTTCTGTAGATGTCTGTTAGGTCCATCTGTTCTAATGTGTTGTTCAGGGCCTCTGTCTCCTTACTTATTTTCTGTCTGGTTAATCTGTCCTTTGGAGTGAGTGGAGTGTTGAAGTCTCCTAGAATGAATGCTTTGCATTCTATTTCCCCCTTTAATTCTGTATTTGTTTCACATGTGTAGATGCTCCTCTGTTGGGTGCATAGATCTTTATAATGGTCATATCTTCTTGATGGATGACCCTTTAATCATTATGTAATGTCCTTTGTCTCTTGTGACTTTCTTTTTTTTGAAGTCTGTTTTGTCTGATACAAGTACTGCCACTTCTGTTTTTATCTCCCTATTGAATGAAATATCTTTTTCCATCCCTTCACTTTTAGTCAGTATATGTCTTTTGGTTTAAAGTGACTCTCTTGTAGGCAGCATAAAGATGGGTCTTGTTTTTTTTTTATTTTGGTATCATGAATCTACAATTATATGAGGAACATTATGTTTACTAGACTCCCCCCATCACCAAGTCCCCCCCACAAACCACATTACAGTCACTGTCCATTAGCTGTAGACTCACTACTTGTCTTCTCTGTGTTGCAGAGGGGTCTTGTTTTTTTATCCATTGAGTGACTCTATGTCTTTTGATTGGTGAATTCACTCCAGTTATATTTAGGGTGATTATTGATATGTAAGTACTCATTGCCATTGCCGGGTTTCAATTCATGGTTATCAAAGGTTCAAGGCTAATCTTCTTACTATGTAAGAGTGTAACTTAACTCACTTAATAATGCTATTACAAACACAATCTAAACTTTCTTTTTTTCTCCTTCTTTTTCTTCCTCCTCCATTCTTTATATGTTAGGTATCATATTCTGTACTCTTTGTCTATCCCTTGATTGACTTTGGGGATAGTTGATTTAACTTTGCATTTGCCTAGAAATTAACTGTTCTACTTTCTTTACTGTGGTTTTATTACCTCTAGTGACAGCTATTACACCTTAAGAATCCTTCCATCTATAGCAGTCCCTCCAAAATACACTGTAGAGACCGTTCGTGGGCAGTAAATTCTCTCAGCTTTTGCTTATCTGGAAATTGTTTAATCCTGCCTTCAAATTTAAGTGACAATCCTGCCAGATAAAGTATTCTTGGTTTGAGGCCCTTCTGCTTCATTGTATTAAATACATCATGCCACTCCCTTCTTTCCTGTAATGTTTCTGCTGAGAAGTCTGATGATAGCCTGATGGACGTTTCTTTGTATGTGATCTTATTTCTCTCTCTGACTGCTTTTAATAGTCTGTCCTTATCCTTGATCTTTGCTATTTTAATTGCTATGTGTCTTGGTGTTGTCTTCCTTGGATCCCTAGTGTTGGGAGATCTGTGCACCTTAATGGCCTGAGGGACTATCTCCTTTCCCAGAGTGGGGAAGTTTTCAGCAATTATCTCCTCAAAGACACTTTCTATCCCTTTTTATCACTCTTCTTGTACCCCTATAATGCAAATATTATTCCATTTTGATTGGTCACACAGTTCTCTCAATATTCGTTCATTCTTAGAGATCCTTTTTTCTCTCTGTGCCTCAGCTTATTTGTATTCCTCTTCTATAATTTCTATTTCATTTATCATCTCCACCATATCTAATCTGCTTGTAATACCCTCCTTTGTGCTCTTCAATGGTTGGATCTCCAATGAGAATTCTTTCCTGAGTTCTTGAATATTTTTCTGTATCTCCATGAGCATGTTAATGATTTTTATTTTGAACTCCCTTGCAGGAAGATTCATGAGGTCAATTTCATTTGAATCTTTCTCACGTGTTGTATTCATAACTTTACTTTGAAGCAGATTTCTTTGGTGTTTCATATTTGTATATGGTGCCCTCTAGTGACCAGAGCTCAACTCTCTGGAGCTGCTCAGCCTGTGTAGCAATGTCGGGCATTGAAGGGGAGCAGTACTGGTGCCTAGGGGGGAGGAAAGAGCTGTTTCCTGCTTCCTGGATTCTATGCCTGCCTCCACTGACACAACCAGTGGACTGAGCATACAGGTATAAGCCTCTGTGCTTTGCATTTGGAATTGCTATAGAGGGGCTTCACTCTGGCTGGTCTAACACCAGGGTAGAGTTTGCCAGTTTGCAAGCCAGGTGGGGCTGGCTGGGAGAAAGGTGCAGTAGACTGTGTATTACGGAGGGGGTCCTTCAAGCTGTGTAGCCAGCCAGGGAACTGGAGCACCTGAAGATCCAGAAAGTTCCCAGTAAGCTGTATGCAATCTTTGCCCCTTTTGCAGCCCTCTTGCTGTTAGGAAGTCCCTCAGACTGCCCGCATTTCTTTTGTCCCAGAGCAGCCAGATATGGATCCCTGCTTTCCACAAGTGGCTAGAATCTCAGTCTCTCCAGGAATTCTGCCTTTTGTAGCTTTCCAACCACTTAATCATGAGAGTACCATGAAAAGCACCATGAAATGTAGGTTTGTGCTCTCAGAGCCGATCTCCAGATTTAGGTTTTCAGTATTCCCAGGACTCCACTCTCTGCCTGCTCCATTTCTCTTCCTCCTGCTGGTTAACTGAGGTGGGAGAAGGACTTGGGTCCAGCTGGGCCATGGCTTTGGTATGTTATCTTGTTCCGTGAGGTTTATTCTTTTCTCCAGGTGTATGCAGTCTGGTGCAGCCTTCTTTCCTTTTGATCTTTCAGGATTAGTCGTATTAATTATATTTTTGTATTATATGTTGTTTTAGGAAGAAGCCTCTATCTGATCTCTCATGCCACCGTCTTTAATCCTAAAACAGAAGAGCTTTTAATTCTCTTTTTACTGATAAGGAAAGTGAGACTTCCAGATCAAAATTACATGCTTCAGGCCACATAAAAAATATGCTTTATAATACAGTCAGAATTTCAATCAAATTCTTAGCTGAGTCCCAGCCTCAATTTTTCTGCAGTATCAAAAAATTTAAAGTATTTCTTTCCCCATAAAATTTAAATTCCTAATAGTCACACCCATCCAACTCCACCCATGTCCCTGTCCCCTGACAACTACTAATCTGTTCTGTCTGTATAGTTTTGTCAATTTGAAGATGTTCTGTAAATAGAATCACACAAAATGTGCCTTTTGATATGGATTATTTTTTCATTAAGCATAGTGCCCTTCAGTTCTATCCAAGTCCTATCAATATCAATTATTATATTGGTAATTATTTTTATTGGTGTTATTTTATTGTACATATGTTTTCTTAGATTCTGTTTGTCAGTTTGCCATCCATTCATCACAAAGCCAATTATATTACCTGTACTTTCTTATTTTCTGTGTTCTTGGTCCTCTGGCATTTGAAGGCATTACAGACCTCCCTCCCAGGGCTGGCCAAGACTTAGTGATAGCAAGGTCTTGGCCAGAAGTATACTTTTCATATACAAACCAACCAAACCATGCCTTTCATATACAAACATCCCTAGACAATAGTTCCCTTGCCCTGAAACATCCTAGGGCCTGGTACCAGGCAGCTAGAGACTGCTGCTGTGTTAAGAAACACAACTGGGTAAAAAACATTGGCTTTATTCAATGAGTTGTGAATCGGGGACATCCAATCTAGCCAGTAGAAAGGAGCTAGAACTACTATACCAGGGAATAGATTTTATAGACAGAAGAGTTCAGGAACAAAGAAGTTGTACTGGTATCTTCTAGGTTATAGCATCTTTCTTTCCATGCTCCATCTTCATCAGTCTTTCAACTCCTCCATATCTCAGGACCACTTCCTCGCTGTGTTCATAAGCTGCCCAATGATCTGTTCCATTGTACCCAATAAGATGTTCTCTTGTTATAATTTATGAATGCTCTTCTTGAAGATACAATGAGAAGTCTGTGACCTGGAGGAAAACCCTCTTCTAATCATGCTGGCACCCCAGTCTCATATTTCCAGCCGTGAGAACTATGAGCAATAAATTTCTCTTTATGAATAGCAATTTATAATACTTATAAATTTGTATTTCTTTTCTACTAAATTTGTAATAAATTTATATTATAAAATATAACATAATTTAATATATCTATAATTTATAAGAAATGCTGCAGTATTTTGTTAAAGCAACCCAACAAAGACAGATCTTCAGATTTAAAATCTTTTAATGATACTGTGAGAAGTTTATCTTTTACCCTGACAATCCTTTAATCTTTTAAAAAACTTTTCATTTATTTTTTCCAGTTTTATTAAGATACAATTAACTCTTATCTTTTTCATTTATACCCTCTCATTGAATTGAAGCATTTTCAGCATTCCTTACTCCTTTTTTGTGCACTCCCATATTCTAACTATAATTTAGATGCCTTCTCAAGCTCTGCTTCCAGCATTTGGGATGCCATCCTTGTCTCCACTCTTTCCAGTTTTCTTCTGAATTCTTAAGTGCTGGGTTAACAATGAAAGCTCACGTTAAGCATTACACACAGCATGAGAGAATTGCTGAAGAATTTTCTTAGAAGCGCGGTTCGTGGGCTCATATGCTTCACTCTCTTGCTGTTCCTTCTTTTCTCTTGTTTTCTCATTTGTAGTTGATTTCCTTCCCAAAGTATTTACAGTATTCAAATCTTCACCTTTTCTAGGCTCAGAATTAGAACCACAGTCATTCTCCACTTGTAATAGGACAAAACAGGAAGCAGTGGTGGGAACAGAACTAAGTGCCTCAGAGACCATTGTAAAGATTTTTCTTTTGAAATACTTCTGTCAAGAATAAGTTATTCATGAATGAAAGCCAGATTTCACCCAGATGCTCAGTTAGATGCTCCAAAATGTATTCTCCCAACATACACAGAGAGCAATATAGAGCCAGGTGAGACCTGACTCTGAGCAGAGTAGCAGCTTCTAAAACCTGTCGCTCAAGGGCCCTGTCGCTAGGTTTGCCCTAGCAGGTCTCCCTGCTGCAGCCATGGCCCAAGTGCCAGGGTGTGGGGTCTGATTCAGGTCCCCAAGCAGAACCCTCAACAGCCAGCCGGCAGAACAGATACACTGCTTTAGGGACTCTGGAGCTGGCACCTGCCTACATTGTTCTTTATGACCCAGCCTTAGAATTCACATGCTTTCATTTCCAACTACAGGCTCAACAAGATTCAAGAGGAGAGACAGTTGGCTTTCTCTCCCCCTCAAAGCCATATTGAAAGAACATGTGTGAGATGGGGAGATTTTGTGACTATTTGGAAAAAATAAGCAGCCACAACACTCTTGCCAGAAGCAAGTGTGTTTGAAATAGTTTTTCTTCCCTTGATTTTGGATTTGGTCATGTGACATGCTTTGGCCGAAAAGCCAGCTTCCATCTGGTGTTTCTTGCGACTCTTGTATTAGAACCTCGAGCTATAAAATGTAAGATGTCTGAGGCTACTGTGCTGGTTAAGAAGACCAGACTAGCCCCATGGAAAGACCACATGGGGAAACTCTGTTACATGAAATAAGAGAGATGTCCAGCCAGCTCCCAGTTGCTTCTGGAACTCCACACTGTTTCAGGTTCAGCTCTCATGAAAAACCTGAGCCAGAGCTGTACAGCCAGTCTGTTTCTGAATTCCTAACCCAGAGAAACCATGGAAGATAATCAATAATAGCTGTTGTTTGAAACCATTAAACTTGAGAGACCGAATATTGTACAGACGATTCCAGCTCATACATGAAACAGGACAATAGAACTCTGACCCACAAACTCTGCAGCAACCAACTGGTTTTCAGGAAGGAATCCAAGCTACAACCTTGGCAGCAATCAGATCACAACACCCAGGACCTGGTGGGTGACTTCCTGCTTCCCTGTTTTTTTTTTTGCCTCTGCTTCCAGTTCAGGACCAACCAGAGAAAGCCATACCAATCCCCAAATCAGTCACACAAAATGCACTGCTCCTAGTTAAGCCCACCTCCGGTTTCTCTATGCCAATAACCTCCAATCAGAGTATGCCTGGAGATGGCCCTTTTCCACTCCCGCTCTCCTGAATGCCTTTGAGTCTCTGCCAAACACAAGTGACAGTGACTGTAATGCCAAGAATTTGAAAGAACCCAACGGTAACAAGAGAAAACATTAATTACATCAATGATATGTAAAGCCTAAAAATATTGCGGGAAGACCACTAAATGTTCAACATGTATATTGTTAAAAGCAGCTTAGGAAGACAAATATTTATATGAAATGATACAAGCTTAAGTATAGTTATGTCTGAGTGGAGAAATTACAGGTATTGTTTATTCCTGATTATGGACGGTGCATGAAGGCTCCAGCGTTTTGGGGTTCTGACGTCACCTGCAGTGGCCATGCCATGCCCCGGCCGTGCCTTGGGTGCAGCTTTGGGCACACCCCCAGCCTTCACAGGGGCTTCTAGGAAATGAGGTCCCCCTGCCAAGTGCCGGCAACTCTCTCTGCATGGGCAGCATGGATTGGGCCTTCTTGGCTATGGCGCAGGTGGGCCGAGCAGAACTTCCACTGGACTGCTATCTGAGAAGGCACTGTGGTGGCCTGGAGCCTGAGACATCCACACAGACAACTATAAAGGTGAGTCCCCCAGTCTTACGGCCTGAGGGTGGCGGGAATAGCCGGCAGTCTTAGGGCGCAGGGAGGTGCAGGGGTTATGCGATGGAGGAAACACGTTCTTCAATAAACTTAATGAGCCAGTTAAATATACAGGGTCCTATTAATAGTTTAAGGAATAGCGGGATCACTGGCCCAGTAAGGCCAGTTAGAAGAGATGTTAGCCACAGATTCTATTCAAACCATTCCTGGAACTAAGACTTTTTATTTTCTAACGTTTTATTCCTACGCTGGATGTTTTCTTTTACTTTGGCTAGATAGCTCCTACCTATGCCAGACTTATTTGCATAAAAACAACAATCTTCTTGAAGGGCTATACATAAGCCTCCCTGTGACATGAACAGGAGGTCCAGTCCTCTACGATCTTTCAACACCACTTCAGCCAGGGAATCAATTTGATCTTGCAGCTGAATCATGGTGGTTTCAAGCTGCTCCATATCTTGATCAGCTTCCTCTGTTAAGGCAGCAAGCCCTAAGTCTCTTTTTACTAGAGCCGCTGTGCCTACTGCAGCTGATCCAGCTCCACTGAGCCTGACCAGAGCAGGAATCAGTAAAGGGGCAGCCTGTTCCGCGTAGGAAATCTCACCGGGGAAACGGAGGTAGCTCCCTTTAGTCCCACTATGCACTTTATAACTTTTGTACAATTAAACATTACAGAGTAAAGTACTTTGGAAATGCAGGCTGAGAATTGAGTCCAGCTAGGAGAGATAGGTAAGCACAGTAAAACAATTTAACAATTACCCAATAGATAATAGAAAGGGCAACTTTTTTGAGGAATAGTCCAGTGCAGGGGTGCAACAGCACAGAGTCCAATGCCCAGAATAAAAGACAGCACTCTGATGAGAGCCAGGATCCATGGCACACAGGTGTCCATCAGTCAGAGGGCAATTGTCAGATGCAGAGGTGGAGAGGATCTGGAGGTCTGGTTGGGCCTCCAACTGATGTGCTTCCTCGTCAGGATGATGGGCCCTTTTTACTCTGGAATGATGAACCCCTGGAGTGATGCCTGCAACCTTGAGGGCAGTAGGAGTAGTTAGAACAGCAATGTGGGGGCCAGTCTACTGAGGTTTGAGGGGGTCTTTTTTCTAATCTTTAACTCAGACTGAGTCCCCGGCCTGGAAGGAATGTACTGGGGTTCCTAGAGAGATCGGGACTCTATGGTGTATTGTTATAGTTTATTTAGGGTGGCTTCCAAGGCTTGGAGCTGTTCTCTTGCTCCCTTATGTCTTATTTGGTGTAGGTTCCCTGGGAGCCTTACTAGACATGGGGGTAAGTACTGATATACTAATTCAACCTTGAGTTCCAAGTGTGCAGTGAGCATGCAGGAGAGCCAGGGACAGTGAATCCTGCCATGGGAGGCCAGTTTCTTAGCAAAATTTAGCTAGGGTTCTTTTGAGGGTGCGATTCATTCACTCTACTTTCCCTGAACTCTGTCGCCTTTACACAGTGTGAAGTTTCCAGGTAATATTGAGGGATTTAGTTAACGTTTGCACTACATCTGCTACAAAGGCAGGCCCATTGTCACTGGATTGTGGACGGTAAGCCAAACCAGGGCGCAGTTTCTCTCAGGAGGACTTTGGCTTCCTCCTGGCTTCATTCTCTTCTGGTTGGGGAGGCTTCGGCCCAACCAGAGTTATGTACACACTATTACTAGGAGGTATCTGAGTCCCCTGCTTGGCTGGACATCCGTGAAGTCTATCTCAAGGTCTTCAAAAGGGCAACTCCCGTTCTTTGGACACCAGGTGGGAGTCGTGGCACAGATCAAGCATTATTTCTGCAACAAGTTTCACACTGTCTACTCACTGCTTGGCAGAGTGCTGGTGACTGGCTGATGTAGTATTGCTTTTTGAGGAGGGCCTCCAGGGCAGTTTTCCCAGGTGGGTGAGCTGGTGCTATTTGCTGACTAGTTGCTTCCTGGTTGCAGGTGGGACAAAGATACGTGTGTCGCGCGCCCCGTCCTCGCCGGCAAGAACAGCACGCAACAACAGCAGGATTCTTCTGCAGAAAGCTTTATTCTTCAGCTCTTTGTGAAACAAATGAGTTGGGCAGGACCCAGAGGGGAAGGAGAGGCTTGCTTATATAGTTCTCATGCTCTGACCTGGTTGGTGCGGCTCCATATGCCTTATTAGCATAACCATTTGGTGGGTCTCATTGGTCCTTATGCCAAGGCGCAATTAGCATGTAGTTTAGTGGTGTGGGATGATTTGTCATTAGGAAGTTCGGGGCCTTCCGGCTGCCCTGCATGGGGCGCTATTTTCTGAGCACGGCTGCCAACATCTCCCCCTTTTTTGTCTAACAGAAGCTCAAGGCGGAACTTGCCAGCAGAGGCGGAGACAGAGGCCTGACCTCCATCATACTTCCTGATGCCCCCTTTTTGGAGAGGGGTTCTGGGCATCTACCCCTATGCAGTCAGGCATGCCTCTCAGAGGGGTCCAAGACCTCTTGCAGTGCTTTGCCTCGCATCCTCTGGCTGGCGTTGGGACCGCTTGGTACAAAGGGTTTGGACCCTTTTTCTCAACCCTCTTGCACCATGAGCTTCTTAAAGAAAGCTGTGATTAAGCATTGAGGTACTCGGGCCTGGTGCAGTGCCACATGGGCTCAGGGTGCAAGAGCTACCTCAAGCTAAAGCTGAGCTTCCTTCTTAAGCATGTTGAGCCACACTTGGGGAGAGGCGCCAACGTCTATCGCCATTAGGGCTTGAGCAAGGATCACCTTGTCCTTATGTTGATTGCGGAGTCTGCATAACAACCAGAGTAGGAGCATGAGACCTCCAAGCATGAACACGCCCATCCCAGCCATGCCCGCCCACTCCTTGACGTGGGAGAGAGCTCTGAGGAACCAGGAAGAGAGTCCTTCTGCTACAGAGATATCTAGACGGGTGGAGTTGATGTGGATTATTTCTCGCCGCAGTTCTTCTAGTGCTCCATCAAAGTCCTGGGACCAGTTTCCTGAAAGATACTGGGACAGGCCTCGTGACAGATTAGTGAAAGCATTTAATACTTCTGTTAGTGATCCTGGCTTGTTTGTGGCTCTGTAATATGGCTGCGGCTAGGCCCGCGTTGGTGAGTGGCCCTCCTATTTCTCTACAGGCTTTCAACCAAGCGTGTATCCCTTTCTGTTTCCAGGGTGTTATCGCCTGTCTGCATTCCTTGGTACATTGTTCAAATACTAATTGCTCTACCAGGGGCATCGCTTGTTCCTGATCTCCAAATATTCTGCCTGCGGCCTCCATCATACGAGCGACAAAGTCAGAAAATGGCTCGCTCAGCCCCTGAATAATTTTTGTCAAATTGCCTGATACTTCTCCTTTGTTGGTGAGGGCTTTCCATGCCTTGGCGGCGCACGTGTTTATTTGTGCATATACCTGTAAGGGGAAGGCGGTCTGGTCGGCTACCCACTGTCCTTGGCCCGTCAGCATATCATATGACCATGCAGGCTGTCCTTCGGCCGCGTTTGCGCGTGCCTGGGTCATGCTGATATCATGCCACAATGCCTTCCATTCTATGTATTGCCCCATACTAGAAAGGCATGCCTTAGTTACATATTGCCAGTCTGCGGGTGTCATGGCTGTCTCTGTTAATCTCTCAACTTGTGCTATGGTATAGTTAGCACTGACTCCATAAGCCCGAACGGATTCTGCTAACTCCTTAACTTGTTTATGGCTCAGGGGCTGGTGAGAGCGTACACCGTTATCCTCAAATACAGGAAACATTTGTCTAATTGCCTGAAGAGTATCTGGGTGGCAAAAGGAGAGTGCGCCACTCACGTAAGGTGGCGGGGCAAAGGGCGTCGGGGGACACCCTGCTTTCATTTTTTCCTTGGTCCGCTTTTCAACTTTGCTGGTTCCCTTACTTCTACACTCTGCGGTTTTATTTTCTTCCCCTTCCTCTGCGGACGTTAATTCCTCCTCAGATTCCCTATTGGAGAGTTGGAGGTCCCTCAACTCTTTCCAGGGGTATTTACTATTTTCTCCGAGGCGATCGTCACTCGCTTCTCGGGGCTCTTTCGCTTTTGCCCTAGGCGGGCTTTCTCCCTCACTCTGAGGTTTCTTTACCTTCGTTTTTGTGGCCTTTTTTCGGCCGCGCGCGCTGTTTCCCGTTCCGTTTCTGACATGCTCTCTTGGATATCTGTCAATGCTCTCTGACCTTCTTTTATTACCTTTGCACATCTCTCATCTTGCAGACAAGCTCTAATCAGTTTCCAGAGGGGCCTGGTGCCTCCCCTCAGGCTACCCTCCTCCTCCTCTCTATCAAGATCTTTCCCCAGTTTGTCCCAGCTCGGGATTGAGAGGGACCCTGAACAAATGAACCAGGGGGCCACACGGTCTATCTCCTTCACAAAAGATCCTAAGACTTTGCTGGAGACCTTCAAGTTTCGCTCTTTGAGAGCTGTCTGCAGCGCCGTGACTAATGACGGTGCATTCCCCATGGTGCCTCCTTATTTACAGAGAACCATCAACCATTATCCTAAAAAGCAGGGGCCTCTCGGAACTTACCCCTCCGGGCTTTCTTCTGACCTGCAGTTCTGAATCCTCTCCAGATGTCTGAAGGGTCCTCCCTGTGCCGGTGATGTTCTGGTTCCCGGGTTTCGGCACCACTTGTCGCGCGCCCCGTCCTCGCCGGCAAGAACAGCACGCAACAACAGCAGGATTCTTCTGCAGAAAGCTTTATTCTTCAGCTCTTTGTGAAACAAATGAGTTGGGCAGGACCCAGAGGGGAAGGAGAGGCTTGCTTATATAGTTCTCATGCTCTGACCTGGTTGGTGCGGCTCCATATGCCTTATTAGCATAACCATTTGGTGGGTCTCATTGGTCCTTATGCCAAGGCGCAATTAGCATGTAGTTTAGTGGTGTGGGATGATTTGTCATTAGGAAGTTCGGGGCCTTCCGGCTGCCCTGCATGGGGCGCTATTTTCTGAGCACGGCTGCCAACATACGTGTGTCTGGCAACATCCACCATCCGTTTTCACTTAAAGTGGCTCCTTCAGTTATGGCCCAGTTTTTCTCCTTTTCAGTGTACCTGGGTGGAGGGGCCTCAACCGGGGGTGTCAGGGCCATAGTGAGGAAAGGAGCTCTCCCTGCCTCCTTAGTGGCTGCTGCTTTGGCAGCTTCATCTGCCTTTCGATTCCCCTGTGCTATAGGGTTGTTTTCCTTTTAATGTTCTTTGCAATGCAGAATTGCTACCTTTCTTATGTACGAAGAGATTGAAGGGCCTTTTTATATGTGGCAGGCCTAGGGCTGGTGCCTGTTCTGAAGCAGTTTTAATTTCCAGGAAGGTGGCTCTTGCGTCTTTTGTCTAAGCAGGGGCTTTCAGTATGGCCTCCCCCGCACCCCAGGAGGTTGCAGAGGGACCTTGCCATTGCTGAGAATCCAGGAATCCAGATTTTTGCAGAAACCAGCAACCCCTAGGAGTTCTCACATGCCCCCCCTCATCCTGGGCTGGGGCAAGGAGTTAACGACCTTTTTCTTCTCTGGCGTTAGTGCCCTTTCTCTCTGGGTGAGGAGGAAGCCTAAGTACCGGACTTGCTGTTGGCAGATTTGTGTCTTTTATGAGGCTCAGTATCCTGAGTCTGACAGAAGTTGCAGGAGGGCTTTTGTGCCTTTTGCACAATTTTTCTGGGTGTCGCTGGCAAAGAGGAGGTCATCTACCTACCACAGGAGGGCTCAGCATGTGGGATCTCTCGGAAAGCTGGCAAGGACTGCAGCCAATGCCACTCCAAAGAGAGTGAGTGAGTTCTTGAACTCTTGTGTAAGACAAGTCCATGTTAACTGCATCTGCCCCCTTATCCAGTTCAGTCCATTCAAAGGCAAATAAGAGCTGGCTTTGCAGGGCCAGCCAGAGGCAGAGAAAGGCATTTTTAAATCTGGGCAAGTGAACTATTTGGCAGTCTCTGGGATTGGCTGAAGAGGGTGTACAGGTTTGGAACCACCAGGTGTAAAGCAACAGTCACTCTATTAATGGCTCGCAGGTCTTGAACAGGCTGGTACTCTCCTCCTGACCTTTTGACTAGTAGAAGTGGGGTGTTCTAGGGTGACTGACACTCAATTAGAATGCCTGCCTCTCTGAGTCTGATCAGGTGTTCCTGGATGCCTGCTCTCACCTCTTGTGAGAGGCGATACTGCCGCTGTCTTTGTGCCTCCGAGAATAGTTGCAGTCTTTTTCACTGAAGAGGACAACAGGGAGAGTGACCACAGAGTGTTCTGCTGCTATGTCAACTATAAAAGTCATGTTTTGGCCCCCCACTTTCATTTTGACCATGGGCTCATGGGGGCCAAGTGCGAGAGAGCCTGGTCCTTGCCAATCTGAGTCTGCTCCTGCCAGGCTAATGAGCCTTTCCCCATGGGGCTCCTCCCGGCAGCGACTGGGCCTCGGGGCTTTGCCTTGTTTGGGGCATTCATTCTCCCAATGCCCCTTCTCTTCATAGTAAGCACACTGGTCCCTGGCTAGGGGCTTCCTGGACTTCCCCCCTCTAGGTGGCTGGCTTCTCCCTGCCTTCTGCCCATCTCTCTCTTTCCGGGCAGCTTCCAGGAGACTTGCCTTTTTCCTTATTTGTCTTTTACCCTCTCTGTTGGCCTGAACTTCTCTGTTTATATATATTTTGTTGGCAATTTCAGTCATCCCAGCAAAGCCCTCAAGCTTTTGGAGCTTTCGTCTGATGTCTGGGGCAGCTTGGGCTATGGATGTGGTGTTTACTAGCTGCTGGCTCCCTGGTGACTCAGGGTTGAAAGGGGTGTAGATGTGGTAAGTTTCGCACAATCTCTCATAGTAGTCTCCAGGAGACTCTTCTGGTTGTTGAGTGACTGAAGAAGCTTTAATCGTGTTCATAGGCTTGTTGGACCCAGCTTTGATCCCCTGGAGGAGGGCATCCTGATATTGGTGGATCTGGTGCTGTCCCTCAAGGGTGGTGAAGTCTCCTGCAGCCTCTCCAAGGCTTCCTGAAGGGCTGGGGGTTCCAAGGATTCAGGAGTTGAGGCTCAGTGGGGTAAGATAGGAGGCGGAGCCCCGAACATGATTTCAAAAGGGGTCAGTCCTAACCGATAAAGGGTGTTCTGAGCTCGGAACAGGGCGGAGGGAAGGAGGGTCACCCAATCTCCGCCAGTCTCTAGAGCCAATTTAGTGAGGGTCCGATTCATCCTCTCTACTTCTCCTGAACTCTGGGGGTTGTACTCACAATGCAATTTCCCTCCTTGGGGACAGCGATTTCAGCCTATGGACCCCGGCTGCCTCCTCTCTTCCACTGTGAACAGAGTGTGGCGATACTGTTGACAGTTTTTCTTTAGGTTGGCTGATGGATTTGGAAGAGGGATTACATAAGATCAACCAGGGCTTATGGCTTTTCTGATGGGTTTCAGTTGTGGAGAAGGGTTGATAGTAAAACATGGACTGGCAGGGCTGGATGGTCCCATACTTACTATGTCTTTCAGGCCCCCACATGTCTTGCACTGGCATCTGAAGGGCACCAGCTCCCAGCTGAGGGTGCAGTCTGGCTGCTGGACTAGTGGGGCGGGGGTTCACTGGTTCTGGAGTTGGCAGGGAGGCTGACGGTGGCGGGGTATCAAGGACTGGGAGCTGGGAGCTGATGGCCTTGGAGGCAAATAAGTGAGGGGGGGCAATATTAGCTGTTCTTCTGGGTCACTAGTAAAAATGTGTGGAGGCTCGGGCTTCTGTTAATTCTTTGCAGGTTTCTTTGTTGAGGCAACTAAGACCGTACCCTGTCCTTGCGTGTTGCAAGCAAATCGCACCCAAGGGGGAAGGGTCTGGGAAACCTCTAAACAGGAGTTAAAGTATGGGAACTGATTAGGATGACCTGGATCTCTAGGGATGACCCGCCAGGCTCAGCAGATTGTTGGGACATCTAGGGTTCCTTCTGGATGCCACCCTACACTAAAGGTTGGCAGTACAGATTCACACTGGGTTTTCAACCTGCCAGGAGTTCATTTTACTCTGTTGTTTTCTGAAAACCCCTTCCTGAAATTCTTGATCATAGTGTCAAAGACTGTGGGTTTACTATGCCCTAACCCCATGACGTGTCCGTGGACGGTGTTGTGACAACAGACAAGGGAGGGGTGCCTCCTCTAGAGAGGAGACCAGTCAGATTCCCACCCATTCGCACTCCTTATAGAGACTTTGGCCAAGCCTTGACTGAGGTACACCCGTATAAGTCCCAGGCCACGTCAGCCGAAGCTGAATCACCAATATGCTGTGATGGCTGACCACGAAAGCAGATGAGGGCCCACTCAGATTCCGTAGCACACGCCATGGAATCACAGATTCGGTGCAGACTGAATGACTTCAGCTGCCCCGCACATACACACACGCACGCACGCACACACACGCACGCACACAGGCAGACCAGAGTTTAAATATTCCCCCCCTGGGAATGTCTAGCTGAATGACTTCAGCTGCCCTACACACATGCGCGTGCGCACACACACACACACACAGTTTAAATATTCCCCCCCGGGAATGTCTACCTGTGAGACTTCTAATAAGTCTCTGGCAGGTGATCAGCCTTCCCTTCCACCCCAATGGGTGGGACTGGCTGGGTCAGGTGCCCCAGGGCCTTACCAGATTCAATTTCAGAGCCAGGTCCTACCCTGCCAAGCCTCCTTGAGTCCCGCATGAATAGCGGAGCGGGGCCGGCCTAGGGTGACCAGGCGGGAGACTGCCGAAAGATCAGGCAGGGCGCACCTTTTCTATTGTGATCTCCTGTTCCGTCACTGCCCCGCTGTTGCCCTAAACTGTTGGCAACAAAGGGCCAGCGCGCTTGGGTCAGGGAACTAAATTTTATGTAAAATACTGAATAAAAGCCTGTACTGGGTCACCGAGGGAAAAACCAAGCAGTACTCAGACGTCTTGGTGTGTTGAGGCCTTACTTCACACCTGAGGGCTCAGAGGGGAGTAATCTCCTAAAAGTCTGAGCCCCAAACAAAGGCAAAGGGAGCAACATACATCTTTCTGCTTCCTTATCTGTAACATTCCTACTTGCACAGCAAGCAAGCTGGCAAGGGGGAGGGCATTTAGGGAGTGAACCTTGGGAATCAGTGCTTCTCAGAGCAGAAAACCAAGGGAGTGGTTTTTTTGGTTTGTGTTGAGGAGGGGGGCTAGGCGGAGGGGAGCTGTGCTTACTGTCCTCGTGTTGTTTGTGTTGAGGTGGGGGCGAGACAGAGTGGAGTCACCCGCTAGGTTGCTGTCCCTGTGAATCTATCTTCCTTATCAATCTAGCCATTTGGGATATTGTTTGAATAAGAGAAAGATATTTTACTAAAAATGAGACTTTCTATTTTCAGCTTTACATGTTCTCTTTTATATCAGTTATTTTCCAGATATTATAATGCTTTTTTCTAAAAATAGAAATTATTTTTTAACTTTTGTCTCTTAACTTAAAAATTACCAATGTTTTCATAACATTCTGTACCTTGGCTACTATCAGTTTCCCTTAAACATTTTAACATTTTAAAGTAATGAGGCTAAACCTGGACTATTGGACTTCCATTTATACTGTGAGGTGTGACAGCTCATACACTTAACACACTTAACAGCTGTATGTTATTTGTGCTTGAAAACTTGTTCTGGGTTCAGAAACGAGAGCACGTATAACTACATATTAAAATGACACAAGAATTTTCATGTTTGATTACTAACTGAAGGAAAGAACATTCTTCTCTTCTTCCTACTCCATGTCTTGAGAGCATCCACTTTCCTTCCCTTTGATAAAGATGGCTTTATGGTAGCTTCATCACCACCACACATGCACCCACTCTTTCACTGTTGACAGGAGCTTCCTAAAACTGAAAATAAAAACAAGGAAAGAAATGCAGTATGAAGGAATGCTGTCTTTAACATAGTATGGTGTGCTGGAGCTGAAAAAGTCCTTAGCTTTTCTGGGCCAACCTTCATCTTGGATAAAAGTAAGGGGAAATACAGGCCAGATCACAGTCCAGTGTGGTGGAAAGAATGTACATATCTTTGGAATAATGCAGACCTGAATTTGAGGAGCAGGTGATATTGAAGTGTTGTGCCCCATTTCCTTGATTCCCCCATGTGGAGCTGCAGTCACCAGCCTCAGTCGCGAGATGTAAGAGCAAAACAGGTCTTTATTGCTAGTTCGAACTAGGGTCTCAGTGGCCCGTCAAAACACAGGACTCGGTCTGAGACCCTGAACAAAGTTCCCTTTTTGCTTTTACACTTTTGGAAATTGGGCGTGGCTTGAGCAGGAAACTTCTTACCCAAGATGGAGGACACAGGACAAAAATGAGGGACGTAGTTATTCAAGATGGGGGACACAAAATGGAGGCACATAGTTATTCAAGATGGGGGACACAAAATGGAGGCAGGCGGGGGTCAAGCTAACCTTCCAGGGGTCCCACATTCCCCCCTTTTTCTTTAGTGCCTGAGTGGGCATTCTTGTCCCACTATGGGTCTGCATTTAGTTGGTGACATTGATGGCATTGAGGAGGACTGAGAGATGGTGGGGGCAGCGGGTGGAGTGTCATGGCGCAGGGTGGCAATGCAGCTTCAGCTTAAGGGGGTTTTGCGGGTGCATTCTCACTGTCCACTGTTCTCCAGCAGGTGTGGGTGCCTTCTCTGGGTTGGCTCGCTGGACATGTGAGTAATGGATCCACGGCCATCTACCTTAAGGGCTGTAGGGGTAGGAAGAAGTACATCATAAGGACCTTTCCATCTAGGTTCCAAAGTTTTGGAACAGTGAAACGTTTTACCCATACTTCTTCTCCTGGTTTGAGGTCATGTTGTGCCTCCTGGTGGCCGGGGCTCCCCCCAACAGCTCGTAAGAGGGGCCACACCTCCCCGTGTACTTCCTGCAGCCTCTCCAAGGCTTCCCGAAGGGCTGGGGGTTCCAAGGATTCAGGAGTTGAGGCTCAGTGGGGTAAGATAGGAGGCGGAGCCCCGAACATGATTTCAAAAGGGGTCAGTCCTAACTGATAAAGGGTGTTCTGAGCTCGGAACAGGGCGAAGGGAAGGAGGGTCACCCAATCTCCGCCAGTCTCTAGAGCCAATTTAGTGAGGGTCCGATTCATCCTCTCTACTTGTCCTGAACTCTGGGGGTTGTACTCACAATGCAATTTCCAATTTACCCCCAAGTGGGCAGCTACCCTCTGTATAGCCTCTGCAGAGAACGCTGGTCCTTTGTCTGATCCTATAGTCGGGCAGGCCATATCTAGGCATGATTTCTTCTAGCAATTTCTTACCCACTATTATTGCCATTGCTTTGTAGAGAATGCCTCTACCCACCCAGAAAAAGTGTCTACCATCACTAGCAGGTACCAATACCCATATCGGCCAGGTCTCACTTCAGTGAAGTCTACTTCCCAATGTTGCCCTGGCGCGTGGCCCTGAAGGCGAAGTCCTGTGTGTGTCTCTTTAACTTGGCCCGGTTGCATTACCTGGCATGCAGTGCATGATCTCAAGAGAGCCTGTATGTGGGCCTTGGCCCCCAGGATCCGGATCTTGGCTTTTTCTAAGAGCACTCGAGTCTTCTCACCCAGGTGGGTGGAGGAGTGCAAATTAGTTAGTATCTGGTTCCCCAAGGCCTCAGGTAATATTAGCCATCCACCTCGGTCTTGGTACCATCCGGAGTCCATCTTCTCTATCCCAGACTGTCTCTCGATCCACTGCGTGTCTGAGGAGGAGTACTCGGGGCTTGGGGGAAGGGTTCCCATACCTGGCAGTGGTATCTGGTGCAACTGTAGCCTGAAGACGTGACATGTCGCGGCCCGATGGGCAGCCTCATCTGCCCTGCAGTTGCCCAGGGCTTCTGCACTGTCTCCCTTTTGGTGCCCCGGGATGTGGACCACTGCCACTGCCCGGCGTTCATGTACAGCAGCCAGCAGGCGGAGGATATCATCTGGTTCTTGATGCTCTTTCCTTCTGCCGTTCGGAACCCCCACTCCTTGTATATGGGTCCGTGCACATGGAGGGTTCCGAAGGCATAGTGGCTATCGGTATAAACCGTCAGACGCTTTCCTTTTCCTCATTCTAGTGCCTCTGCCAGCACTATCAGCTCCGCTCGCAGGGCTGACGTGCCTTGGGGCAGAGTCTCTGACCAGACAATTCCACCCTCTTTGTCCACTATGGTGACTCCTGCATACCCGTGACTGTTCTGGACAAAGCTGCTCCCGTCTGTAAACCACATAAGGTCACTATTGCTCAGTGGGGTGTCCTTCAGATCTGGTCTCACGGTCATGGTATCAACTAGGATCTCTTGGCAATCATGGAGGGGAGCTTCTTTGGATGGGAGTCGTAGCATTGTTGCTGGGTTCAGCGCAGTAGGAGGCATGAACTGCATGCGGGGGGTATCTAATAAGAGACCCTGGTAATGGGTGAGGCGGGTATTTGTCATCCAGCGCCCTGGCGGCTGGTGCAGCAGTCTTTGTACCACATGGGACACAATGATGGTGAGGGGCTAACCGAAACGTAAGTTTGCCGGCGCCCTTGACTAATAGGGAGGTGGCTGCTATAACTTGGAGACGGGGCCATCTGGCCACCACCGGGTCCAACTTCTGAGACAGGTATGCAACCAGGTGTTTCCATGGACCAAGAGGCTGCACCAAAACTCCCTTGGCTATTCCTTTGGCCTCACTGACATACAAGAAAAAGGGTTTCTCCAGGTCCGGCAGTGCCAGAGCAGGTGCCTCTAGTAGGGCAGTCTTTAGCCTGTCAAAGGCCTTTTGGTGAGTCTCAGTCCATCCCCAACCTTGGGCTTCCTTGCTAGCAGCGTAGAGGGGCTGGGCTATTTCAGCGAACCCTAGTATCCACAGGTGGCAATATCCCACTGACCCCAGAAATTCTCTTACCTCTCGCGTTGATTTGGGTTGTGGTATCCCAGGACAGTCTCTGTCATTTCGGGGGTCAACCATCTCTGCCCTCCTTTTAGACGGTAGCCCAGGTACCTTACCTCTTGCTGGGCTATCTGGGCCTTCGCGGGGCTCGCCCAATACTCTAGGCACCCAAGCTCTCTCAGGAGGTCGACAGTAGCCTGCTTGCACTCCTCTTGTGTTGCTGCAGCTAGAAGGAGATCGTCTACATATTGGAGGAGGGTCACTTCTGCATGTCTAGTCCAGTATTCTTGGAGCTCTTATCCCAGGGCCTTGTTGAAAATGGTGGGGGGTGGGGTTTGAACCCCTGGGGCAGGCTAGTCCAGGTTAGTTGTGGTGTCCCCTGCTCATTATCAGTCCACTCAAATGCAAAGAGGTCTTGGCTCCTGGGGGCCAGGCAAGGCTGAAAAAAGCATCCTTTAAGTCTAGGATGGTGTACCAAACTTGTCGGGGCTCTAGGCTGCTGAGAAGTGTGTATGGGTTCGGGATGGTGGGATGGATGTCTTCTGTCCTGGTATTAACAGCCTGGAGGTCTTGCACTGGGCGGTAGCCCCCTCCTGGTTTCCACACAGGGAGTAGCGGGGTGTTCCAGGGGGATTGACACTTTCGCAATATTCCTGCTTTCAGTAGATCATGTGGGGGGTGGGGGGAGATACCCTTTCGGGCTTCCTGGGAAATTGGGTATTGCCTTACCCGAGTCGGCGCAGCTCCTGGCTTCAGGTGGATAATCACAGGAGGTTGGTGCCATGTCTCTTCTGGCCCTGCAGTCTCTGCCCAAGCCTGGGGAATCTCCCGTACCCACCTCTGGATTTCTGGTGACAGCTGGTGACCCTGTTCAGTCAGTTGGTAGAGACGGTATTCATCTTGCAGACTCATGGTCAATACCTGTAGGGGTCTTCCTTCTCCATCTGTGACTTCCATCCCATGTGGTTGGAAATGCTGATATCATGCCACAATGCCTTCCATTCTATGTATTGCCCCATACTAGAAAGGCATGCCTTAGTTACATATTGCCAGTCTGCGGGTGTCATGGCTGTCTCTGTTAATCTCTCAACTTGTGCTATGGTATAGTTGGCACTGACTCCATAAGCCCGAACGAATTCTGCTAACTCCTTAACTTGTTTATGGCTCAGGGGCTGGTGAGAGCGTACGCCATTATCCTCAAATACAGGAAACATTTGTCTAATTGCCTGAAGAGTATCTGGGTGGCAAAAGGAGAGTGCGCCACTCACGTAAGGTGGCGGGGCAAAGGGCGTCGGGGGACACCCTGCTTTCATTTTTTCCTTGGTCCGCTTTTCAACTTTGCTGGTTCCCTTACTTCTACACTCTGCGGTTTTATTTTCTTCCCCTTCCTCTGCGGACGTTAATTCCTCCTCAGATTCCCTATTGGAGAGTTGGAGGTCCCTCAACTCTTTCCAGGGGTATTTACTATTTTCTCCGAGGCGATCGTCACTCGCTTCTCGGGGCTCTTTCGCTTTTGCCCTAGGCGGGCTTTCTCCCTCACTCTGAGGTTTCTTTACCTTCGTTTTTGTGGCCTTTTTTCGGCCGCGCGCGCTCTCTGTTTCCCGTTCCGTTTCTGACATGCTCTCTTGGATATCTGTCAATGCTCTCTGACCTTCTTTTATTAACTTTTCACATCTCTCATCTTGCAGACAAGCTCTAATCAGTTTCCAGAGGGGCCTGGTGCCTCCCCTCAGGCTACCCTCCTCCTCCTCTCTATCAAGATCTTTCCCCAGTTTGTCCCAGCTCGGGATTGAGAGGGACCCTGAACAAATGAACCAGGGGGCCACACGGTCTATCTCCTTCACAAAAGATTCTAAGACTTTGCTGGAGACCTTCAAGTTTCACTCTTTGAGAGCTGTCTGCAGCGCCGTGACTAATGACGGTGCATTCCCCATGGTGCCTCCTTATTTACAGAGAACCATCAACCATTATCCTAAAAAGCAGGGGCCAAATGAATCTGCACGTGGACTTTGCTCAGAAGGTCTCTGCCCAGGAGGGGTATGGGGCATTCCAGAATCACCAAGAAGGCATGTTGAACAGTCTTGGGCCCCAACTTAACTTCTCGGCAAGTGGTCCATGGATAGCACTTAGTGCCAGTGGCCCCTTGTACCCAGCTCTTTTGGGAGGATATGGGCCTGGCACTCTGTGTTATAACAGAGTGTTGGGCCCCAGTGTCCACCATAAAATGCATCGGTTCCCCCTCAATCTGTAGAGTTACCCAGGACTCTGGGAGGGGGCCCGAATCCCAACCCTCTCAGTCACTGTCTTCTCCCACATACATCACCCGATGTTTAGGGGCCCCGTTGGGTTTTAGTCCTCCTTGGGGAGCGTGAAGGCAATGCAGACGGGCACTCATTCTTCCAGTGCCCTATTTCTTTGTAGTAGGCACACTGGGTGGACTTTAGGTTTCTGGGGAAAGGCCCTTCTTTTTCTTTATTCCAAACTAAGCTGCCATTTCCTGGGCAGGTGCAGCCATAAACCCCTCTGTACACCCCATGTCCTCTCTCCACCACTCTCTCCCTTTAAGGGGCCCAAGGAGCCTCGGGGTGGATGGCTGTCCTGGGCCCCCAAGTGGAAGATGCGGGCCAGTTCCTTTTGATTCTTATGGTTTTCTTCTACCCTAACTTTCCTCTCTTCTATCCAGATCCTGTCTTCTCTTTCCTCGGGGGTCTCTCGGTTGTTGTAGACCTGCTCCGCTATTCAGAGTAGGTCTTGTATAGTCTGTTCCCCAAGTCTATCTTCTGTAACTTTCTCCTGATCTCAGGGGCTGCCTGGTTGACAAAAGCTAAGACTAAGGCGGCCCTTGTCTCATCTGCTGAAGGGTCTAGGGGAGTGTATTGTCTAAATGCTTCCATTAATCTCTCGAGGAAAGTGGCTGGGCTCTCGTGGGGCTCCTGTCTAACGGAATTTACCTTGGCCAAATTAGTGGGTTTCCTGGCAGCTGCCCGGGGACAGGCCATCAGAGTCTGGCGGTACACTCGGAGATGCTCCCTACCTTCTGCCGTTTCAAAATCCCAGTGGGGGTGCGTTAAGGGGAATCCTTCATCAGTGAGGTGGGGCTGCATAGTGGGACGGCCGTCGATGCCTGGAACCAGTTTGCGAGCCTCCCTGAAGATCCTCTCCCTTTCCTCGGTGGTGAAAAGTACTTGGAGGAGTTGCTGGCAGTCTTCCCAAGTAGGACTGTGGGTAAAAAGAACAGATTCTACCAGGTCAATAAGACCCTGGGGTTTCTCAGAGAAAGGGGCATTTTGGGTTTTCCAGTTATAGAGATCACTAGAGGAGAAAGGCCAGTATTGATAATTACGACCCCCATCGGGCCTCCAGAGCCCGATTGCTTGGATCAGAAGGGCTTGGGCATTGGAGTCATCCGAATCTGTGTCTGTGGAGGCAGAGGATTTGTTAGTCTGGTGTCTACCCCTGGTGCCAAAAGCCAGCCCCCCATGTGGCCGCCCCTGGGAGGGGCGAGCCAGACTGGGCTCAGGGTCCCCTTGGAGCGGCCTGTTGGCCCGCGGATAAAGGGGAGGCAGAGGCGGTAATGCTGATGCAGTGGGTTGGATTGCCTTGGCCTCTAAATCAAGAACTTTAGGATAGGGGCCTGATTCTGGGAGAACTTTAGGGCCAACTGGCTTCTTGTCGTCCGAGGTGGATGTTACCATGGCTTGGACTGCTGGGGGTGGTGGCCCCGGGGGGGTAGGTGCCCCGGGAGCGGGTGAAGAGAGAAAAGGTTTTAGCCAGCGAGGAGGATTTTTAACAAGGGACTGCCAGGTGAGTATGTAGGGGATTTGATCAGGTGACCTCTGGGCCCTGGGTCCATGACTGTCTTGAACTGCCTGAGTCACAGAGAGGGCGAAGGATCCCTCTTGGGGCGATCCTACACTGAAGGTGGGCCATTCTGCCGAACAAAAGGTCATGAGTTTGCTCTTCCGGACTTCCAAACTAAGATTACCAGCCTCGGTTCTGAAATCAGAAAAATGGTCAGTCATGAGGGTCAGTGACGAAGATTGCCCTTGCACCATAGTTGGGTGATGACTGTGAGAGTAAGAGTAATAGAGGGAAAAAGTCAAAACTGGCCAGACAACAATGACAACACAAAACAAAACAATATGACTAACAAAAGTAGATAATGACAACACAAATCAAGACAATAAGACTTAACAAAACCAGCCAAAAAACAAATTCTCCCAGGAGTCTGATAGAAATATTCCAAATATTCTTCAGTTAGTCTTTCCTCTGTAGAAGACTTTCCCCAGAGATCCATGAACCGTTTGCTACAGTCCTGAGCCTGCAACAGCTTCCCGGCGCGTCCGCCAGCCCCGATCTTACGTTGCCCTAAACCAGACGAAGGTAGGTCCTGCGGAAGGACTTCTGCCTCCTGGGTCAACTGCCTCCCAGCATGCTTGCCAGCCCCGGCCTTACGTTGCCCTAAACCAGATGGAGGCAGGTCCTGTGGAAGGACTTCTGCCTCCTCTATTCCAGCCGGCCTGTGGCTGGTGTGACTAGTCACTTCCAGATTCAATAAAGACCTTACCCAGTGGTTGGGGGCTGCTGCTCCCCACGGGGATCCGGACAAGCCCCCAAATGTGCCCCGTCTCCTTGAGTTCCCCCATGTGGAGCCGCAGTCACTAGCCTCAGTCGCAAGATGTAAGAGCAAAACAGGTTTTATTGCTAGTTTGAACTAGGGTCTCAGTGGCCCGTCAAAACACAGGACTCGGTCTGAGACCCTGAACAAAGCTCCCTTTTTGCTTTTATACATTTGGAAATTGGGCGTGGCTTGAGCGGGAAACTTCTTACCCAAGATGGAAGACACAGAACAAAAATGGAGGGACATAGTTATTCAAGATGGGGGACACAAAATGGAGGCAGGGGTCAAGCTAACTTCCAGGGGTCCCACAGAAGTCTCACCTTTCTGATAATTTTCTCCTTTGAAAAATCACAGCTAATAATCATCCTTCATTTTGTTGTTTACTTTTGGGCACCAGCCAAAAAGAGGAGCAGACATTTGTGGATGAGGACATTGCTCTTTGACTCACAAATCATAATAAATACATAGAAAGTCAGCCAGAGAGTAAAGCTCTTAAATTCTTGAATATATTGACTTTTCAGTGACGAGAATGAGTCCATGAAGTCAAAAGAATCTTCTGCCCTCCTCAATATTGAAAGGGTATCTCACAACGACCCTCCTTACCCTGAACGACTCAGGAGACACGGGCCCACACAAGAGATTGTATTACCTGAAAGAGAAAGTGGCTGCCTCCAGAGAGGGGGGAGCAGCAGCGTGGTGCAGAGAGTTGTGCCTTTTATTGTGGTGGAGTACTGCTTGGCCCTTGCCTTGGGGGAGGGTCAGGATGTTTAGAATAAGGTGGGGCAAGCCCAGACAAGTTCAGGCATAATTCTCACCAGCTTATGTGCTTGGGACCATGGGGTATATGGAGGATAAATTACTATATTCTTATATTCCTCCCTTTTCTGTCTTATAAGTGGTAGAGGATTTGGAAAGGGGTGAAGGTCAGTCTTCAGTAACTGCTTCCTGCTGATTAGGGGCAATGAAGTTCTTTTTTGTATTGATGGGGGGCAGTCCTCAGATGAGCCCTCAGTCTGAAGTGGCGATGGCGTGTTATAGGTTTAATAAGGATCATCGTCTTTGGAGAGCAGTTGGTAGTCCTGTAATATAAGCTGGTTAAAGGTTTGGTTAGAAATTTTTTGCATTTGAACTGATTGCTATGTTTACATAGGGTGGATGAATTATAGCATTCTTTGGGGTCATATGTGTAGGCAGAAAAGCAACCTATAGGGCAAAGGGAATCCTTAATGGTGCAATCTTTTGGACAGTCTGAAAGAGAAAAAAGGGCTGGTGTTGGAAGATAGGTCTGGTGAGAGAATAAGTGTTGAGACCAGAGTTAACAATAAATACTGAAGCATGACGCATGGTGGTTGTAAGGGAGGTCTTAGGACTCTGTGCTGGCAGAAACTTCTTCAGTGATGAGTGGAAGTGGAGATGAGTATCACGAAATGTGGAGAGTAAGAGGTCCCATCAGGGTGGAGGAGTAGGAACCTGTGGGAGATGTGGTGGGAGGGGAATAAGGTGAGACAAACGACTTACAGTGGGAGTCATGTAACCAATGGGGAAGACCCTGGAGTTTAACTGCATTTGGCATTGAAAGGATTACTGTGTATGGTCTTTGCTATTTGGGAGTTAGGGATGGTGTCTTTGTTGTTTGGACCGGGCATGGTTTGGAGAAGTTTTTTCCTGTCTGTGGTAATGGCCTTGTAGCCCAGGGAGAGCTGAACTCTCAGGTATGTGACCTGAGCGGCAGACAGCTGAACTTTGGAGGGTGAGACCAGATAGATGTGTTCTGAGAGAAAGTTTAAAAGGAGAATAGTATCTTGTTGAGAGGTTTGTAGGGAGGGACTGCACGGGAGGGGATCATGTACATATTGAAGGAGGGTTGAGCTTGATAGAGTAAGGGATTTGAGGTCTTGTGCTAGAGCTTATCCAAAAAGGTGGGGACTCTCTCTAAAGCCTTGGGGAAGGATTTGTTAAGTGGTCTCTGAATATTAAAAATTAACTTAACATAAGAAATTTCCCATATTGATTTCCCTCTGGGATACTGGCATCTTTGTCTGGGAGCATATCAAAAGGCTGCCTGCTCAGCTCCCAAGGTGGGCTGAGGTATTGTCTATTTGCTAAAGAATCCCGACTCTTAAACTTTCTGGGTGTTAAAATGGAATCTTATCTTTAAGATGGCATTCTTCCTGCCTTTTCCTATGCCGTCTACAGCATAGCAGGGTCTGCCTGCTAAATTTGTTGCTCAGTTTGCAAAATTACCTCATCAGATCTGAAGGAGGAAAGCACATAGTCCTGGGCTTTTTAGTATGCTAAAGTGAATCTTATACACGATTACAAATGACATGTGCTACTCTTTATCTGGGGAACACTAACTGATCTCACTGAAGAATGATTCTAGAGCTAAATGTTCAACATAGTTTTAGTAGGGGCGGTTCCTAGCATGTAGTTTTACATTGCTCTGACTGCAAATATCCTGCCTTGCTTTTTCCAGAGGCCCTCACCCTATTCTGTCTAAGCCCATGGTCCCTGTCTCATTGCCCTCTCTACATATAGAGACCCTAGCTGCTGCTAGGGAAAGGAGGCAACGACTGCCCTGACTGCTTCATGCTGAGAGGGGGCACAGTACGGGGTGCAGTTAGGTCTCCATCGCTGGTCAGTTGAGAGGACCTCAGAATATTGGCGCTTCTATTCTGTGTTCCATTTCTATTACTATTTGTAGTTTTATGGCTTCTAAGCAAGATGGAACAAATCATGTTATTAGGTTAAGTAGAAACATCTGGAGTTGGGTTTTCCATTCTGGAAGGACAAACTTGATGAGATTAAGAATGCATGGCTGAATATGAGAACTAGAAATATGAAGATTCTAATTGAGAATCATAGCCAGATATGGAGAAACTAGAATTCTGGATTGAGTTTACATCTCAATGACTAGTATTAGGGTTTAGTATAGATAAGACTGCATTATTGAAATAATGCTTTTCTCTAAAACCACCCTCATTTTTATTAGAAGTAGCCAGATTAAGAAATGCTGCTTGACTCGATTATTTGCATAAGTGCAGCAAGAAGAGTAATTGATTACATAGGATCTTTTAAATGTGCTTTGCTGGAACTTTTTATAAGGAATTTCAAATTGGACTTTTAAAGGCTTCTTGAGGCAAGAAAGCCAAGCCAGACTTGCCATTAGGTTGTGCCTGCAGTACCTGTAGATTTGGGTGAATTCCTCTCTTCTTGAGGTTCCCAAAACATTCCTGAGGTTCCTGCACCTGCCAGGAAGTGACCTTCCTTATTCACCTTGTAAGGCTGCTGGGAACTCTGTAAGCAACTTCCCAGGCCTGTTCTTCCAAGGGGCTTTGTTTGCTTTATAAAGTCAACCTTAGTTCCTTAAACCTACTCTCAGGTATAACATTCCAGTCAAAGCCTTGCTAATATAACCAGTGTTTGTTTTCTAATTTTTTAATTTTTTGTATAATTAATCTACTGCTACATGAGGAACATTATGTTTACTAGACTCCCCCATCACCAAGTCCCCCCCACAAACCCCATGACAGTCACTGTCCATCAGCCTAGTAAGATGCTGTAGAATCACTACTTCTCTTCTCTCTGTCGCACAGCCCTCCCTGTGCCCCCCTCACATTACACATGCTCTACATGCTCTTCTTAATGTCCCCTTTCTTACCCCCACTTATCCCTCCCTTCCCACCCCTCCTCCTTAGTCCCATTCCCTTTGGTAATTGTTAGTCCATTCTTGGGTTCTGTGTTTCTGCTGTTGTTTTGTTCCTTCAGTTTTTTTCTTTGTTCTTATACTCCACATATGAGTGAAATCATTTGGTATTTGTCTTTGCCTGGCATATTTCACTGAGCAAAAATACCCTCCAGCTCCATCCATATTGTTGCAAATGGTAGGATTTGTTTTCATCTTATGGCTGAATAATACTCCATTGTGTATATGTGCCACATTTTCTTTATCCATTCATCTACTGATGGACATTTAGGTTGCTTCCATTTCTTTGCTCTTGTAAATAGTGCTGTGATAAACATAGGGGTGAATCTGTCTTTTTCAGACTGGGCTGCTGCATTCTTAGGGTAAATTCCTATAAGTGGAATCCCTAGATCAAATGGCATTTCTATTTTGAACTCTTTGAGGAACCTCCATACTGCTTTCCACTGTGGTTGAACTAGATTACATTCCCACCAGCAGTGTAGGAGGGTTCCCATTTCTCCACAACTTCACAAACATTTGTTGTTGTTTGTCTTTTGGATGGTGGCGATCCTTGCTGTTGTGAAGTGATCTCTCATTGTGGTTTAAATTTGCATTTCTCTGATGACTAGTGATGTGGAGCATCTTTTCATGTGTCTGTTGGCCATCTAAATCTCTTATTTGGAGAACTGTTCAGCTCCTCTGCCCATTTTTTAATTGGGTTATTTGCTTTTTGTTTGTTAAGGTGTGTGAGATCTTTATATATTTTGGATGTCAACCCTTTATTGGATCTGTCATTTATGAATATATTCTCTCATACAGTAGGATGCCTTTTTGTTCTATTGATGGTGTCCTTTGCTGTACAGAAGCATTTCATCTTGATATAGTCCCACTTGTTCATTTTTGCTTTTGTTTCCCTTGCCCAGGTAGATAGATATGTTCATGAGGAAGTCACTCATGTTTATGTCCAAAAGATTTTTGCCTATTTTTTTTCTAAGAGTGTTATGGTTTCATGACTTACATTCTGGTCTTTGATCCATTTAGAATTTACTTTTGTGTATGGGGTTAGAAAATGGGGTTAGAAACTGGATCATTCTCTTACATGTACCTGTCCGGTTTTGCCAAAACCAACTGTTGAGGCTGTCATTTCACCACTGTATGTCCATGGCTCCTTTATCATATATTAATTGACCATATATGTTTGGGTTAATATCTGGACTCTCTCTCTCTATTGTGTGCCACTCGTCTGTGGGTCTGTTCTTGTGCCAGTACCAAATTGTCTTGATTACTGTGGCTTTGTAGTAGAGCTTGAAGTTGGGGAACAAGATCCCCCCCCCACTTTACTCTTCCTTCTCAGGATTACTTTGGCTGTTCAGGGTCTTTGGTGGTTCCATATGAATTTTTGAACTATTTGCTCCAGTTCATTGAAGAATGCTGTTGGTTATTTGATAGGGATTGCATGGAATCTGTAGATTGCTTTGGACAGGATGGCCATTTTGACGATATTAATTCTTCCTAGCCAAGAGCATGGTAAGAATTTCGATTTGTTGGTGTCTTCTTTAATTTCTCTTAAGAGTGTCTTACAGTTTTCAGGTATAGATCTTTCACTTCCTTGGTTAGGTTTATTCCTAGGTATTTTATTCTTTTTGATGCAGTTGTAAGTGGAATTGTTTTCCTCATTTTTCTTTCTGTTAATTCATTATTAGTGTATAGGAAAGCAACAGATTTCTGTGTATTTTGTACCCTGCAACATTGCTGAATTCAGATACTAGTTTTAATAGTTCTAGAGTGGATTCTTTAGGGTTTTTTTATGTACAATGTCATGTCATCTGCAAATAGTGACAGTTCTTTACCAATCTGGATGCATTGTATTTCTTTGTTTCGTCTGATTGCTGTAGCTAGAACTTCCAGTACTATGTTGAATAACAGTGGGGAGAGTGGGTATCCCTGTCTTGTTTCTGATCTTAGGTGAAAAGATTTCAGCTTCTCGCTGCTAAGTATGATGTCGGCTGTAGGTTGTCATATATGGCCTTTTTATGTTGAGGTAGTTGCCCTCTATACCCAGTTTGTTGAGAGTTTTTATCATGAATGGATGTTGAATTTTGTCAAATGCTTTTTCAGCATCTATGGAGATGATCATGTGATTTTTGTCCTTTTTGTTTATGTGGTGGATGATGTTGATGGATTTTTGAATGTTGTACCATCCTTGCATCCCTGAGATGAATTCCATTTGGTCATGATGTATGATCCTCTTGATGTATTTTTTTATTTGGTTTGCTAATATTTATTGAGTACTTTTGCATCTATGTTCATCAGGGTTATTGGTCTGTAATTTTCCTTTTTGGTGGGGTCTTTGCCTGGTTTTGGTATTAGAGTGATGCTGTGTGTCTGATAAAATTCAGCAGTGAATCCACCTGGTCCAGCAGTTTTGTTCTTGGGTAGTTTTGTGATTATCACTTCAATTCTTTGCTAGTAATTGGTCTGTTTAGATTTTCTGTTTCTTCCTTGGTCAGTCTTGGAAGGTTGTATTTTTCTAGGAAGTTGTCCATTTCTTCTAGGTTTTGCAGCTTGTTAACATAGATTTTCGTAGTATTCTCTAATAATTCTTTGTATTTCTGTGCAGTCCATGATCATTTTTCCTTTCTCATTTATGACTCTGCTAATATGTGTGGATTCTCTTTTTCTCTTAGTAAGTCTGGCTAGGGGTTTATCTATTTTGTTATATTCTGAAGAACCAGCTCTTGGTTTCATTGATTTTTTTTCTATTATTTTATTGTTCTCAATTGTATTCATTTATTCTCTGATCTTTATTATGTCCCCCCTTCTGCTGACTTTGGGCTTCATTTGTTCTTCTTTTTCCAGTTTCAATAATTTTGACTAAACTATTCATTTGGGAATGTTCTTCCTTCTTTAGATAGGCCTGGATTGCTATGTACTTTCCTCTTAAAACTGCCTTCACTGCATCCCACCAAAGATAGGGCTTTATGGTGTCAGTGTCATTTGTCTCCATATATTGCTTGATCTCTATATTTTAATTTGGTTATTGATCCATTGGTTATTTAGGAGCATGTTGTTAAGCCTCCATGTGTTTGTGAACCTTTTTGTTTTCTTTGTACAATTAATTTCCAGTTTTATAACTTTGTGGTCTGAGAAGTTGGTTGGTAGAATTTCAATATTTTTGAATTTACTGAGGCTCTTTTTGTGGCCTAGTATGTGATCTATTCAGGAGAATGTCCCATGTGCACTTGAGAAGAATGTGTATCCTGCTCCTTTTGGGTGTAGGGTCCTGTAGATGTCTGTTAAGTCCATCTGTTCTAGTGTGTTATTCAGTGCCTCTGTGTCCTTACTTATTTTCTGTCCAGTGGATGTGTCCTTTGGAGTGAGTGGTGTGTTTAAGTCTCCTAGAACAAATGCATTGCATTGTGTTTCCTCCTTTAATTCTATTAGTATTTGTTTCACATATGTTGGTGCTCATGTATTGGGTGCATATATATTTATAATGATTATATTCTCTTGTTCAGCTGACCCCTTTATCATTATGTAATGTCCTTCTTTATCTCTTGTTACTTTCTGTGTTTTGAAGTCTATTTTTTCTGATACCAGTAGTACTACACCTGCTTTTTTCTCCCTATTGTTTGCATGAAATATCTTTTTCCATCCCTTGACTTTTAGTCTATGTATGTCTTTGGGTTTGGGGTTAGTCTCTTGTAAGCAGCATATAGATGGGTCTTGCTTTTTTATCCATTCTGTTACAATGTGTTTTTTGATCGGTGCTTTCAGTCCGTTTACATTTAGGGTGACTATTGAGAGATATGTACTTATTGCCATTGCAGGCTTTAGATTCGTGGTTACCAAAGGTTCAAGGTTAGCTTCTTTAGTATCTTACTGCCTAACTTAGCTCGCTTATTGAGCTGTTATATACACTGTCTGGAGATTCTTTCCCTCCCTTATTTCTACTCCTCCAATCTTTATATGTTAGGTGTTTTATTCTGTCTTCTTTTGTGTTTTCTTTGACTCCTTTTGTGAGTAGTTGATTTTATTTTTTTGCCTTTAGTTAGTATTTGGTTGGTCTGCTTTCTTTGCTGTGATTTTACTTTCTCGGGTGACATCTGTTTAGCCTTAGGAGTGCTTCCATCTAGAGAAGTCCCTCTAAAATACCCTGTAGAAGTAGTTTGTGGGAGGCAAATTCCCTCAACTTTTCCTTGTCTGGGAATTGTTTAATCCCTCCTTCATATTTAAATGTTAATCATGCTGGATACAGTATTCTTGGTTCAAGGCCCTTCTGTTTCATTGTATTAAATATATCATGCCATTTTCTTCTGGCCTATAAGGTTTCTGTTGGAGAAGTCTGGTGGGTTTTCCTTTGTAGGTGACCTTTTTTCTCTGGCTGTCATTAATACTCTGTCCTTGTCTTTGATCTTTGACATTTTAATTATTATATGTCTTGGTGTAGTCCTCCTTGGGACCCTTGTGTTGGGAGTTCTGTGGGTCTGAGAGACTATTTCCTCCCCCAGTTTGGGGAAATTTTCAGCAATTATTTCTTCAAAGACATTTTGTATCCTTTTCTATTTTTCTTCTGGTACCCCTATGTTGCGAATATTGTACCATTTGGATTGGTCACACAGTTCTCTTAATATTCTTTCATTCCTAGAGATACTTTTATCTCTTCATCAGCTTCTCTGTGTTCCTGTTCTCTGATTTCTATTCCATTACCAGCCTCTTGCACCTCATCCAGTCTGCTCTTTAGTCCTTCCAGAGATTGTTTTATTTCTGTATTCTTCCTCTGTACTTGCTCCTTTAGCTGTAGAATATTTCTCTGCAGATCCATCAGCATGGTTATTACCTTTATTTTGAATTCTTTCTCAGGGAGATTGGTCAAGTCTATCTCCCTGGGCCCTCTCTTGGTGATTGTGTCAGTAATTTTGGACTGGACCAAATTCCTCTGCCTTTTCATGGCATTAGAGGTAGTCATAGGCACTTGGCACGTGTGTCAGCTGGCAGAACAAGGTCCCACACATGGAGAGCAGCTTCCAGTTTTATTCTGAGCCACCATAGGTGGGGCAGCGTTGGGTCAGCCCAGAGCCCCTCAGGGAGAGGCAGGCCACTGGGTGTGCTCTCCTGCGAGAACGGCAACCTTTCATGCCCTGTTCCGGCTTCCTCTGTGCTCGGGTGCCATGTACCAGCGGGGCCTCTGAGTCTGACCCAGGTGGCTGCAGAGAAGGCTCTAGGCAGCTGCGGTGGGTGTGGCCACTCTCAGGCTGCTCCTCTGCTATGGGAGGGTGCCACACCAGAGGGGGAAAGGATGGCAGGCTGTTTATTGGCATGAGGTGCTTCATAGCATCGCCGTCGTCCAGGGGGTTAGAGCGCCTGGAGATCCCCAGGATTCCCAACTGCTGGGCTCAGTTTGCGGGGATGCTGCCATCCAGCTGTGAGGCCCCTGTACCTTTAAGTCTTACAAAAAGCACTCACTCTTCTCCCAGGGGCACAGGCTGCAGGGACCCGCTTGCTGATTTTACTGTCCCATTTCCCTAATATCCAGCACACCAAGTACTGTGTGTCTGCACTCCCAGTGCCTATGACTAGGGCTGGGTATTTTGCAGTCCTGGGCTCCCACACCCTCCCCACTCTGACCCCTCTCCTCCTGCTGGGGAGCTGGGTTGGAGGGCACGCTCAGGTCCCGCTGGGTCCGGCTTGTATCTTATCCCCTTTGTGAGGTGCTGAGTTCTCGCAGATGTAGATGTAGCCTGGCTGTTGTACTGTATCTTCTGGTCTCTTTTAGGATTAGTTGTATTTGTTGTATTTTCAAAAATACGGTTTTCGGAGATTTCCACTGCCCTACTCATGCCGCCATCTAGGCTCCCTCTAATCTCCAATTTTTTTTTAATTGAGCTGGTGAATAGTTTGAGTGATACAGCTGGGTGTAAGATTTCTTTATTACTACATCCTTTCTGTCTTGTTATTTTAAAAGTTGACTATCAAACAAAATAGCATATTCTTTAATATATTTCTTAATGATGGATCTGATTAAGGAGGATTTCTTCAAAATATTTTGGACCTAAGAGTAAGTGTGCAATTTTACAAAGGATTAATCCCCTGAAAGGACTAACACTTATTTGGAAGACTAAAAATCTTTCTGATTTCTGAGAAAAATAAAAATAACGTATAAATACATGCATAAGTAAATAGAAACGTTTTACCTTTCCACATGGTTAGAAAAGCTGGTGCATTCATTCAAAGTAGGGGAATCATGACCCCCAACGAATAAGAATCCATTGTATGTTGTAACTCCCAGACTTCCACGTCTTTTAGACATAGAAGCATACAGACTCCATTTGGTAGTGTGTGGGTCAGAGTATTCCATTGATTTGAGGCAGGAATGTCCAGCACATCCACCAGTAGCATATAGCCTAGAAAAAAGACACAAGTGTGTGTATGTGGATACACATACAGAGAGGGAGAGAGATTGTATTTCCAATTTGTGCATAGAATGAAAGTGAAAGAACCTTGCACAAAGCATTTAAACTTTTTTAATATATATTCTTCTCTGGTAGTATTTTGTAGCAGATGGTCTGACTCTCTGAATGGATATCTATTTGAAGGCACTTGGAAAGGTCTACCTTATTCCAAGCCTCTATCCTTTATCATTTTTATGAAAGTTACTTCGACTTGGTAGATTAAAGGATTCCATGGGAAATGAAATACAAAGAAGGGAGATATCAAAAGCATTGGCAGTGTTTGTCAACTATGGTTTAATAAAGCTGGAAATTTAAGAAAAGGTAGGCGTTTCCAAAGACCAACTCTAGCAACTTTATAATTTTAGCCAGATTCAACTGCCGAGCACTGGAACCCCTTTGTCTTTATGAACTGCTTTATTTAATATAAAAAATTGTCACTAACAAAACTGTAAGTTAAACATCTAAGGGAATAAGATAGAGCCAAGAAACAGGAATTTTTTCCTAGAGAGATACATTGTCAATGACATTTCTCTGATAAACTTTACAATGCCAATTATTTTGATGATCAGCATTTTAAATCTAACTTAAAATGAATTCTACATCAATAAAGATAAACATTTACTAAACCATATGTCTATAACTACACTTCATGCTCAGTTATGAGCCCATTTGTTTTGTGAGTCAGCAAAAGAAAATTAAATTAGTCGAATTTAACGGTTTCCGCCTATTCTGCAATAGTTAGGGGATGATTACTAAGTCCCCTTTTATCACTCAGGTCAGACCAGTGATACTGACAGTTAGGAGTCTTTTAAGCTCTAAGACATGGTAAGCCCAGGTTTTCTCTTAACTACAGACATTTCCTACTTCATATACAGGTGCTAAAAAACATCTGTGTTAAAATTTCTACATTGAGACCAATTACATGACAAAGTATTACCTTTATAAATAGGAAATAAGGACACAGAAGACTTTCTCCTGCCACTGATGTATCCTGGTGTCTGAAATTCTTATCATTCAAGTTCTTCCTATATGCTAGTCATTGTCTCCAAAGGTCCCATGTCAGAAAGTACATAATTACTTGGAAGAAGTAACCATTCAGGCTCTTACCAACCTCTAACACCATAGGACTTTAATATATTAACTTTCTCTTATAGGCAAGTGATCAGAAAGAGGGAAAGATTCAGAAAGATGGTACTAGATGTAATTCTAGAGTTGGGAATCCTGAACTCTCAGGAGAGAGTGAGTAGTAAAGAACAAAAAGATTTGCCTATTACAGAGACCAAAGTTTTGATAAGTAAAACATAAGTCATAATGCAAAAAGTGGTAGCTTCCTGGGCACAAAATTGGAACTGGTTTGCCTACAAAAGTGCTTTCCAGTTTTACTGTGCACACAAGTTACTGAAGGATCCTGTTCAAATACTGATTCTGATTTAGGAGGCTTATTTAGGGTGCGGCTAGGATTCAGCATTTCTTTCTTTCATGAATTTTTAATGAGGGACATACAATGAAATGCACAAATCTTAGTGTATAGCTTGATGAGTTTTGACATGTGTATACACTCACAGAACCATCACCCAGAGCAAGACAGTATATCTAAATAGATCTCAGGTAATGCTAATGCTGCTGGTCCCAGGACCACACTTGAGCAACAAGGGACTGCAGAATATTTAATTTAATGTTCATTTTAGACAAGTGCTTTCTGTCATAGTGAAGGGAGGATTCCAACAAAGACCTTTTATGACTGATAACTAGGACGTCCTTGTCACTGGGAATGTTACTTACTGATGGAGCATATCAAGTGCTGTATCACATGACCTGGGGGCAAAGCCCTTGCAGGTTTGTGTTTACTCACTTGCTGTTTAATGCAGCAATGCCAACTGTGCTTCTAGGAGTTGACATACTGGCCAGTAAATCCGCTCACATGCCTCAGGGTCCCATCTTTCTACAGTATTTAGGTAACTTGACACATCATGACCACCAACAGCATACATTGGCCCTTCAAGTGTGGCTACACCTAAAGAATAAAAATAGCATGAGGGCTCACCAGGGTACACCACAGATAAGGGATTGCTGGGAGCCATGCTACTCAAGCTGTGTAGCAAAGCTCAGGCTGGAGGAAGACCCCCCACAAAGCAGGGGCCTTCGCAGCTGGCTCCCTCTATTACCCACGTTGATTTTGTTATTCTCCATTATACTATTGGCTTTGTCTTTGCTTGCATTGTTGCCAAGGGCTAAGCTAACCTTTGCTAAGCAGCACGGAAAGGAGGAGAACATAAACTTCCCAGAAGCTTTTCAGGACAGTGGTCCTGAAGAATAGAACATGCAGGGGCCAGATGGCCATCTTGGCATAGAATACTGAAACCTACAGTTAGTTTTAGTCAAACATTGACCACCCCATCTCCACCTAAGTGGGAATGCCCCCCCCACTTTTATTTTTTAATACTAGTGAAATTAGTGATGAAGAGTTTTATTAGAAAATTAGAGAAATAGAGTTATAGGAGAATACTGAATAGAAAAACCCTGTCTGACACTTAATCAATCTTCTCACGTTTTCTTCTATTTGCTACTTCTAAAGCTTTTCTTCTTACTTCCTAATTACATCCCTTTACTAGAATTCATACCTATGTGTGAAATTACCAAATACCATAATTTTCCAAGAAGTAAAAATACCTCAAGACAAGTGCTGGGCCTGGAAGCCACAGGGCATAAATCTGCAAAGAAGTAAAAAGCTAATATTTTCAAAGAATATTACTTCTCTCTCACCAGCTTTACATCTCCCTGTATGGCCCCGGAAGATGGCTGGTTAGCCAAAGACGGGTAAGATTCCTCACGGGAGGAACAACCTAAGACAGGCACAGTCGCAGGGGGGCCATCAGGTGAGAAAATGGGGGCCAACAGAGGTGAGGCTTAGAACCTCACCCCCCCAGTTTTGAGAGAAATCTACACCTGTGGATGTTTTGTTGCCCTTGTTCAGCTTGGATTAATACCTGGTCTGTAGGCACAAACCTGATCATCTACACCTGCCTCCTTACAGTTCTAAATCATGCTTTCTATCTATATCTTGCATCTACCTACTACATCAACATTTTATTAGAAACGTAAAGGAGAAAATGCGAGATTCATATATAAAGTATAAAAATCAAATGAATAATCACATATCATATTTGACTTGATTGTTTATAGTTTAAGGTTTGTAGTTAAAACAGAAAAAGTTTCTATGATATGAATGCCCTTGCATTGTTCACCATGTAAGAACTTGTTTAGTCCCTGCAATAGTGGAGTCATGGAGACCTGTGTAGCATATGTCAGGGAGATTTTGGTATCCACACAGAAGAAAGAGAAATGTAGATAAGAAGGGGAAATTTAGTTTGCCGCCTACTGTGCCCTATCAAGGGGTATAAGGTGAAGATATGAGTTTATGATTTTAGATTGATTATAAATTTATTAAAGCCTCTAAGAATATTTTTGTGGGAAAGAATCCTAGCTAACTGTGGCACTAGATGACCTGTATTTCACCCTGAGCTTATAGACTCCATAGTTACTGCTACATACTGCATGCTCCTGCAGTCACATGCACCAGTTAGAAACTGTGTTGCATAGAAACGTAAAACATAAAAGAGTATGTGTTGTTAGGAAAGGTTTCAGTCAAGGAACAGAGAATGATCACCTAACACTTGACCAACCATGAATAGATTAGAAAGAAGAAGAAAGAAAAAAACTTGCCTATACTTATTAATCAACTTGCCTATACTAATCAACAGAATAAAAAATAATCATATCCTTGTGCAAAATGGTATAAATAAAGCTGTCATCGGCACTTTGTTGAGAGACCTCCAACTGACTCCATGTCCCGTCTCTCCATACACCGACTCCGTCCTGTACCTTTGGGCATCCCACCCCTAGGCTGGAGCTGGACTCCAGCAAGGGATATTGTTTAATTCTGCAAACAACTGATGGGCTAAAACTTTGTTTTTTGTTTTTTAAATGGTTTTGTGTACACATAAATAATATACTGATCTTGATATGAAACTAAACATGGTCTGTTAGTCCTAGGAAACTTTCAGGTTTTAGTTACTGTATCATGAAAGGCCATCTGTTGATAAAATGAAAGTTCCTGTGGCCAGGATTCTCACCTGGCCATGGTTGACTAGCTCACTGCATGCCTGTGGGCAATACATGCCTGTTGACTTTATAAAAAGAGCTCAGCTCAGTACTCTGGGCACAACATGGTGGCAGGGCTGCAAGGCTGCAGGAAAGCAGAGCAGAGGCTATAGTGGTGGCAGTGCCGAGGACAGAGGCCTGGAGGTTGGCTGTACAACTGTGCAGAGAGGCCCAGAGGATGGCTGTGTGGGATGGCTGTGCAGAGGGGCCCAGAGGATGGCTGTGGACAGAAGGGCCCAGAGGCAGATACAGACTTGCTGCACGCAGACTCACTCTGAGTGAATGGGATTTTAGTGACTGACCTGCCACCTGGAAGTAAAGTTGGGTAAACCCTTTCACCCCAAGAACGTGTTGCTGTTGTTTTCTTTGGTCACATTGAATCCATAGCAAACTTCCCTAGGGCTAAAACGAATTGGCAAGACAATTGGCGAAAGTCGGAGGGTTCATTGCTGACCAGGAAAAAAGATAAGCTGCCCTAATGGGAGTGGTGCTTCAGAGGGCCACGCCTGTGAATGGGGAGACAGTGGACTGTCCCCCAATGGGAATGTAGTCTGAGGTGGCTTGCCTCCTAGAGGACTGGGCCCCACCCCAGGACTGGAAGCAAATGGAGGTGGCCCTTGGTATAATAAGCAGATCCTTTGAGAAGCAGAGTGCCCGGGATGCAGCGGGAACTGTGAGTTGGCTGCTTCTCACAGTATTAAAAAAGTCTACAGAGGAGACCCAAGAATTGGTGGCACAAGAATGTGAGCTGCAAACCTCTGTGGATTCCCTGAGGAAGGAGATGGAATTGATGCAGAGGAGGCAGCATGAGAGCGCCGGCAGCAGGGTGCCATTGGAGATGAGACGGCAGTGCTGTCAGATGTTCTGAAGGAGGAAGAGGCCATCAAGGAAATTGACGAACTCCTGAGGGGAGCACAGGCATAGGTGGCACAAGAACATCAGCTGTGAAGCATTGATTGAGCTGAAGGTAAGAGACCTTCTGAAGACAGCTGGCATTGTTGTGAGGCACTGTAGCAGAGAGGCACTTGGGAGAGTGGAGAGAAAGGTGCCATCAGCCCCAGAAATGGAGGAGCTGGGGAAGGATGAAGGTGTTGCCGGAGGCACTGGCCCCTCCTATATTGAAAGCACACCCAGTGGTTGTAAAGAAAATAAACTCTGCAGCTGAAAGTTCCCCAAGGAGAGAAGTAGCTCCCTTCCCAGTTCATGGAGCACTCTATGCTCCGCCCCTATACTCAGGCTGAGCTGGTGGATGTGGGACTTAGGGGTGGATGGAATTGTTCTGTGGATCAGAGATGGAAAAGCTGTCTTCCGTGACAGTGCAGCCTGCCTTGAGGCAGCAATTACAAAATGCGAGGTGACATGTACAGTAGCTGAAGCAATGAGAACCCAGAAAGAAATAAGACCTGTGACAGGAGGAATTGGAGTGGCCTTGTGAGGGTTACAAGGACCCAGATGTGGGTTGATTTGATACAGGCAGGAGTAGATGGAAGGAAATTAGATGGGAAACCAAATAGGATCTTACTGGAGGTATGGCAACAACTGAAACCAGAGCAGCAATTCCAGCCATTAAGACCAAGAGGCAGAGGTCAGAGACAGAGCCACAAATCTGGCCTGGGTAACTGCAAGACTTTTTGCTGCAGAGACTGGAGAACAATGTTCCAGCTTCCTTGCACAGGGACCATTGCAGAGGACTAAGGGCACATAGATTGAGTGGAGAGAATCCTGGAGGGGTGGAGTGTCGATAAAATGAGAGTTCCTGTGGCCAGGATTCTCACCTGGCTGTGGTTCACTAGCTCTCACTGCACAATTATGGGCATACATGACTGTTGACTCCATAAAAATAGCTCCGCCCAGTACTCTGGGCACAACATGGTGGCAGGGCTGCAAGGCTGCAGGAGAGCAGAGCAGAGGCTGTAGTGGTGGCAGCACCGAGAACAGAGGCCTGGAGGATGGCTGCATGGGACAACTTTGCAGACAGGCTCAGAGGACGGCTGTGTGGACAGAGGGTCCCAGAGGCAGAGACAGGCTTGCTGCACGCAGACTCGCTCTGAGTGAACGGGATTTTAGTGACTGTCCTGCCATCCAGAAATAAAGTTGGGTATAACCCTTTCACCCCAAGAACGTTTTGCTGTAAATTTCTTTGGTCACATTGAATCTATAGCAAACTTACCCAGGGCTGAAACCCATTGGCAAGACATCATCACTTTTGTAACACTGAAGTTAAAGGAAGTAGTGAGACACACTTTAACCAGGATATCATAGAAAAGGGAAGCTGATTTTTTCTGGCATAATTTCAATGCTAGGTTTTGAATGGAAGGGGTAGATGAGATATGATCCTGAATCTTACATAAAATTTAGAATTGTAGGCTATCTGGTAGGTATTTCTAAAACCTCTTTATTATAGGGATTGAAAGAAGATTCTCACGGGATAACTAAATAGAGGTTTTTGAGGTTTAATCAGAAGTTTGTTCCATTAGATACCATAAATAACCCCTTTATAACTGCTGCTTATCTGCTCTGGGAATTCACATAATTGGTTTTCTCCCTTGTAAGATAAATTCTAACTGAAATAAGCAGGTGATGAGAGGCAACAAAGGGCTAGGCAGTTTATTTGAGTACAATCCCGGTGAGGTTCACCAGTCTGAAATACAGGCTGGAGAAGTCGCCGCTAACCAGATAGGCAGGGAGTTTTTATAATCACAGGTCGGGGAGGGGAAAGTGGGCTGCTCCAGGGGTATGTGGGGAATTTTTTTATTGGCTCAGGGTCGGGTGATGGACAGCCAGAGGTCTCCTCCTTCTGGATGGAGGGTATCTGTATCCGGGGTTTGTCGGCACGTCACGGGACTGGAATCCAGGAAGAGCTGTCCATTCCTTCCTTATATGGCACAGAGCTATTTGGTGCTGTCTTTGTTCTGTTTGCGCTGTCATCACTTTCCTCCCTCCGGTGCCTCCAGCCTTACATCCCCCACCTTCTTCACCATCTCAGTCAGTCTCTCAGTGGTATATCCTCATCACCTCTCTTACCTCTTTAGTGATATCTGTGATATTTGTAAAACTTGCTCTGATTTCCCCACAAGATAAGTTCTCTAAGCTATGTCAAGGCATCACAGTGACACAACTGAGCTGCATAATTATATAATCTGTCATTTGGCTTAGACAATATATTAGATAATTTGGGGTAAACAATACCAGACCTTGATCTGCCACTTTGTAGCAGTGTATAAGTCAGTTCTTAATTGACTTACTAAGGTAATTATTCTTCTCTTTAAACAAAGGAACCTAGCTTGCAGAAAGATGTACTCTGTCAAATATTCAGGAGAATCAAATTTCCTGACTATTCCAAAGTCTTTACTACATCCTTCTTCAATTTCTTGGGAACTTCTGGCTTAGCTATAACCTAAAGCTGCCCTACAATTTCCTAAATATCCCTGCCTTGGATCTGCGTCCTAAGGCTTTTGCTGAAATACCAATTTGATGTTCTGGGAAGGGTCATGATTCATGTGACTAGAAACACAATGTCTCTCCATCATCATGTGCTCTTTCCTCTAAACTGAGCTTAGGAAAAAAAATTTCTGGTATAGTTTTATATTCCTCAACAATTTATTCCTTCCAAAAGTTTTTATCTCTCTTAAAGCAGGCCTTGTTAAAATACCAGTAAAAGGGAGACAGGATTGACAATTATGACATCTGAAACAAGAGATGAGTTTGACAGGGTTTTACCATTTGTTTAAACTTTTCAGCATGTTGGAGACATTTTGACTAAGGGTTTGGCTAAATCCCAATAATGTGCAGCTGAATTTAAGTTTTCAAAATCTGTACTAACTATGCATTATTTAGAAACTAATTTTTAAAAAGTTCTACTAGCAGCTGCACATTCTTTAGAGACTGTATAACCCTAAGCTCTTACCTAAGCCATGTCTCAGTGTTGACATGGGAGACATCACAGTCTAGATTTTGCCAGTTGGATCAGAACATTCCATAGTATTTAAAGTTTTTAAGCCATCGCTTCCTCCAAGGACATAGAGCTTATTATCAATAACTGCAACTCCAAACTTGAAACCTAAGGCTACTCATGGTGCTATTATGTTGCCAGCTGTTGGTCCTGAGGTCATATTTTTCAATTGTATGTTTACCTATTAAAGGGCTGTTGTGCCCAAAGTCGCGAATCCCAGAAGACCATCAAGGAGCCAACACCGATGCAAAAGCAAAGAGCCTTTATTCAAGCTAGCTCGAGCTCGAGATGCCAGAGAAAGAGAGCGAGTTTCAATACCACAAAGGTTTTATGGGGTTCTAGGGCAGTTGGTGGGGTGATGGTCGTGGCTCTGGCTGATTGGCTGGATCTAGGGATAGTTGGTGGGGTGATAGGTCGTGGCTCTGGTCAGTTGTCAGGGTCTAAAGGTGGTGGGTAGGCTCCTTGCTGACTGGAGAGGAGAGAGACCAAGCTCCGATTGGGTGAAATAGGATCCGGGTCCTGATTGGCTAAGGTAGGATCTGGGCCCCAATTGGCTGAAATAGAATCTGGGAGCTTGCCCTTTCAGGGCATATTGGACAAAGTTAAAAAAACACATGGATAAAAATGTTCACATTTTATTTATGTACCTATAATTTATAGCATACAATCAATGATTGCAACTCAAAGTAAAGCAAGTAGACCAGATGATTCTCCAACTTGGCAGGCAAGAGAAGGGTAATATTTTACCACTCCTGGATCCAAATGAGAGAGTGTGGGGAAGTTGGGGTTCCTCTGGCAGGATCCTCACTGAACTTAAACCACCTGATGATGTAACTGGCCTGTTGCTACGCTACCGCTTCCACACCTTTAGGCAAGAAGCTATTATGCTATACAGAGAGCTCGGCCCAGTGCTCTGGGCGGACGCAGAGACGCTAGTGCTCGACCTACTGCAGGGAGAACAAGCTGGGTAGTGAACCCTTTCACCCCCAAAGAACCTTTAGCTGTCAATTTCTTTGGTCACATTGAAGCCATAGGAAACTTGCCCAGGGCTGAAACCCATTGGCATGAAAAAGAGTCAGGATGAAATAGTTTATTTACTATATATGTCTTACACGCTCATAATGGCTTCTTTGGCTATACTATGCTACTGGTAGTACTAACACAGGTGGCAAACACAAAAAATTATCTTGGAATCTATCACTGACTTATTTACCCATCCACTATATTCATTCAATATATTATACATATTATTGTACCAATCAATATATTAATATGTGCCCTTTTAAAATTCAGCTTGGGGTTTGTGTGGGATTGAGGGGGTTAAAATATGATTCAAGTAATATAGAAATAAAATGTATAAGCACACATGACTTGATTGTTTTTCCGCCCCACTCTGATGTGTGATCAAGGACTGAGTGATGAGAACCAAAGCAGTTCTCATGGCTCGGAGCCACCTTCACACAGTTTTGGTATCCTTGAGAAGCGTCGCTTCCTTGGGCTAGACTCAAGGCCGGATAAGAATGTTCGAGTTCACTGTAAGTTCATTTGGTCAATAAATAGGAGTGCCTTTTCGGCATTGCTCTTGAGCTGTTACGCCTTGAGTCCCCTGGCTGGTCCTTTCCGGTCTTCAGATTCCTCCCTTATCCACGGGTCAGAGGTGGGAAGGGGACGGACAAGGTGTGTGTATGCTAAACTAAAATGCAAATGACTTAAGGAGCAGGAATGATAATTCCTTTTAAATGGGTCTTTCATGTTGATTCATAGAAAGTTTCATGATGGTGACACAAAGGATTATAATTAAGAATAAAATTAATTATTGATATTAAAATATGACATTGACTTATTACCTGCTTTATGTGTTAATAGTTCATATGCTATTCAATTACTGAAATACCAAGTTTACTACCATAGTATATTGTGAAAACTTTAGGGAATTTCATCCCAAACACACAAAGCCAACCATAGGAGTAAACAAAAGCAGCTTTCACTTGTTTTTCTACTGTGCGATTTGTGGAGAAAATATAATCTATTACTTATTATGAAAATATAGTTAACATCTAAAGCATCTCCACTGGCCAATTATAATGCTATGATAGGTGAGATCAAGTCAGTATTTAAGCAGGATAAATTTTACATTTATAGCTGCTTCTGAAAGTTTTTCTGTGCATAATGGATTAGAGGCAACTTTTCTTTTCTCTAATTTTAAGTCTTTTCTGGTGAATAGTACACTGTAAGTATTTATGTCCGAACACTTTGTATTTTCACAATAAATTTTGTGACTATACAGGCACTCATTTACCCTTTCTCTTTAATCCCTGCCTCTTTCACTGATAATGTGGATTTGGCTAAAGGCTGATTGACAGATCAGCAATTGCTATATTGACTACAGTTACTACTGAGAGATCAAATACCTTACGTAGCAGAGTATCTTTTCTAAACTCTAAATATCTCCAGGTGATATCATTAAAACTGGAGTATCTACAAACAGGCTCACCTCTGCTTTCACTCTGTCAACCATTCAGTTTTCTATTTTTATATCTTCACTTCCTCATTCCTTCACTTCACCTCCAAATCTGTCTTCTTACTCAGTCCTTCTCATTTTAAATTTTTGTTTTGAAGTCTTTTAATGAGTGGAATTTATCAAACAGCCAACGTAGATAAGGAAATGAAGGCAAGGCTGCACTATTAAGATTATAGAGATATTAATGGTGAAGTAATTAGGAAATTGTACAAAGCTGTATTAAATGTATCTAGCAGTCTTACACTTTGAAAGGATGTAGAGGTGTGTTTCATGCCAGGTTAATTTTTCCCAGACATTAGATTAAATATGGAAGATAAGTTTTTCCCACATCTTTTAATTGTATCTGTGAACATATATGACTGGTAATTCTGTATGATGAATTCCGAAGGTGCTTTTAAACCCATTTTCCACCTACACTATTGCTCCTACTAATAAAAATGTAAGTCATCTAGCTGGCTTGCTATGGCAGCTCTATATCTGATGGGGAAAGTTAAACTGGCTGGTTTTACTTACTTCTCTCCTTAACATCCACTTGAAAATTTTTCTGTGTAAATTGACCTTCTGCCCTAAAACACTGCAAAAACTTTCTCAATTCATTTCTAAGCCCCTCCTCAACCCTCACTTATGATCTATTCAAGAAGGAACAAAACCAAACAAACTTTTGTAGTATTGTTGGTAACATGATAGTTCCTGTAGTTGTGACTATGTCTGATTGATTTCCTCTATTTTTTTTTTTTTTTTTTCTTGGTGCACCGTTCCCGGAAGTACTGCAATACCAGGTCGATGCGTGGAGTGGACGGAGCAAGCTCCTATTCCATCTCCCTACTCCAAAAATCCATTTAATATATTGTCCTCGGATAGAGGACGTATCAGATATTAAACTGATAAGAACAGATACTACACTTGATCTTAGCCAAAAGGCCGAGAAGCGATGATGATTTCCTCTATTTTTAAAATGATTTAAAAATGAATAATTTGTCCCTTGCCATACCATCTCTCAGAGTTCATTGTTTTTAATAAATGAAAAGCTACTGATTACATTGTATGTATAAAAGCCCCAAGTTTACCATTTGACGATTAAGAAATTCTGTCTCTGAGATCACGCTGATGATTATTTTAAATGGTAGGAATCATAGTTAGCCCCAGCCACTTGTGTGATATCTATATTTAGCAACTAATTCCAAGTTACTTGTATGAGTCAGAGAGGAAATTAAAGACAGGAAGTGCTGCCTTTCCTAGACATTAAAGGTGAAAGTTCAAAAACTATCTTAAAAAGAAAGGTAAGTGAAACAACACAGTAAGAACAAACATATTTGCAGAAATTCTTTTTCAAAGATTTATGAAGGAGTGAAAATTGGTACATTCTAAAATGTAATGCTAATTTGTATAAATAAATGCTGCTTCAGTAATGTTTTTGTCATACTTAGGTCTTTTTCCTTTTTCCCTTTTTGTTCCTAAGTGCTCGTGCTGGTTCTTCCGCAGATTCTAAAACCCTCAAAGGGGGGAATCAGTTTCGTTGTTGTTACTCTCTCTTCTACTTAGTGACAATGCAGGAAAAATGAGCATAGGATTTGAGTGAGAACTCCATTTCTAGTCTTTCTAGGCGTTTGTCCTTGTGTTGCCTATCTAAACTGAAGAACCTTAGTTTCTTCTGCAAGATTAAACAATAAATGTATCTTATAGGCTTATTGTGAGGATTAAAAATAATGTTTGCAAAACACCAATGAAGGATCAGATACTCAAAAATTGTAGCTTTACTACTATTTTAGTTGTCTGCAACTTCCTACAGGGCCTTTTATGTCTCCATGCTACTGTAGGTACACAAAAAGTCTCAAAATCATGGCCTTACTTCCTTCCATATAAAACTGTGGTAATAGAGTCAAGGGACTGTGGGGTCACATTTGACTCATTTTCAGAAACTAATGAGTTATTAATACTTGTTACCATTTTCTGTAACAATAAAAAAAGAAAACAAACAAAACCAACCAACCATTTTCCACTTCTCGCGTTGCAAGTTAGGTTCTTTTTTTAATCAGAAACAAATAATGACTGTACTTGCATTTTGTATTTAGTACCACTTTAACTATCAAACAAGACACCTTTCAACATTTCGTTCTATTCAATAAAATGCAGTAAAATAAGTTGTCAGACTTGAAATTATAAGACTTTATTGTATTTGTTGTCTGAAGAATACTAGTTTTATGAGGTTACTCTACTACTTTGGAATTACATTTTCAAGTTCTTGTTTTATAGATTTGTGATTAATTGGCATTGCTTCCTGTATCACTTTCAATTTCCACATTAAAATTACAACTACACATATCAAAAGAAAGAATCAGTTTGTAGTAGCACAGAAATTTGAAGATTGCATCATTTTCTACAAGATGTCCAATGAAATTTTACATATGACTTGGAGAGTTTGAAGTAGTTTGATTTTATTTCCTAAACAGTCAACCTTTTTTGGTATCATTAATGTACAGTTACATGAGGAACATTATGTTTACTAGACTCCCCCCATCACCAAGTTCCCCCCACATACCCCATTACAGTCACTGTCCATCAGCATAATAAGATGCTGTATAATCACTACTTGTCTTCTCTGTGTTGTACAGCCCTCCACATGCCCCCCCCCAGATTATACATGCTTATCATAATGCCCCCATTCTTTCCCCCCGCCCTTATCCCTCCCTTCTCACCCATCCTCCCCATCCTCCCCAGTCCCTTTCCCTTTGTTAACTTAGTCCATTCTTGGGTTCTGTGATTCTGATGCTGTTTTGTTCCTTCGGTTTTCCTTTGTTCTTATACTCCACATATGAGTGAAATCATTTGGTACTTGTCTCTCTCCGCCTGGCTTATTTCACTGAGCATAATACCCTCTACCTCCATCCATATTGTTGCAAATGGTAGGATTTGTTTTCTTCTTATGGCTGAATAATACTCCATTGTGTATATGTACCACATCTTCTTTATCTACTGATAGACACTTAGGGTGCTTCCATTTCTTGGCTATTGTAAATAGTGCTGTGATAAACATAGGGGTGCATCTGTCTTTCAAACTGGGCTGCTGCATTCTTAGGGTAAATGCCTAGAAGTGGAATTCCTGGGTCAAGTGGTATTTCTATTTTATTTTTTTTGAGGAACCTCCATACAGCTTTCCACAATGGTTGAACTAATTTACATTCCCACCAGCAGTGTAGGAGTGTTCCCCTTTGTCCACAACCTGGCCAACATTTGTTGTTATTTGTCTTTTGGATGGTGGTGATCCTTACTGGTGTTAGGTGGTATCTTGTGGTTTTAATTTGCATTTCTCTGATGACTAGCAATGTGGAGCATCTTTTCATGTGTCTGCTGGCCATCTGAATTTCTTCTTTGGAGAACTGTCTGTTCAGATCCTTTGCCCATTTTTTAATTGGATTATTTGCTTTTTATTTGTTGAGGTGTGTGAGCTCTATATATTTTGGATGTCAACCCTTTATCAGATCTGTCATTTGTGAATATATTCTCCCATAGCGTAGGATGCCTTATTCTATTGATGTTGTCCTTTGCTGTCCAACAGATTTTCAGCTTGATATAGTCCCACTTACTCATTTTTGCTTTTGTTTCCCATGATGGTGGAGATATGTTCATGAAGTTGCTCATGTTTATGTCCAAGAGATTTTTCCCGATGTTTTTTTCTGAGAGTTTTATGGTCTCACAACTTACTTTCAGGTCTTTGATCCATTTTGAGTTTACTTTTGTGTATGGGGTTAGGCAGTGATCCAGTTTCATTCTCTTACATGTAGCTGTCCGGTTTTGCCAACACCAGCTGTTGAAGAGGCTGTCATTTCCCCATTGTATGTCCACGGCTCCTTTATCGTATATTAATTGACCATATATGTTTGGGTTAACATCTGGACTCTGTTGTGTTCCACCAGTCTGTGGGTCTGTTCTTGTGCAAGTACCAAATTATCTTGATTACCGTGGCTTTATAGTAGAGCTTAAGTTAGGAAGTGAGATTCCCCCCTGCTTTATTCTTCCTTAGGCTTGCTTTGGCTATTTTGTGTCTTTTGTGGTGCCGTATGAATTTTAACACTATTCCAGTTCGTTGAAGAAAGCTGTTGGTATTTTGATAGGGATAGCATTGAATCTGTAGATTGCTTTAGGCAGGATGGCCATGTTGACAATATTAATTCTTCCTATCCAAGAGCATGGTATGAATTTCCATTTGTTAGTGTGCTCTTTAATTTCTTCTAAGAGTGTCTTATAGTTTTCAGGATATAGGTCTTTCACTCCCTTGGTTAGGTTTATTCCTAGGTATTTTATTCTTTTTGGTGCAATTGTGAATGGAAGTTTTCCTGATTTCTCTTTCTACTAGTTCATTGTTAGTGTAAAGGAGTGCAACATATTTCTGTGTATTAATTTTGTATCCTGCAACTTTGCTGAATTCAGACACAATCAACTCTTACTTACAAAATTCTCGCCCCACTGTTTTGGCAAACCTGGGTCTACCAACTTATGTGTAAAAAGGGCAGAACTACAGAGAAATAGGTTCTAAGAACAGTTCAAAGTAAAGATGATGGCTTCAGAAATGTTTCCTTATTCCCTTTGATAAAATTATTATGTAAAATCATTACTTTATTCCAGGTTTTAACTGCATATCTTTTTATCCTTCAAGATTCTTTGTAACTGGCCTTTGAGTACCTAGCAGAAAACTGAAAACACGTAGTTAGAGGCTCTATTCTATTTCTGACAAAAATCAAATTTGGAGGACCTTGTCCCTTCCATTTGATAAATTTTAAATAAGTTTACTTTGAAAAGATCTTATACTGCAGAGCAAATGCTCATATTTAAAAATTGCTGCCAGAAAAGTACCTGTTCAGAGTTTAGCCAACACTAATAAAAGGGTTATATCCTGTAAGAAAGAAAGTCACAAATTTACATAAAGAAGCCTAAAATTAGCTTTAGCTGCCAATATTTAAATATGGCTTTAATACCCCCTCATAATTCTGAGGGTATTGATTATATATCCTCTCTTTAAAATTATAATTTCAGTTAATTAGCTTGTTCCTGCCACCTTTCATAGCAGCCATGCCTCCAACAGCATAAAGCGCCCCCACAGTGAATTTTCTAGGCTTGGTCCGAGAGCTTTGCAGCATTTGTCTTCTCCCAGGTGAGAGCTGATACTTCATAGCTCCTATCAGAAGTTTTTGGCTCAAGATCAGCAGTAAACACAGGGCTCTCATCAACACCTGCCGGTAATTAAATGTAATAATGTACAGTATATGAAATGAGGAGCCCACCATTAGAACATATTCATGTGGAGAACTTTGGGGAAAACTTGAGCTAATTCAAATGTAGAAATGCTATCATTTAATATTTTAAGTTGCTTAGTGACATACTTTGTGTTCACTGATGATTTAAAGTGACTAAAGGCCTCCATGTAGTAGCTAACGATGTCTGCAGATTTGACATATTATTCATCTTTGGAATACATACACATTCACTCTCAAGGGGCGAAAGTGAAAAAGAACCCATGAAATGTGCTTTTTAAAGCAGTCAAAGCAAAGGACTGTTGTGTATGTACACTAAGCAAGCATCTCCCAGTCTACTGCATGTCGCTGGACAAGCAGCCACCTTTAATGCTGGATTTAGAGAAGGGAATGCACACATGCCCAGTGAAAATGAAACAGCACTGCCACAGGGTGTCACATCTTTATCATCAAATCACTTTTGTAAGGTATTCTGAAAGCAGGTGCTTTTTATCTGTATGCAGGTACATGTGTACATCAGTGAAGTACATATGTTAACAAGAAGGCAACACATCAGCAAGAGTAGATGGCCAGTCCTTTCTGGCCAAACCATCCCTGCCTGACAGACAGCAAGACCCTGACTGAATGGGATAAACATTAGGCATAGTATTTTTCCTGAGATGAGCTGAGAAATTGTTTGTTTCAGAATTTATCAAGCATCATTTAGATTGGATCCTTGGAGTTTGGGGTCCACAGTATCACAGGACATAGAGAAGAGTATCAGATTGTTGTAATGAAGGTGCTTTCACTCCCTAAAACTTCCCTGAAGTTTCCTGTTCTGCACTGGTTAATCTCACCTCTGTTCTCACCTTACCTATAATTTCTGATGAATCACTATTTTTACTTGGCTGGTGAGACCATAGACATTTCCTAATGCATACACTGCTGAAAATAGGTTTGAAAATTGGGCTGTGTAATCTATTTCCTTCCAAAAATATTCTTCAAAGGTTTACTGCCATTCTCTTCATATATTTCATTTCTAGAATATTTAAGGGCACTTTCAAAGTTGTTTTGTAAAGTCTATATTCTGTATGCCATTACCCACCACTGCCATCATCAGCAAAAGTTCCCAGGAGCCCCCATTCTAGGCTCTAAGGCCTGCTTGGGGGTGGGAGGCCAAGGCACCACTGGTTGTATGGGCTGGAAATGTACCCACCTTCTAACAAAGTAAGAGAAGTCCAAACTAAGCACTTTGCTGAAAGAATATCATATTGACTTAAGGCAGTGTAGAGTCAAATGTGTTTGATCCTTTACACCATTGCATCTCAAGTGTTTACATACCTAAGAATCATCTGGAAAACTAGTTAAAACACAAATTCCTTCTCTCTGTCCCCAGAAATTGTTTCAGTATGCATGTGGTGGGGATCAGAAACTGAGTTTCTGACAAACTTCCAGAGAATGGCATGCAGCTGGTCCAGGGACATTCTGAGTAGCATTGCCTTAGAAAATCTGTTACATTGTATAGACCCTCTCATGAGATAAACACACATAAGAACATTAACATACAATTTCCATAGATGCTGAACCTTGGGTCTAAGATTACATGTATATTTTAACGTTTCTCTTTTTGGTGTGACTATTGCCTTGCCCTTTGAATAATTTGCTATACCCTGGAGAGCAGTCAGTGTTTTTCATTCCATATGGATAGATTCTCAAGCTTACTAGAGTTCCATGGAATTTAACTTAGAGCTAAAAGTAAGCAAAAAAATGTAGAGAAATCATCAGCAAATGAGCATTGTTTTTCAATATTAACATATAATTAGTAATTTTGTTGAAAATCAATGAATTTTTTAGTGTCTGACACCACTGATCCACTAGGTCCAGATAAGGTCCCTCCTCCCAATGTGGGTGATGTTTCAGGACTTTGGTCACAGGCTCTATATGAAGTGTGCAATATATTCATATATATGGTACATAAAGAATATCTACTATTGATCAATTTGCTACGGAGAAAAAAGTGGCTTTCACTAATGGTAGAATTATGTAGTGGGATGGTACTCTGCTTTCCCTAAACATCACATACTAAAATTCATTATGAGATGGGTCAGTCCTGAATCTTATCCAAGAGTGTTTGTTTCTAGAATCATTTTTAAGATAATCCTTCAGCATGCATGATGAAGATGCTGCTATAGTGCATCTGACTATTACAGTATGCTTTCTGCCACAGCAGCTAATTACCCATGTCGGTAGTGATTATCCTGAATCTCACTCCGAGAGTCTCCTCTGACACGCTACTGTACCAGTTATCATCGCCTTGCCTAGAAGGTGGGCAGGAAAACAAAAAGAGTTAACCTAGTCATTTTCCTTCGTTGTTACAAGCACCATAGGGATTAATGGCAGGGTTTCAAAGAAAATCCTTGTTTTCTCTGTCTTCATCATAAATATTGCTAATTGAAGCTTGCATATGTCCTTCAAAAATCCTGTACACTCCAATTATCAGAAATCCTCTAAATAAAATAAAACTAGGCAACTAAGGAATATTAATGCCTAATGATAGTTCAGAATGAGAGTTTTCTCTGCCTGGGTAGATGCCCCTGCCTGTGGTGGCAGTAAGGGCAGTCTGATGTAAGAGCAGCATTGCCAGGTCTTGCTGCCTCGCCTGCACATCATAACCCATCCACTGCATAACAGCATTGAAAATGGTTTCTTCATCAGTCACATTAACGTCATCACTGCACAGAAGTTTGGAAATCCCATTAGCTGAAAGGAGGAGGAATTCTTGGTTCTTTATTACCTCGATGAAGTGTTCCTAGAAAAGAAAGGTCTTCTACTGAAACCTCGTATTTTGGAAACTTCTTAACACAATGAAAATATCAAAACGTTTCACTTTGTTACATTTCAGAAAAGGCCAGAGAGACAGACATATGCATTTATACTGCCTGTGACAGGAGGCATGGGCAGGGGGTGCTTGTGAGGCTGAAAGCCAAATGCTTCCGCTAGAGATATTTGTGGAATACAAGGAAAGACCATAACTGTTTCATGGGCCATGCAGAGAGTAGCCAAGTTTATTTTCTTTCCTAGCTGTTGTGCGTTGCAACAGCTTATGACTCCAGAACTGGTGTTGAGTTGGTCTCTAGTCCAAAACCTTAAGAGAAAGGCTGAAAATTTTCAAGGTGGGTACTATGTTGAAGGCCTGGGAGGGGTAGCTCTGGCTGTGCATTTGAGGGGAGAACATGCTGAATTCCTCTGAGATGAGAGGAAGAAATTGATGAAAAACTATTTTCTCTTATGGCAAAACATGATCTGCTATTAACCAAGGCAAATGTTTCTTTTATAATGGACAACAATTTGTAGATTCAGGATAATCTAAAAGCGACTCCTGTGGAATTATTTTGGGGGGACCGTGAGACTCTCAATTTTTATATATTATATCTCCATTATTCCTTCTGTCATGGTGTTATCTTGTATTTTGTCAAGTACAAATTTCAGGCAGCTGTGTTTCATTTTTTATTTCTCAAAACACAACTATTTTTTTCTGATTTATAAGGTCATACGTTTTCTGTGACAACACAATTATCATTTCCAACATTTTTTTCAGTAAGGATCTCATTTTCAGTGCAATGAACTTTATTTCTGAAGTACAGATAAACATGTCTAGGTGGCAATTTATGTTGCCCACTGAATAGATTTCTGGAAGAAGTGAAAGACAGCCTCTGAATAACTGGAGGATCTGGATAAATTAAAACAATCAGCTCCACTCTGAGTTTGACACTGTGCAACTGAGTTAGCCTAATAGAAAAATATTTCATTTGATATCCCATCAGGAAGCTCTGATACCATAAACTCAGAGTTAACTTGCTTGTTTAGACCAAGAGCCCTTTTGTGACTGAAGCAAACAATTGAGAAAGACCTGATGATTTACTGTGGCAGATGTCCCCAGAGGAAAACCCTCTCACCTATAGCAAAAGAATAGAACTAGCACTGTTCCTACATGTCGTCGTACATCACATTTGTGCAGTTCTTCACAATTTACTGGTTTCTGTCATGAACAACTGTCATCAACAATGAGATTTTGAGGGAGGTGGAAATCTTCTGAGGAGAAAAAAGGCTGCGTGAACTGTTTGATCTCCTGTGCAGTAAACAGCAAGTATGGATTCAGACCCAAGCCTTTCAGGTCTACTTCATTTTGTCTGGTACTGAAACTGTTTTTCATAAGTGACATAATTTTTGTAAAAGGGTTAAGAAAAAGATAAAGCACTGCAAAACTTGTGGTTGCCCATTACTGGTACTATATGTACACTCTGAATAGTATAATGTCAATATAATAGAAGACTCCATACTTCCTTTTCATTTCTATCCACTCTCTAATGTAAGAAAAAGAAAACAGAAAGTAAATGAGATGGTGGGAGGGAGGGAGAGAAGGAGAAAGGAAGGGAGGTGGCCAACATGGATCATAGTACAGTATATCAGATTGGTTCATGCATTAGAGAAAGCTAACAAGTGATTAAAATGCTTTACATGAGGGTCATATTAAGATATGAACATAAATTAGGTTTTTTGATAGAATTGATTGTGGCTTCAGAGGGCCTGCCTTAATGAGATGGTTGAAAATTGTGAATACAGTGATTTAATCTAAATAAAACATAACCATGTGTTGGTCTAAAATATCTACATATGGCACTACCATACCCAGTACTATAGAGAAATAGTGAGTCAAGATAAATTCTAAATTGCCTTATATAATTATTTTGCTCCTAATTTCAAGGTAAACACTCTCCTCCATGCCCCTTCCTAAGAGTCTTCTTTTGTGCCTCTGGTTTCATATTCTTTTTTTTAAATCCACACTTAGACACTGTGGTAAAACTTACTGAAGAATATAGCACACTTGCTCAAGGTTTCCCTGATGCTGGCTACTGCTTATGTGATTATGATGCTTAATTTTATGTCTCAAATTGAGCTGTGGAGTGTCCAGACTTTTGGTGAAATACTATTTTGAGTGTGTCTGTGAGGGTGTTTCTGGATGAAGCTCTCTCACATTAGGGAGGGCAATCTGTTTACTCAGTGTACAAATCAAGCAACTGTAATTCTTGGAGTTTAACACTTTTCTAAGACATTAAACTTATTTGCATTTTATACTATCAATAGTATATTACAGCAAGAACTATACTTATTTTACTGAAATAACTAAACAAGGATTTGGATTGGATTAAAGATAGCCGTATGAGAGGTGAGGCAGAGACCTCCTCCTAAAACCACATATAATACAAAAATATAATTAATGCAATGCATCCTGAAAGAGTAACAGGAAAGGAGGCTGTACCAGACTGCATAGACCTGGAGAAAAGAACAGACCTCACGGAACAGGGTAATGTACCAAAGCTGTGACCAGTGGGGCCCAAGACCTTCTCCCACACCAGGTCACAGGTGGGAGGAATACAGAGTGGGGAGGGAGTGGAGGCCTAGGACTGCTGAACACCTAGCCCTGCAGACATGCTCTGGGATCATGAACCTACATTGCATGGTGCTCTGGTGATTTAGTGAATTTGGAAAACTAAGGCAAAATACCTGGAGAGATGGACATTCGTGCTGCTTGTGGAAAATAGGGATTCATATCTGGTGGATCTAGGTGGGCAGTCTGAGAGACTTTGTAAAACCAACAGGGCTGCTAAAGGGGCAAGGATTGCACAGAGCTTAATGCTCAGGAGAAAGGACAGGTAGACAAAATCGTCCAGGTGCACTCTGTGAAGCAAGTTGGGAGATTATAAATGATCTTCAGGTGCTCCAACCACCTGGCTGGCTATGCAGATCCAAGACCCACCACAATGACAAGCAGCCTGCTGTGTCTTCCTCCTGGCTAGCCTGCACCTGGCTCAGACTTGCAAACTCGCAACCCCTGCCATGGCCTCAGGCCAGCTAGAGGGAAGCCCCACCTACAGCAGCTACAAACACAAAGCATAGAGGATGACACCTGTGTGTTTGGCACTCTGGTTCTGGTGACAGGCAGAGCAGCCAGGAAGCAGGAAAAGCTCTTTCCTCTCTCCAGGAACAAACACCGCTACCCTGTGACCCCCAACATTGCACCAGGGGCTGAGCAGCTGCAGAGAGTAGAGCTTCTGGGCACTAGAAGACAACACAAATTATGAAATGTTAAAGGAACCTGGTTCAAAGCAAAATTATGAATACACCTGAAAAAGATTCAAATGAAATTAACCTTACAAATCTTCCTGAAAGAGATTTCAAAATAATAATCATTAACATGCCCATGGAGGTACAGAAAAATATTCAAGAATTCAGAAACAAATTTAGGACCGAGATCCAATCTTTGAAGAACACAATGTGTAGGGTATTAAAGCAGAATAGACATGGTAGAGGAGACAATAAATCAAACAAATTAGAGAATAAGAATACAAAGAAGCTGAGGCACAGAAAGAAAAAAGGATCTCAAAGAATGAAAGAATACTGAGAGAACTGTGTGAAAAATCCAAACAGAACAATATTTGTATTATATTGGGACCAGAACAAGAAGACAAAGAGAAAATGTCTTTGAGGAAGTAATGCAGAAAAACTTCCCCAATCTTGGAAAGGAGATAGTCTCTCATGCCATGGAGGTGCACAGATATCCCAACACAAGGGATGAAAGGAAGACAACACCAAGACATATAATAATTAAAATGGCAAAGATTAAGGATAAGGAGTGACTATTAAAAGCAGCCAGAGAAAGAAATAAGATTGCATACAAAGTAAAATCCATCATGATATCATAAGACTTATCAGCAGAAACCTTACAGGCCAGAAGGGAGTGGCATGATATATTTAATGCAATAAAGCAGAGGGGCCTCAAACCAAGAATACTTTTTCCAGCAAGATTATTATTTAAATTTGAAGGAGGGATTAAACAATTTGCAGATAAGCAAAAGCTGAAAGAATTTAACTCCCACAAACCATCTCTACAGTGTATTATGGAGGGACTGCTATAGATGGAAGTGTTCCTAAGTTTTAATACCTGTCACCAGAGTTAATAAAAAGGGATAGACAAAGAGAACAGAATGTGATACCTAATATATAAAGAATGGTAGAGGGAGAAAAGGAGGGAAAAAAATAGAACATTTAGATTGTGTTTGTAATAGCATACTAAGTGAGTTAAGTTAGACTCTTAGATAGTAAGGAAGTTACCCTTGAATGTTCGGTAACCATGTATCTAACGTCTGAGTGGCAATAAGTACATACGTCTTGATAATCACCCTAAATGTAAACGTTCTGAATACACCAATGAAAAGACAGAGAGTCACTGAATGGATAAGAAAACAAGACCCAACTATAGGCTGCCTACAAGAAACTTCAAACCCAAAGACATACACAGACTAAAAGTGAAGGGATTGAAAATTATATTTCATGCGACTGATAGAAAAAAGCAAGTGTTGCAGTACTTGTATCAGACACAATAGACTTCCAAAAAAGAGTAACAAGAGACAAAGAAGTACATTTCATAACAACAAAAGGGTCAATCCAGCAAAAGGCTATAACCATTATACATATCTATGCACCCAACACAGGAGAACCTACATATGTGAAACAAATACTAACAATTAAAAGGGGAAATAAAATGCAATGCATTTATTATAGGAGACTTTAACACTCCACTCACTCTGAAGGACAGATAAACCAGACAGAAAATAAGTAAGGTGACAGAGGCATTGAGCAACACGTTGGAAATGAAGAAACTACCAGACATCTCTAGAACTCTACACCCCAAAGCAGCAGGATACATATTCTTCTCAAGTGCCCATGGAACATTTTTAAGAACAGATCTTACACATGGCCACACAAAGAGCCTCAGTAAATTCAAAAAGATTGAATTTGTACCAATCAACTTCACAGGTCAAAGAGTATAAAACGAAATAAATTGTACAAAGAAAACAAAAAGGTCCACAAACACATAGAGGCTTAACAACATGCTCCTAAATGATCAATGTGTCAATGACCAAATTAAAAGAGAGATCAAGCAATATATGAGACAAATTAAAACAACAGCACAACACCCCAACTTCTGTGGGATGCAGTGAAGGCAGTTCTAAGAGGAAAGTATATAGCAACCCAGGTCTATTTAAAGAAGGAAGAACATTCCCAAATGAATAGTCTAAATTCACAATTATTGAAACTGGGAAAAGAAGAACAAATGAGGCCCAGAGTCAGCAGAAGGAGGGACAAAGGAAAGCTCAGAGAGGAAATAAATAAAATTGAGAAGAATAAAACAATAGAAAAATTTAATGAAACCAAGAGCTGGTTCTCTGACAAAATAAACAAAATAGATAAACCCCTAGGCAGACTTATTTTAAAAAGAGAATCTACACACATAAACAGAATCAGAAATGAGAAATGAAAAATCATGATGGACACCAGAGAAATACAAAGAATTATTAGAGAATACTATGAAAATCCATATGCTAACAAACTGGATAACCTAGAGTAAATGGACAACTTTCTAGAAAAACACAACCTTCCAAGACTGACCCAGGAAGAAACAGAAAACATAAACAGACCAATTACCAGAAATGAAATTGAATCAGTAAATTAAAAACTAGAGAATCACAGAATTCCTGGACCAGACAGAGTCACTGCTGAATTTTATCAGAAATTTAGAGAACACATAATACCCATTCTCCTTAAAGTTTTCCAAAAAATAGAAGAGGAGGGAATATGTCCAAACTAATTCTATGAAGCCAGCATCACTGTAAAATCAAAACCAGGCAAAGACACCACAAAAAAAGAAAACTACAGACCAATATCCTTCATGAACACAGATGCAAAAATACTCAACAAAATATTAGCAAACTGAATTCAAAAATCCATCAAGAGGATCATACCACTGTGATCAAGTGGGATTCATCCCAGGGATGCAAAGATGGTACAATGTTCAAAAACCCATCAACATCATCCACCACATCAACAAAAAGAAGGACAAAAACCACATGATCATCTCCATAGATGCTGAAAAAGCATTTGACATAATTCAACATTGTAAAAACTCTCAAAAAATTGGTATAGAGGGCAAGCACCTCAACATAATAAAAGCCATATATGACAAACCCACATCCAACATCGTACTTAACAGTGAGAAGCTGAAAACTTTTTCTCTAAGATAAGGAACAAGACAGGGATGCCCACTCTCCCCACTTCTATTCAACATAGTACTGGAAGTCCTAGCCATGTCAATCAGAAAACACAAAGAAATAAAAGGCATCCAGATTGGTAAGGAAGAAGGTAAACTGTCCCTGTTTGCAGATGATATGACATTGTGCATAAAAATCTCAAAAGAATTCACTCTATAACTACTAGAACTAATATCTGAACTCAGCAAACTTGCAGGATACAAAATTAACACACAGAAATCTGTTGCATCCCTATACACTAATGATGAACTATCATAGAGAGAAATCAGGGAAACAGTTCCATTCACTATTGCATCAAAAAGAATAAAATACCTAGGAATAAACCTAACCAAGGAAGTGAAAGACCTATACCCTGAAAACTACAAGACACTTCTAAGAGAAATTAAAGAGGACACTAATAAATGGAAATTCATTACATGATCTTGAGTAGAAGAATTAATATTGTTAAAATGGCCATTCTGCCTAAAGTAATCTATAGATTCAATGCAATCCCTATCAAAATACCAACAGCATTCTTCACTGAACTGGAACAAATAGTTCTGAAAGTCATATAGAACCACAGAAGATCCTGAGGAGCCAAAGCAATCCTGAGAAGGAAGAATAAAGCACAGGGGATCTTGCTTCCCAACTTCAACCTCCTGAACAAAGTCACAGTAATCAAGACAATTTGGTACTGGCACAAGAACAGACCCATAGATCATGGAACAGAATAGAGAGTCCAGATATTAACCCAAGCATATATGGTCAACTGATATACGAAATAGGAGCTTTGGATATACAATGGGGAAATGACAGCCTCTTCAACAGCTGGTGCTGGCAAAACTGGACAGCTACATATAAGAGAATGAAATGACCATTGTCTAACCCCATACCCAAAAGTAAATTTGAAATGGATCAAAGACCTGAAGGTAAGTCATGAAACCATAAAACTCTTAGAAGAGGCAGGTGTGGTTGCTGCTTGAGCAGAGAAGAAAGACGGCCTGGCACTGCAGTTTGTGAGAAATAAACAGGTTTTAAACTTTATTTCTCCCTTTGACTGATTTTGGTTTTTAGGGGCATTTTGCCCCGGAATTTCCTTTCCCTGGACTTACAATTGGCATAGTATTGGCAGGATTCCTGTGAACCCGAAATCTGTCATAATGGGTGCGACCTTTGGGAGGGACGCCCCTAGAAATGATGGGAGAAGCAGCGCTCATGCTGAGGAACATGTGTCTACATTCGTGTGGTCATGGAGGTGCCACCACCGCTGCTGGCCACACCGACCCCGGCCCGTGGCCCAAGCCTAAGGCTACTGCTTCTGCCACTGCTGCTGCTCTTGCTGCCGGCTGAAGCCTGGCCACAATCATGGAAAGGAGCAGAGGTCCGGGTCATCTTGAAGCAACTGGCTGCTGTGTACCATGCCTTGCTGGCTACAAAGCTCATCACCAGAACACCTCCAACCAAGGTAATAACCTATCCCATTGCAGGGTGGGTGTGAGACTGGACCCAAAGGCCATGGAGTGGCATTGCACAGACACCTCAAAAGACAATCTGGGCCTGTCAGTGTGGCTCATCTTTCACCTTTGAAGAAGTCAGCTGAGCCCGGAAGGAGTGCCCTGCACATTCTGCAGATCAGCAAACCACCAAGAGGGGCCTAGAGTGTGTCTTTGCAGCCTATGGCTCATCACCGGTAACTGAGAGCAATCAAAGTACCCACTTTATTGGACATGTGTTGCAAGGATGGGTGCAGCAATTAGGAGTACAATGGTCGTGGCCCTGGACATTTCAACACATGGGCCAGCGATGGCTGGTTCTTCTGGCACCTTGGGGAAAAGGCCTGGAAGCTGGCCTTCTGTGTATTGGCCCTCGACAATCATGGTTATTTGCTTCTATGGTCTTTGTGTCCTGGATGCACCCCCTGGCTGCACCTGCCAGGGGAGTACACGAGCTTTGGACTTATTATCTGCATGGGACTTTGAACCTAGCTGAATCCTTTGGTTTGAGAATTATGATTCTGTTGCTGTGTCAAGAAAATAATGTTTGAAGAGAGGCTTGACTTTGTCTAATATATGGTAAAAGTTTTGTGAGCAATCTAGCATGATTGTTAGGAATTAGTAAACAACTGTAGAAACGTATTTTTGTGCTTAGTGAGAGATTGTACTGTAAAGTACATTTACTTAATCTGCATAGGCTGAAACCTCTGCTTGAGGATTATCAAGATTTTATTGCTGTTGCTATTGCATGTTACTAGATTGGCCAGAAGAGGGGGATCAAGTAAATTGTAAGGTGAGATTTCTGGAAGGGTGGATTGTGGATAGAATTGTAGCATTTCCAGAATATCTCACCTGGCTTTAGTATATCTACATATCAATATCTGTTCAGAGGTGGAAAGAAGTATGGCTTCAGTGCATTTGCATCTCTCATTAGGGGTGGAGAAGTTCATCTCCGTATCAGTGGGTGATTACCTGGGAAACTAAGGGCTTATCTGTACCTGAGAGGTGAGAGTGGGGGGGGGGGCCGGTGTGGTTGCTGCTTGAGCAGAGAAGACAGCCTGGCACTGCAGTTTGTGAGAAATAAATGAGTTTTAAACTTTATTTCTCCCTTTGACTGATTTTGGTTTTTGGGGGCATTTTGCCCTGGGGTTTCCTTTTCCCAGACTTACAGTCACTTTCTAGGAACAGGAAGAAATATTCAAAGAACTTCCCCCAACAAAGTATCAGCCAGAAAGAGGGCTTTATCAGCCCATTAGGAATCTCTGAAAACAAGTTTAAATGTTAATAGTAAGTTACAATGAGTCTATGCATTATCCCTCTTCCAGTTTTCTTGTTTGCATTTAAATAACAATGTGCCAGCCAGCTGCTTGCTTACAGTTTGATTTTCAGCTGTACTTTTCCTGGGTGCAAAATTTTTTGACTCTGCAAAGACTTGGTGACTCAGCATTTTCAAGCTGCAGACTTCAGATTTAGAAGGTACCTGTGTTCCTCTCCTCTTCCAAGTACTGCTGAGAAGCTCTCAGGATGGGATTTTTATTCTTCTTGAAGGTTTGAAAGGCCAAAGAATGTAAACATATGGCTCTCCAGGAAAAAAATTTAAAAATAAAGGACAAATATAGAATGAAGAAAAAATAAGATTGTCATGTAAAAAAAAACTCTTAGAATAAAATAAAGGCAAAAAACACTCTTGAATATAAACATCAGCAATTTCATGAGCATATCTCCATGGGCAAGGGGAAAAAAAGCAAAAATGAACAGTTGGGACTATAACTAAAAAGCTTCTGTACAGCAAAGGACACAATCAGTACAATAAATACAACTAAAAAGCTACTGTACAGCAAAGAACACCATCAGTAGAATAAAAAGGCATCCTAAAGTATGAGAGAATATATTCATAAGTGACAGATCCCATAAGGGTTTGACATCCAAAATATACAAAGAGCTTATGCACCTAAACAAACAAAAAGCAAATAACCCAATTAAAAAATGGGCAGAGGATCTGAATATGTTCAGATCTGAATATGTTCTCCAAAGAAATTCAGATGTCCAACACACACGTGAAAAGATGCTCCACATCATTAATCACCAGAGAAATGCAAATTAAAACCACAATTAGATATCATTTCGCACCAGTTAGGATGGCCGCCATCCAAAAGACAAACAACAACAGATTTGGCAAGGATGTGGAGAAAAGGGAACCCTCCAACACTGCTGGTGGGATTATAAATTATTTTGACCATTGTTGAAAGCAATATGGAGGTTCCTGTAAAAACTAAAAATAGCCGGGGCAGAGCCAGGATAGCGGCGTTAGTAGAGCAGTGGAAATCTCCTCCCAAAAACACATAGAGCTATGAAAATATAACAAAGAAAACTCTTCCTAAAATAGAGACCAGAGGACACAGGACAACATCCAGACCACATCCACACCTGCAAGAACCCAGCGCCTTGCAAAGGGGGTAAGATACAAGTCCCGGCCTGGCGGGACCCAAGCGCCCCTCCCCCCAGCTCCCGGCGGGTGGAAAGAAACCGGAGCAGTTTTTGTTTTTGTTTTTGGTGAGTGCTTTTTGGAATCCTTAAAGGGACAGGGACCCCGGTGCTAGGGAGGCAGAGCAGCAGGACCGGTGAGTGGGTGCCTGGGACCGGCGCCTGAGGACAAAGAATATCGCACGTTTTTCCATGCGGGACCGGTGGGCGGGTGCCTGAGACCGGCGCCTGAAGATGGAGGAAATCGCGCATTTTTCCCCTTTTTTTTCTCTTTTTGGCGAGTGCTTTTTGGAAGCCTTAAAGGGACAGGGACCCCGGTGCTAGGGAGGCAGGGTGGCGGAACCGGTGAGCAGGTGCCTGGGACCAGTGCCTGAGGACAAAGAATATCACACGTTTTTCCCTGCGGGACCGGTGGGCAGGTGCCTGAAACCGTCACCTGAGGACAGAGGAAATTGCGTGTTTTTCCCCTTTTTTTTTTTCTCTTTTTGGCGAGTGCTTTTTGGAAGCCTTAAAGGGGTCAGGGACCCCGGTGCTAGGGAGGCAGAGCAGCAGGACCGGTGAGCGGGTGCCTGGGACCGGCGCCTGAGGACAAAGAATATCGCGTGTTTTTCCCTGCGGTACTGGTGGGCGGGTGTTTTTCGAACTCTTGAAGGAACAGGGAGCCCGGTGCTAGGGAGGCAGGGCAGCAGGACCAGTGAGCAGGTGCCTGGGACTGGCACCTGAGGACAAAAAAAATCGCAGGCTTTTTCCTTTTTTTTGTTTGTTTTTTGTTTCTTTGTTTTTTCTATTCCCTCTCTCATTGTTGCTGTTGTTTTGGTTTGGAGAGTGCTTTTTGGAAGTCTTAAAGGGGCAGGACAGGACACTTAGACCAGAGGCAGGGAATCTGGGGATCTCTGGGAACTCTAACCCCCTGGGCAACAGGGAGCACAGAGGCCCCTTACGGAGATAAATGGCCTCCCGGCAGCTCCCCCTCCAACGGGGCTACACCACTTTGGAGGAGCAGCCCCAGCCAGGGCACACCCACAGCAACAGCGGAGATAAACTCCATAGCAAACGGGCAGGTAGCAGAAGCCCTGTCTGCGCACAGCTGACAAGCATAAGCCACTAGAGGTCGCTATTCTCCCAGGAGAGGAAGGCCACAAACCAACAAGAAGGGAAGCTCTTCCAGCGGTCACTCGTACCAGCTCTGCAAACTATCTCTATCACCATGAAAAGGCAAAACTACAGGCTGACAAAGATCACAGAGACAACACCTGAGAAGGAGAGAGACCTAACCAGTCCTCCTGAAAAAGAATTCAAAATAAAAATCATGAACATGCTGACAGAGATGCAGAGAAACATGCAAGAGCAATGGGATGAGATTCAGAGAAAAATGCAAGAACAATGAGATGAAGTCCGGAGGGAGATCACAGATGTCAAGAAGGAGATCACAGAAGTGAAACAATCCCTGGAAGGATTTATAAGCAGAATGGATAAGATGCAAGAGTCCATTGAAGGAATAGAAGCCAGAGAACAGGAACGTATAGAAGCTGACATAGAGAGAGATAAAAGGATCTCCAGGAATGAAACAACACTAAGAGAACTATGTGACCAATCCAAAAGTAATAATATTCGTATTATAGGGGTACCAGAAGAAGAAGAAAAAGGAAAAGGAATAGAAAGTCTCTTTGAAGAAATAATTGCTGAAAACTTCCCCAAACTGGGGAAGGAAATAATCGAACAGACCATGGAATTACACAGAACCCCCAACAGAAAGGATCCAAGGAGGACAACACCAAGACACAGAGTAATTAAAATGGCAAGGATCAAAGACAAGGAAAGAGTTTTAAAGGCAGCTACAGAGAAAAAGGTCACCTATAAAGGAAAGCCCATCAGGCTAACATCAGACTTCTCGACAGAAACCCTACAGGCCAGAAGAGAATGGCATGATTTACTTAATGCAATGAAACAGAAGGACCTTGAACCAAGGATACTGTATCCAGCACGACCATCATTTAAATATGATGGTGGGATTAAACAATTCCCAGACAACCAAAAGCTGAGGGAATTTGCTTCCCACAAACCACCTCTACAGGGCATCCTACAGGGACTGCTCTAGATGGGAGCACTCCTAAAAAGAGCACAAAACAAAACACACAACATATGAAGAATGGAGGAGGAGGAATAAAAAGGGAGAGAAGAAAAGAATCTCTAGACAGTGTATATAACAGCTCAGTAAGCGAGCTAAGTTAGGCAGTAAGATACTAAAGAAGCTAACCTTGAACCTTTGGTAACCACGAATCTAAAGCCTGCAATGGCGATAAGTACATATCTCTCAATAGTCACCCTAAATGTAAATGGACTTAATGCACCAATCAAAAGACACAGAGTAATAGAATGGATAAAAAAGCAAGACCCATCTATATGCTGCTTACAAGAAACACACCTTAAACCCAAAGACAAGCATAGACTATAAGTCAAGGGATGGAAAAACATATTTCAGGCAAACAACAGTGCAAAGAAAGCAGGGGTTGCAGTACTAATATCAGACAAAATAGACTTCAAAACAAAGAAAGTAACAAGAGATAAAGAAGGATACTACATACTGATAAAGGGCTCAGTCCACCAAGAGGATATAACCATTCTAAATATATATGCACCCAATACAGGAGCACCAGCATATGTGAAGCAAATACTAACAGAACTAAAGAGGGAAATAGACTGCAATGCATTCATTTTAGGAGACTTCAACACACCACTCACCCCAAAGGATAGATCCACCGGGCAGAAAATAAGTAAAGACACACAGGCGCTGAAGAACACACTAGAACAGATGGACCTAATAGACATCTATAGAATTCTACATCCAAAAGCAACAGGATACACATTCTTCTCAAGTGTACATGGAACATTCTCCAGAATAGACCACATACTAGCTCACAAAAAGAGCCTCAGTAAATTCCAAAATATTGAAATTCTACCAACCAATTTTTCAGACCACAAAGGTATAAAAAATAGAAATAAATTCTACAAAGAATACAAAAAGGCTCACAAACACATGGAGGCTTAACAACATGCGACTAAATAATCAATGGATCAATGAACAAATCAAAATAGAGATCAAGGAATATATAGAAACAAATGACAACAACAACACAAAGCCCCAACTTCTGTGGGATGCAGCGAAAGCAGTCTTAAGAGGAAAGTATATAGCAATCCAGGCACACTTGAAGAAGGAAGAACAATCCCAAATGAATAGTCTACCATCACAATTATCGATACTGGAAAAAGAAGAACAAATGAGGCCTAAAATCAGCAGAAGGAGGGACATCATAAAGATCAGAGAAGAAATAAAATTGAGAAGAATATAACAATAGCAAAAATCAACGAAACCAAGAGCTGGTTCTTTGAGAAAACAAAATAGATAAGCTTCTAGCCAAACTTATTAAGAGAAAAAGAGAATCAACACAAATCAACATAATCAGAAATGAGAATGGAAAAATCATGACAGACTCCACAGAAATACAAAGAATTATTAAAGACTACTATGAAAACCTATATGCCAGCAAGCTGGAAAACCTAGAAGAAATGGACAACTTCCTAGAAAAATACAACCTCCCAAGACTGACCAAGGAAGAAACACAAAAGTTAAACAAACCAGTTACGAGCAAAGAAATTGAAATGGTAATCAAAAAAATACCCAAGAACAAAACCCTGGGCCGGACAGATTTACCTCAGAATTTTATCAAACACACAGAGAAGACATAATACCCATTCTCCTTAAAGTGTTCCAAAAAATAGAAGAAGAGGGAATACTCCCAAACTCATTCTATGAAGCCAACATCACCTTAATACCAAAACCAGGCAAAGACCCCACCAAAAAAGAAAATTACAGACCAATATCCCTGATGAATGTAGATGCAAAAATACTCAATAAAATATCAGCAAACAGAATTCAACAGTATATCAAAAGGATCATACACCATGACCAAGTGGGATTCATCCCAAGGATGCAAGGATGTACAACATTCAAAAATCCATCAACATCATCCACCACATCAACAAAAAGAAAGACAATAACCATATGATCATCTCCATAGATGCTGAAAAAGCATTTGACAAAATTCAACATCCATTCCTGATAAAAACTCTCAGCAAAATGGGAATAGATGGCAAGTACCTCAACATAATAAAGGCCATATATGATAAACCCACAGCCAGCATTATACTGAACAGTGAGAAGCTGAAAGCATTTCCTCTGAGATCGGGAACAAGACAGGGATGCCCACTCTCCCCACTGTTATTTAACATAGTACTGGAGGTCCTAGCCACGGCAATCAGACAAAACAAAGAAATACAAGGAATCCAGATTGGTAAAGAAGAAGTTAAACTGTCACTATTTGCAGATGGTATGATACTGTACATAAAAAACCCTAAAGACTCCACTCCAAAACTACTAGAGCTGATATCGGAATACAGTAAAGTTGCAGGATACAGAATTAACACACAGAAATCTGTAGCTTTCCTATATACTAACAATGAACCAATAGAAAGAGAAATCAGGAAAACAATTCCATTCACCATTGCATCAAAAAGAATAAAATACCTAGGAATAAACCTAACCAAAGAAGTGAAAGACTTATACTCTGAAAACTACAAGTCACTCTTAAGAAAAATTAAAAGGGACACTAATAAATGGAAACTCATCCCATGCTCATGGCTAGGATGAAGTAATATCATCAAAATGGCCATCCTGCCCAAAGCAATATACAGATTTGATGCAATCCCTCTCAAATTACCAGCAACATTCTTCAATGAATTGAAACAAATAATTCAAAAATTCATGTGGAACCACCAAAGACCCAGAATAGCCAAAGCAATCCTGAAAAGGAAGAATAAAGTAGGGGGGATCTCACTCCCCAACTTCAAGCTCTACTACAAAGCCATAGTAATCAAGACAATTTGGTACTGGCACAAAAACAGAGCCACAGACCAGTGGAACAGATTAGAGTCTCCAGAAATTAACCCAAACATATATGGTCAATTAATATTTGATAAAGGAGCCATGGACATACAATGGCAAAATGACAGTCTCTTCAACAGATGGTGCTGGCAAAACTGGACAGCTACATGTAGGAGAATGAAACTGGACCATTGTCTAACCCCATATACAAAGGTAAACTCAAAATGGATCAAAGACCTGAATGTAAGTCATGAAACCATTAAACTCTTGGAAAAAAACATAGGCAAAAACCTCTTAGACATAAACATGAGTGACCTCTTCTTGAACATATCTCCCCGGGCAAGGAAAACAACAGCAAAAATGAGCAAGTGGGACTACATTAAGCTGAAAAGCTTCTGTACAGCAAAGGACACCATCAATAGAACAAAAAGGAACCCTACAGAATGGGAGAATATATTTGAAAATGACAGATCCAATAAAGGCTTGACGTCCAGAATATATAAAGAGCTCACACACTTCAACAAACAAAAAACAAATAACCCAATTAAAAAATGGGCAGAGGAACTGAACAGACAGCTCTCTAAAAAAGAAATACAGATGGCCAACAGACACATGAAAAGATGCTCCACATCGCTAAGTATCAGAGAAATGCAAATTAAAACTACAATGAGGTATCACCTCACACCAGTAAGGATAGCTGCCATCCAAAAGACAAACAACAACAAATGTTGGTGAGGCTGTGGAGAAAGGGGAACCCTCTTACACTGCTGGGGGGAATGTAAATTAGTTCAACCATTGTGGAAAGCAGTTTGGAGGTTCATCAAAATGCTCAAAACAGACTTACCATTTGACCCAGGAATTCCACTCCTAGGAATTTAACCTAAGAACGTAGCAATCAAGTTTGAGAAAGACAGATGCACCCCTATGTTTATCGCAGCACTATTTACAATAGCCAAGAACTGGAAGCAACCTAAATGTCCATGGGTAGATGAATGAATAAAGAAGATGTGGTACATATACACAATGGAATACTACTCAGCCATAAGAAGCGGAAAAATCCTACCATTTGCAGCAACATGGATGGAGCTGGAGAGTATTATGCTCAGTGAAATAAGCCAAGCAGAGAAAGAGAAATACCAAATGATTTCACTCATCTGAGGAGTATAAGAACAAAGGAAAAACTGAAGGAACAAAACAGCAGCAGAATTACAGAACCCAAAAATGGACTAACAGGTACCAAAGGGAAAGGAACTGGGGAGGATGGGTGGGCAGGGAGGGATAAGGGAGAGGGAAGAAGAAAGGGGCTATAAAGATTAGCATGCATGGGGGAGGGAGGGAGAAAGGGGAGGGTGGGCTGCACAACACAGAGAGGACAAGTAGTGATTCTACAACATTTTGCTAAGCTGATGGACAGTAACCGTAATGTGGTTGTTAGGGGGGACCTGATATAGGGGAGAGCATAGTAAACATAGTATTCTTTATGTAAGTGTAGATTAAAGATTTTTAAAAAAAGAAAAAAAGAAAGAAAGAAAGAAAAGGGTGATTACTCCTTGATAGGATATAACTATTGGTAAATCAAAGATCAATGCATGCTTTAAATATCCTTAATGTTGATCACTTAAAGGGTGTCAGATGATCAGCTATGGAGGTACTCTTTTCTGATAATATTCCTTTCTCTTAATAAAAAAAAAAAACAGTTCCTGTGTGCTGACCTCCAATGAGTTCTGCACAGTGGTATAGAGGGCATGTCAAAGTGTGGGCAAAGGGTCTGTTTGTTTCTATGCAGAAGATCAAGGCCTAGCTTGGATACCCAGAAAATGAATTAAGATATGATATGAGGAGGAGCTTCCGGCATCAGCACTCTCTGGAGGACTTGTGCCAAGGGTATGATCATCAAAAAGCCTCCACAGGGATCTGGGCGATGCTGCAATTGTGGCTGCATCCACCCCACCATTTCCTGGACTTGCCATTGGAATGAGGAGGGAGATGTCTAGGCTGGCATGTGCATACAGTGAGACAACGAATTTAACCGGATCTGTACTGTTGGAACTCAACCAGGAGTTGGGAGGGGTGCAAGGTGTAGCACTCCAAAATCTTATGACTATAGACTATCTACAGTTAAAAGAACATATGGGATGTGAACAGATCCCAGAAATGGGCTGCTTTAGTTTGTCTGATTTCTCTCAGACTGTTCAAGTACAGTTGGACAATATCCATCATGTCATAGACAGATTTTCACAAATGCCTAGGGTGCCTAAATGGTTTTCTTGGCTTCACTGGAGATGGATGGTAATTATAGATTTGCTTTGTATATGTCACCGTATTCCTATTATGTTAATATGTGAGTGCAAATTAGTTGGTAGTTCAAAACCTATACATTCTTAAGGAACTCTACAAGAAGATATGTCAAAGAAATAATCAATCCTCCCATGTTTTCTTCCATATGCTACCTCTATAGCTTTTCTTCTTCCTTCCTAATTACAACCCTTAAATAGAATTCGTGCCTCATATCGAATTTACCGAGTATCATAATTCCTCCAGGTGGTAAAGATACCTCAAGACAAGTGCTGGGCATAGAAGCCACAGGGCATAAATCTGCAAAGAAGTAAAAAGCTAACCTTTTCAAACAATATGGCTTCTCTCTCACTTACCAACTTTACATTTCCCTGTATGGCCCCGTAAGATGACTGCTTAGCCAGAGATGGGTAAGATTCCTCAAGGGAGGAACAACCTAAGACAGTCACAGTCGCAGGGGGCCATCATGTGAGAAATTGGAGATCAACAGAGGTGAGGCTTAGAACCTCACCCCCCCCCTGCTTTGAGAGAAATCTTCTGCGTCCATGGATGTTTTGCTGCCCTTGTCTAGCTTGGATTAATACTTAGTCCATAGGCACACACCTGATCATCTACATTTGCCCTCTTACAGCACTAAACTATGTTTTCTACCTTTATCTTGCATCTACCTACCACTTCAGCATTTTATTAAAAATAAAAATAATAATAATAAAGGGAGAAATGTGGGATCAACATATAAATCAACTATAAAAATCAAACGAATATTCATATTTGGTCTGATTGTTTATAGTTCATAATGCGTGATCGAAACCGAAAGTTTCTGTGATGACTGCCCTTGTACTGTTCACCATGTAAGAATTTATTCACTATGTAAGAATTCGTTCACCATGTAAGAACTTGTTCATTATGCTTCAGAAGATTGGAGACTGACGAGAATTAGGCTTGAGATGGATTCATGATTGTACATTGAGCATTGACCCCCCTATACTGAATTTTATTGTTGTTAACAACCATTTGCTCAGTAAATATGAGAGATGCCCTCTCAAAAATAAAAAACCTAATAATAGAAATACCATTTGACCCAGGAATTCCACCTCTAGGAATTTACCCTAAGAATGCAGCAGCCCAGTTTGAAAAAGACATTTGCACCCCTACATTTATCACAGCACTATTTACAATAGCCAAGAAATGGAAGCAACCTAAGTGTCTATCAGTAGATAAAGAAGATGTGGTACATATACACAATGGAGTATTATTCAGCCATAAGAAGAAAACAAATCCTACCATTTGCAACAACATGAATGTAGCTAGAGGGTATTATGCTCAGTGAAGTAAGGCAGGCAGAGAAAGACAAGTACCAAATGATTTCCCTCATATGTGGAGCATAAGAACAAAGAAAAAACAGAAGAAACAGCTCTCTGTCTCTGTGTGTCTGTCTGTCTCTCTGCCTCTCTCTCTCTGTCTCTGTCTCTCTGCTGCCCTCTCTTTGTATCTCTGTCCCCCTGCTCTCCCTTCTCTCTCTCTGTGTCCCACTGCTCTCTCTCTGCTGCTCCCTCTCTCTCTCTCTCTCTTCCCACTCCCCGTCTGGGGCAACCACTCTCTCCTTCAAATTATAAAGTCTCTTGCATGGGCCCGTGTCTCCTTAGTCGTTCTGAGATTACCAACGCCTCTCCAAAGACGATGATCCTTTTTGAACCTAGAAAATGTCATAGCCACTGCAGACCGAGGACTCATCTGAGGACTGCCCCCTATCAATACAAAAATGAACTTCATCGCCTCTAATCAGCAGGAAGCAGTTACTGAAGACTCACCTTCACCGCTTCCCAAATCCTCTACCACTTACAATATAAAACAGAAACGGGAGGAATGTAAGAATACAGTAATTTGTCCTCCATTTGCCCCATGGTCCCAAGCACATAAACCAGTGAGAATTATGCCTGGGGCTTTCTGGGCTTACCCCGCCTTATCTCTAAACATCCCGACCCTCCCCCAAAGCAACAGGCCAAGCGGATCCGCCACAATAAAGGCACCACGCTGCTTCTCTCTCTCTGTCTCTGTGTGTCTGTCTCTCTGCTGCCCTCTCTTTGTCTCTCTGTCCCCCTGCTCTCTCTCTGTCTCTGTCTCTGTCCTACTGCTCTCTCTGCTGCTCCCTCCCTATCTCTCCCCACCCCTATCTGGGGCAGCCACTCTCTCCTTCAGATAATAAAGTCTCTTGCTTGGGAAAAAAAAAACAGAAGGAACAAAACAGCAACAGAATCACAGAACCCAAGAATAGACTAACAGTTACCAAAGAGAAAGGGACTGGGTAGGATGGGTGGGAAGGGAGGGTTAAGGGGAAAAAAGGGCATTATGATTAGCACACATAATGTAGGGTGGTCACGGGGAAGGCAGTATAGCAACCACAATGTTCATGGAAGTGCATATTAATTATACCCAAAAAAAAGAAGGGGGATTTAAGGAGATCCCAGTATTGTGTTTCGATGCACATCCTGCACTAACACTGTTTCAGTCACATAGTAGGAAAAGGAAGACAAGTTCACTTTGAGCAACAAAAATAATTCAAGATGTTTATCAGAATGTTTTATCTGAAAGTAAAATACCAGACAGGAAAATGTGAATACTTAGTTCAAGAACTTAGGTAATTTAACAGGGAAGTTTTTATGCTTAGTTTTTGTGTAGGATTAACCTTTGAATTATATAACTGGTGTTCCTATAGATTATATGGCATCTGTATTTACGATATAGGAATATAAATAACATAACTAAAAGACATCAAAAATGACAATCCATTATAATATGGCTCTCCACATTTCAGGAATATGTTTGAAGCTTCAAATTCTGAACAATAACCAGGGCTAGGAAGAAAGTTTAGAAGAAATTTTTTGAGAATTCAAGTACTAGAAATTTGAACATTTGAAGGTTTTCATAAAATTTCTAGAAAATACTCTTTATTTAAATGCACCTCAAACATAAAACTGTAATGTTTTATTCGTTTCTGTTTATGTGTGGTTTTCTATTGTTTTCTTTATATACTTGCCTTTTATTTTTGAATTTTAAAGAACTAGCAGTTTTCTTATCTTGAAATATTTATCTTTTGACTGGCTTTCACAGAAAGATCCATCTCGTATTGTTCTCTGCTTCAGAAGTTAAAACATTCATTTCTTCTTTGTATCAGGGAAATATTAGCATTAATGGTAGTTTAATATCTTCCACCTACTTCTTCTTGTCTCCCTGCAGAAATCTGTATTTCATGTCACTGCCATCTGACTAAGTAAACGTAGCCTTATCCCATGCAACGTTCAGAGAATCAACATATACAAACATGTTCATTTTTTACAATTCTACTAATAGAATTGAAAAAGATCTTAAGTTAGTTAAGTTAAAGGATTAAACTGAAAACTTTTTAACCAAAATACATGTTTTCACTAGGACATAAGTCTGTTCAATAGAATTGGCTTAATTTACTAATTTTGATAGTTTTCAATTTCTTCCAGTTAATATTGGTCCATTAATATTTGTTTTTCCTTATTGAACATTTAATTTTCATTGGAAATCATAATTTGTGTGATTTTTATACACTAAAGTTCTAATAGTGTAAAAACATCAGGGAAACTTTATTTTCTACTTGAAGTATGTACTTGGCAGAATTTTTGGCAGATTTTCCATTTCTCCAGGCTTTTACATGAATTAAACCTTTTTAATTTCAAAAATGAGAAACTTGTTTGAGTAAAGCACAACCAAATGCTTTCATATGTTATTCATTAGGTGCAAGTCATTTGCAAATTATATATTTATATTGCTTTCTAATTTTATCCCAACATAATTTTTACTTTAAAAAGGTTTTATATATATATACACATATAAATTCATAGATGTACAAATGCACACACACATATATATATATAAACATATACACATGTGTATCAGTAAACAGATCAATAAGTTAGGTATTGTGTTATATAAGTTGATTTGAAGCTGTTGTTTTTACCATTGTGTACTTATGGGCCACTCTCAGGAGCTCTGTGCAGCCCCGGGCATCTCCAAATGGCAGAATCCCTAAGCAGTTTGAAGGATGGAGCTCCTTTTTAAGAAAATTGGAGCAGACTTCAATGACGAGTCACCTTCAGAAAAGAAGCTGCACCCAGCAAATTTTCAATAGTATCTTCTTTCAATTGCAGAGCACCTAGATGTTTTGAAAAAAATAATGATTATATGTCCCATGAAATAAGGCACAAATATGCTAACTAGAAATTTTTCAATTCTCTCATTAGGAGGGCTGTCTTTTCTAATGTACAACAACCACTCAGGAAATATCTTTTTAGGCCAACATGTGCAAGGGAATCTGTATAAACATTAATAAGACAGCCGAAGGGAGCCAGACTAGATCATCAAAAACAACTGCAGCAAATGAGCAGTGAATACTATCATTACAAAGAGCAAATTGTTATTTCTTTACCATCTTAAACCTGCATCTACACCTTATTTTACAGTAGTCTATATCATGACTCACAGAGCATTATATCATATTATATAAGGATCATACAATTGACCAAAAACATAGCTGTCATCTGTATGGAAAAACATCTTAGTAAATAAGAGCATTGAGGTTATATGTCTGCTTTTTAAAGTCTTCATTCATTAGCTGGTAAGGATGACTGTTCTTAATATTTTGCCTGTAACTGATGCCTGGACTGCCTCAAAAGAAAGAAAACATGCCCAGAGTCTACAAATAAACAATTCCTTATATGGTTACTTTCATAGGCATATAAAGCAGGCTATGTTTTATAACATATGTAAAGACTATATGTAAGAATTTTTTTAAATGAAATCAGAGCTATTTAAGCTATTTCCTTTGTAGTGATGTGCTGCAAAAAAACATTTATTTATGTAATAAATAGCTATTTAAGCTATTTCCTGTGTATTGATATGCTGTATTATTTTTGGAGCAAGCACTATTGAATTATTGCAAATGTTATGTTATTTTGACGAGATCAGGTACGTTCAGAGTGGTATGGCCGTAGACAAATGTTATGTTATTTTGATAAGTTATATTCCTGTTTGCTTTGGCCAAGCAATATAGGTAAGTTACAAAGTATATTTCACATGGATTATATAAATTATAAACTCTTCCTTTATAAGTTTCCCTTTTAAAATACCTTCACATAGATTCTGTATGGTTGCCTAACCATAAAGAAAAGAGTAATACATACTGTGAGGTGATCTATATTTGGTTCAACCTCTAAAGTAAGTTGTAGACAAATCTGGCCCATCAGCACACTTTTCTGTATTGTTCTTGTCCTGGATTTTGAAGGGAGAGCCCTGCCCATATCTCATGAGACCCAGAGAAGTATGAACTATTCTTAGATTCAGATCTTAAGATTCACCTGTTATAGACATTGAAACTTGGCCTAGTTATTAAGAATATTTATTGCTTAATGAATTAAACCATAAAACTCCTATATGAAAACAGCAAAAAAAAAAAAAGTTCCTTAATCTTGGAATGATTTCTTGAGTAAGTCCCCAAAATACAGACAACCAAAGCTAAAATAAACAAGTGAGGCAACACTAAACTAAAGAGCTTTTTCACACCACAGGAAATAAAAATAAATAGAAAAGACCTATAGCATGAGAAAAATATTTGCAAACTATATATCTGAAAGCAGGTTAATATTCAAAATGTATTAAGGACTCATACAACTCAGTAGCACAAAAGAAAATAATTAATTAAAAATGAACGAAGAACCTGAATGGACATTTTCCAAAGAAGACATACAAATGATCCAATAGGTACATGAAAAGGTGCAGGACATTACTAATCATCAGGGAAATGCAAGTCAAAACCAAGACATGTCCTCTCACACCTGTTAGGATGGCTATTATCAAAAAGAAAAGAGATAACCAATGTTGGTGAAGCTTTGAAGAAAATGGAACCCTTGTACTGTTAGTGGGTATGTAAAGTGGCATAACCATTATGGAGCACAGTATGGAGGTTCCTTAATAAAATTTAAAATATAGAACTACCACGTGATCCAGCAATCCCACTCCTGGGTACATATCCAAAGGAAATGAAATCAGGATCTTCAAGATATATTTGCACTCTGTGTTAATTGCAGCGTTACTCACAATAGCCAAGATATGGAAACTAAGTGTCCTTTGATAGATGAATGGATGAAGAAACTGGTATGTATATGTGTGTATGTATATGCATGTGTGTGTGTGTACATGCTCACACACAATGGAATATTAGTCAGTCATGAATAAGTTGGAAATCCCAGCATTTCTGACAACATGGATGAGCCTGAAGAGCATAATGTTAAGTGAAATAAGCCAAAAAGAGAAAGACAGGTAATATAGGATATCACTTGTACGTTGAATCTAAAAAAAAAAAAATGCTGATTTCATAGAAACAAGTAGATTGATAGTTGCTAGAGGCTGGGAGGGGAAACAAAGAAATACAGGTCAAAGGGTACAAACTCAGTTACAAGAAGAATCAGTTGTGAGGATCTAATGTACAGCGTCATGTCTACAGATAATAACATGGGATTGGTTATTGTATACTTTAAAGTTGTTTCAGGTTATAGCTTAAACGTTCTCACCATGGAAATGAGTTAACTATTTGCCATTCATTACTTTTCATGATTTTGGTAAGGGTTCCACAATGTATATGCATATCAAATCATTACATTGTACACTTTTAAGTATGTACAATTTTATTTGTCAAACATTCCTCAATAAAATTGGCATGAGTGAATGAATAAAGAAATACTTGTTGGCCCTAAACTCATCTTCAGTACCTTTGTTTTATAGTTTGGGTAAATATGATATGATTATTTCCAAGCAAGAGACTCACTAAAAATCTAATGTAGAATTGGTGTATCCCACTTCCCCTCTCATTTTTACAAATGAGAATGTACCGACATCATGAGAGGGAGAGACATATTCTTGTATCTTTGTGTTAAAATAGTTCTACTCTCTCATAGTTGTTGCATATTATTTACCTCTTTCTCTTTTATACTACTGAGTTTAAATCCTAATTCTTCCCCTTACTACCTTAGGATCGTTACTTAACTGGTCTATCCTTCAGTTTTCTCACTAGTAGAGTAGAAATAATAGGACTGTGGGTTATATAATGCAGGGTTACTGTGAGGACTGAATCAGTTAATACATACCAAGCACTTAACCCATGTAAGCATACTAAACCAAGGAATTAAGTGCATTGGGATCGATTCCCTCCATCTTGACCTCTTGTCTGGCTTCACACATATCGCTAATAAACATCACAGCAACATGATCTGACATTGCACTGAGAACCAACCTGGAAATAGAAATGTCTCATAGGAACTTAAATTAGTCCATAATGTCATTGTAAAGCATGAAATGTGGACAGTAAGTTTGTAACACTAGTAATTCTGTTTTCTGCATGAATCTTTCACAGTTCATTAGTGTTATGAAATTAGAAAGATAAAATGAGTTGATTTTCTTTTAGAGGATTTGTGCTGTTTTTCTTCACCAATTTCTCCCTAGCTTGACTCTTCTAAGTATCACACAAGGCAATGGAGCAAATATGCTACTGCTTTTTCAGTACAGGAAGATAAACATCTGTTTTCCTTGGTGTTCCAATTTGTAATCAATGGGCTGATTTTTGTTTACTCATACTTGGCTATACTCACCAAATGTTCTGGCTGCATACAGATACTTACCAAGGGGCTGGGATTCGCATGTTTCCAGCAATGAGTATCACATCACACAGTTGTTTCTCATTCAGGTAGTTCTCTATTTTATGGAGAGTTTTCTCAGCATGGTTTATAGCAACGAACTCCTCCTCAGCTCTGCTGACATCCATTTCTTCAGGATGTTGTGGATCTAATCTAAGAGCATGTGAGAGTGAGAATATGTGAGTGCAAATGTCCCATCAAAATTTATATACATTAACTACAAGAAATATATTGTATTAAAAGTAAAATTGAAATTTGCCCTCCAATTTTAAATATTTCACTGTGATCACTACCTAACCTTCCATCAAAGTGATGTGTCATGATTAGTATTTGTACCTGGAATGGAACCATAAAGAAGTATGGTTTATCTGCAGGGCTACTAGTAACTGTCAATTGAACAAACATAAACTTCAAAATACCAGCCTTTCATTGATTTTTATTGGTATCACAGTTATGCCATTAAGCATGAAATTGTAGGCACAATTTAAAAATATTTTTCAAATTTGAAAGGTATCAAAGTACTCATAACAGAAATATTTCTTGAAGAATCTCAAGCCTGAGAGTTTGGTTACACTGACATGTCAATCCCATTAAGAAAATACACAAATTCCGTCTTTTATAGATTTTCTCATGTTTAATGAGATATAATTGACATGTAACATTGAATAATTTAAGGTGTACAATATGATGATTTGAAATGTATATATTGTAAGTGATTATAATAAGGTTAGTTAAAACACCCATCACTTCACATAGTTACCATATTTTGTGTGTGTGGTAGGAACATTTAAGATATACTCTCTCAGCAATTTTTAAGTGTCCAATACAGTATTGTTAAGTACAGATACCATGCTATACATTGGATCCCCAAAACTTACTCATCTTCTAACTGGAAGTTGTACCCTTTGACTATTTAGGCAAATATGACAACTGTTGAATTTACAATAATGGAAGCTGTTTATATGTCCTTTCAACATCACACAACAGCAGAATTTAAATACTAACACAAACACATAGAGGCTTACAATCAGGAGAAACTTAAAAATTTGATGGTTGGATGAACAACCTTAAATACTTTGTTACAGTCCTTGCTTCCAGGCATCATTTTCCAACCACCCAGTTAAGATTAATATTAAGTTCCCCCACCCCGAATTCAGCCTGTTTTTTTTTAATACAATTGGTCCAGGGTGACATTACTCTTTCTTTAGTTCAAATAAATGATTCGTCTCTGAATCTTCTTTGGGACTTTAAGTTACTCTACTATATGGATCATCAGGACAGCATGATATGAATATCCTTAAAATTGCCTGCTACAAAATGAGCCTTTTTGCATCTGTTTTGGAAAGGAACAATCCCTTGGCACCAATGACTGGAAAGCATTCAGGGTTCAGTTAACTCACTTAACCCAATCTTTACTCTGCTCAGGTAATGGTTTGATTTACACTGAAAAAAATCAAACATCGAATGCCTAATTATCTTCGATATCCTCACATATATTCCACCATGTATTGGAATGGGCATATTCTAAAGGAGGAATATGTTTTGGGAAGTTCTGGCCAGGAAATAATTTTATTCTGTGAATATTCTTCAGCCTAATTTGGTGAAGGATACAAAATTATCTTTAATCTTGTTACATAAGGAATGAAGTTGGATTTTTATTTGACACCCTTTTTCTTTTTTAAAGTAAGCATTTATAACTACAAATTATCTTCTTATCGCAGCTTTTGCTGTATCCAGTATGTTTTGGTATGCTGTCTTCATCTTCATTAACTCAAGATACTTTGTAATTACACCTGTGATTTCATCTTTTCCCTATTGATGGTTTAAGTGTGTCTTGTAATTTCTACATATTTGGGGATTTTCTCATTTTCCTTCTATTAATTTCTATTTTCATGCCATTGTTATCAGAAAAGATACTTTGCATCATTTAAATCTTTAATGTATTAAATTTTGCAGTCTAAATATGGTCTAATCTTGAGAACATCCCACGTGCACTTGAGAAAAATCTGTCTTTTTCTATTATTTGGTGGATTGTTCTCTGTGTGTCTGTCAGGTCAGTTAACCTAGAGTGCTGCCGAAGGCCTCTGTGACCTTACTGAAGTCAGGTCTGAGTGCTCTTCGGGTACATTGCATTGGAGCGTCAATATTATTGTAGTTCCATCTAATGCTACTGTAGCTCCATCCAATTCTGCCTTCAATTCTGTCAGGATTTGTTTCACAAATTTAGGAGATCTGGTGTTTGTTGCTTCTATCTTTGTAATTATATGTTATTGGTAAATAACCCTCTTATCAGTATAATCTCCTTTGTCTTTTGTAATAGTTTTTGATTTATTCTATTGTGTTTGATGTAATATAGCTACTCCTGCTCTTTTTTGGTTGCTATTTACATGAAATATATTTTCCTTCCTTGACTATTCTTAATCCAAAGTTAATTTATTTAGATAGCATAAAAGAATCTATTGAAAAGTCTTTTTAAAACATGTTCTGCCAATCCATGTCCTTTGGGAAACTTAATCCATTTATATTTAAAGTAATTATCAATAGGGAAGGACTTAAAGTTGCCATTATGTTATTTGATTTCTATATGTGTTATATCTTTTTGTCCCTCATTTACTCAGTCACTGCCTTTCTTTCTTGTTTCTTTGATTTTTTGTAGTAAAATGGTTTGATTCTTTCCTCATTCCATTTGTGGTGTTTTAAAGGTGCTTTCTTTGTGGTTACCATGGAGATTACCTACAACACTGTAACGTCATAACAATCTTGTAATAAAATACCCACTTAACTTGTCACATAGAAAAACTGTTATGCTCCTCCCTTTTTGTTACACACACCACAAATTACATTTTAATGTATCGCATACCCATAGATTTATAAGTTTTTATGGTTTTGACTTTCAAATACTATAGAAGAATAAAAGGTAGACTTATGAACCAGCACTACAATAATACTGGTTTTTATATTTTTCATGCGTCTTACTTTATCTGAGGACTTTCTGTTATTTTTGTTTGGCTTAGAGCTACTGTCCAGCATCCTTTCATTTCAACTTGAAGGACTCCCTTTAACATGTCTTGTTGGACAAATCTAGTAGTGATAAAGTGTCTCAGTATTTGCTTATCTGGAAATATCTTAACTTATCCCCCACTTTTGAAGGAGAGTTTTGCCAGATACAGAATTTTTAGCTGATATATTTAAACTACTGGAAGGAAAATATTTTATCATCCCAGTGCTTTCTGCCCTGCAAACTTTCTGCTGAGGGAACCACTGATTTGATTATTCCTCATATTGATGAGTTACTTCTTTTTTGCTGCTTTTAAGATGTTCTGTCTTTTACTTTTGATGGTTTGATTACAGTGTGTCTTATCTGAGTTTCTGGGTTTATCTTACTTGGAGTCATTTAGCTACTTGTATTTTATATCTCTATCTTTCCTCAACTTTGGGTATTTCTCTGTCATTTCTTCAAAGAAGCTCTCTGATCCTTGTACTCTCTCTTCTGGTATTTCAGTTATGCACATATTGTTCTGTTTGGTGATGCCCCATAAGTCTCTAATGATATATTCATTGTTTTTCATTACTTTTTCTTTGCATGTCTCAGATTTGATAATTTCATATAATCTGTTCACAGATTCTTTCTTTTGCTGGTTCAAGTCTGTTGTTGAAAACTTCTAGTGGACTTTTCAATTCAGAATTATACTCTTCAGCTCCAGAAGTTTTGTTTGACCTTTTTTATCATTTCTATCTCTTACTTGATACTCTTATTTTGTTTATATATTGTTTCCCTGATTTATTTTAGTTCTTTTGCTATGTTTTTTCCTCTAGTTCTTTCAGGATATTTAAGACAGTTGTTTAAATTCTTTGTCTAAAAGTCTGAAACCTGTGGTTCTTTAGAGTCAGTTTCTGGATGTTTATTTTGCTCCTTAATGAGCCCTGTTTCCACGTTTCTTTGTCTGCCTGGTGATCTCTTGTTAAAATTGGGATTTGGAAAAACAGGCACCTTTCCTAATCTGCATAATGGCTTTGTGTGGGAGCTGTCTTCACTAATCAGCCCAACATGAAGGTTTAAGGACTTCTCAGGCCTTTTCTGAGTATGCAACTTTTGTGGGCTTGCACGTGTTTTTGACCCCATCTTTCATGAACATGGCTGCTTATACATGTCTTAATTTCTCTAAGTCTCACCCCTGCCTCCTGAGGCCTTAGATATTCTATTTATTCCTGTCTTCATAATCTCTTACCCCTGGGTGTCTATAGGTCTCCAGTCCCCCTGCAGTTTTCATGTGCTGTGGTGTCTGCCACTCCCTTCTGTGGTTTCCAACCTCAGATCCAAACTATGCTGCCATTCATCTGAGTTCTGAATTAGGTAATTCTGAAATCTGATTCTTAGGTAACCTAGAATCAGACCAGGATATTTCAAACAAGTTCAACTCTGTGCTTGTATCCTAAGGGGGAAATCAAAAAAATAAGTTGCATTCTTACAACATTGCCATTCTGCCCTGGGGAGGGGGTGGTACAAGAGCAATCATCAAGGCCATGAAACTTCCTCCTGACTTGAAAGTGACTTTTCCTTTATTGAGCATGTTTGGTTGCTGCATATCTTTGCCTTGTTTCCAGAGCTCCCACAAAGCTCCTTTAATCAGTCGGTATTATTTACTTGATGTTCCAGTGGGAAGAAGAGTCTGGAGCTCCTTAATCAACCATCATGCTAAGATAACAGAAGCTACTGTTGTCTGATTTTATTATCTAGGAATGTTTGAGGCTCCTGTGTTTTTCAGAGGAGCAGTTTTTAAAACAGACATCGGTGTGGATTGATGGGATTAATACATAAATCAAGTAATATAGAAATCAAATGTGAAAGGAAAGGAGCGACACACAACAGCAATTTACCGGAGAGTTCCGCTTTATTAGGGAAAGGTGCTGGGATATATAGGATGGGGCATAGGGTGATTGTGGTGTTACTTCTATGGGGCTGGTGGCTGTTGGCTAGGTGCTGGGATTGGGAGGGGGGCGAGAGGTGATTGGGCTTCAGGTGGCGCTGGCGGGAACCGAGGACCCCGAAAAGAAGCCGGAAGTTCGCCATCTTACTGGTGGGGGCCCTTCATTCCCCCCTTTCTCCTCTATGGGTTTGTGGGCGTTGCTTTCTTTCTGACTGCTTCCTGCTGAACAGGGGCGGAGAAGGGAGTGAGGGTTTGAGGATTGGGAGGAAAGGGTTGACAGGACTCCCCACAGTAAGGATGAGTAGATGTGGACTTCTTCAGGTTGGAAATCAATGAAGGTTCCCTGTAACCATAGGTTGAGGACCTGTTGATTCCAATGGTGCCAAGAGGATATGGGTGTCAGGAGCCAGGCGTCTGCGGCCATTGTTTCCAGGAACAGTTTCCAGCGGAGAGAGGGGTCCATCTCAGCATGTGGTGAGGAGGTCACGTGAGGGTGAGGGGTCTTCCATGGCCAGAAGCTGGTAGTTCCTGAGTAAAAGCTGGTTGAAAGCTTGATTAGAGATTTTCCCGACTTGGGATTTGATGAACTTTATTATACAGGGTAAGAAGAGACAGACAAGAAGAATGACTATTATGGGGCCTGCAATGGGCCAGAGCCAGGTGAGGAGGGGGTTTGTTAGTATTGACGAGAATGGGTTGGAATTGGAAGCAGAGTGGAGGCTGGAGGCAAGGTCAGTGAGTTTGGTGATGTCAGTTTCTACAATGCCGGATTCGTTGATGTAATAGCAGCACTCTTCCTGGAGGAAGACGCAGGTGCCACCCTTCTCGGCTGTAAGCAGATCTAGGGCCCGCCGGTTTTGAAGGGTGACTTTAGCTAGCGAAGTGACTTGTCTTTGGAGAGAGGCTAGGGAATCGGCAGTGGATGCCAGGGCTCCCTCAAGTTTGGCGTCGAGATCTCTAACTGCCCATAGAGAGTGACCCAAGGCTCCTCCTGAAAACCCCACCCCAATGGCTGAGGTGATTAAAGAGATACCGACCATGATGGGAAGGAAAGCAGCCCTTTTTGTGCGCGAGTGCAAGGGAGGTTGGAGCTCAAGGAATTCTGCCATGCTGTAAAGTGTAAGCTGTGGGATTAGGGTGACGAGAATGCAGGGTGTATCGGAATTGAGAGGCAGTGAGTTGAAAAGGCTGCCATTACACCAAAAGAAGTGTCCCGGTTGTGTAAAAGTCTTGGAGCCGGAGGTAGGGGTGTAGATAGAGAGGCAGTGAAGTGCACTGGAGGAGGGTGGAGTTGGGCCTACACAGTGGTGGATGGTGAGATTATCTGGGTATTCTGGCTCCCATAGGGGTATGTCTGCCAGGGGACGGAGGGGTTGTCCTTCTGCATGGAAGGAGTAGTTGGAAATATTAAGGGGCACGGCAGCCAGCAGTGGGCGCTGTAGTGATGCGCACAAGAAACAATTGGCGGTGTTGAGGGTGTGGTTGAGAAAGATGGTGGTGTCTTGAATGAGCTGTAACCAAGAGTAGGAGGAATAAGATGAAGAGGCGCCGTCAAGAGTTTGGATAATGACCTTTTCGGAATGTCTGATATCTGATGCAACTTGAGAGATCTGGGAGCGAGAGGGAACATACTCTCGAGAGATATGAAGGGTACCGTGGGGGGTCGAGGACCCCTTGTAGTAAACTGAGGCTGTTACTCCAGCAGCCCATCGAGAGTCCCAGGGATCTGGGATTGATAAGGAGAATGAGCCGTTGGGATATTTCATGAAACGGTTGGAGGAGTAATACTGTGGGTACTGGAAGTCACCCATGTAGTGAATTGTGCAAGACCAGTAGGGGCATCCCCCGTAGGTGTCTGGCCATCGCCTGCAATAGGCTTGTCTTTGGTCATAGAGGAAGCAGAGGTAGGGAGAATAAAGGTAGCTGTAAATGAATACTTCAGTGGAGGGAGGAAAGTGGAGGTACAAAGGCTCAGAGCAGCCTTTCAGAGGGCAGTCTGATGTGGTAATGAGGGCAGTAACTTTTGTTTGATGCTGTGTGTAAGTCTGCTTGACTTTGAATCGCCATACAAAGGAGGATGGGGGGGCAGGGAAGACAATAGGAATGAGGGAAAAAAGCGAGAGAGCAGTAAAGGAGGAAAAAGTCATGATTCAGGTATGGATGGCAAAGAGGGTGCACGGGAGATGCGGAGCTTCAAGGGATCAGAGGGATGAGGCGTGGTAGAGTAGACAGCGTCTTGGGCTGTGTCCGAAGGACTCTGGATTGTGACTGATGGGTCTTGGGTGACCAGAGAGGGTGAGTCTTGGGTATTTGGTTTCAACCTGGAGATATGAATCCAAGGGGTGACAGAGTTATCAGGCAGTGAGAGCTTGGCAGCCGAGGGGGTGCAGAGAATAACTGGGTGTGGACCTTCCCATTTCGGGGTGAGAGAGGGCTGATCCTCTGGTGGCTTATAAAACACTAGTTGGCCGGGCTGTAAGACAGGAGGATTTTGGGAGGCGGATGGATCAGGAAGGAGCCAATCTTGATATTTCCACAATTCAGTGCGGAGGAGAGAGAGTAGTGGAAGGGCTATATTGGGAGGAATTGGTCCATTGTGGGAAGGGAGCCCCGGGGGTAGAATCGGGCGGCCGTACATGATCTCAAAGGGTGACAAGAAGGAAGGTTTTTTTGGGAGGGCTCGAATGCGGAGTAGAGCTAAGGGAAGTAAGCGAACCCAGTCAAGGTGTAGTTCTAGAGATAGTTTGGTCAGGATGTCTTTTAGAGTCCTATTGGCTCTTTCTACTTTTCCTGAAGCTTGTGGTCGATAAGGACAATGTAAATGCCAGGGGAGCGAGAGCGACTTGGAGAGCTTCTGGATAATTTGGGCAGTGAACTCAGGGCCGTTATCTGATTGGAGGGAAGTGGGCATCCCGAACCTAGGAAAGATCTGGGTGAGGAGGATAGAGGCAACTACGGATGCTCGTTTGTTAGTGGTGGGGAAAGCTTCAACCCATCCTGAAAATGTATCTACTAGCACGAGTAGGTATCTGGTACGTCGTACAGGGGGCATGTTAGTGAAGTCTATTTGCCAATCTGCAGCGGGGACATTACCCCTTGCTTGATGAGCCGGGAAGGGTCGGGCTTTGAGGGGGGTATTAGGGTTAGTGCATTGGCAGATGGTGCACTTGCAGGTTATTTGGTTAAGTAGGGTTTTGTCTTCAGGAGAGAGAGGAAAAAAAGATTGTAAAAAATGGATTAAGGATTGGGGGCTGGGGTGGAACAGGTCATGTAAGAGGCGGAAGAGAGACTCTTTGTCCTGAGAGCAGAGGGCATCTTGTGATAAGGCTAAAACTGCAAGGGCAGACGGATTGTTGCCTGGTGCGTTTTCTGATAGGGCAACTGACCGGGCTACTCTGTCGGCCTTGTTGTTACCTCTTGCAATGGGGGAGTCATCTTTTTGATGTGATTTGCAGTGGACTATGCCTAGTCGGTGTGGGAGTTGTGAAGCCTCTAAAAGTTTAGTAATTAAGGCTGAATTAGTTATGGAATTCCCTTTTGTGGTGAGGAGGCCTCGTTCTTTCCATACTGCCGCGTGGGACAAGAGAATGTGGAATACGTACTTGGAGTCAGTGTACAATGTGAGAGACGTGTCCCGGGCCAGAGTGCAAGCTCTGGTGGCTGCAATGAGTTCAGCCTGCTGATTGGTTGTACCAGGGGGTAGGGCTCGTGCTTCAATGACATCTTCGAGGGAGACTACTGCATATCCTGAGTAGTGGATGCCCTCATGTTTAAAGGAGGACCCATCAGTAAACCAGATGAGGTCGGAGTGTGAGAGGGCTCCTTCGGAGATCGTGGAGTGGCATGGAAGGAAGTTGTGAAGGGCTTCTAGGCAATCATGCGAGGGAGTATGAGGAGAGCAGGGTAGAGGAAGAAGAGTGGCCGGATTTAGGGGTGGGCAGGGGAGGAAAGAAATGTTTGGATTTTGGAGGAAAGAGGACAGTAAGGTGAGGAGTCTGGAGGGGGGGAGAGTCTGTAAACTTTTGTAGGTTAAGAGATCTTTTAGGTGATGTGGGGACAGAATGGTAAGTGGCGCTCCGAATGTTAGTTTATGAGCTTCTTTCTGCAAGAGCTGTCCAGCGGCTAATGCCCGTAGGCAGGGGGCCCATCCCCGAACTGTGGGGTCTAATTGCTTGGAGAGATAAGCTACTGGGGCAAAGGATGGGCCATAATATTGGCCTAGGACTCCTAGAGCTTGAGTGGACCTCTCATGAATGTATAATGAGAAGGGTTTTGACAAATCAGGGAGATGGAGAGCTGGAGCTTTTACAAGGGCTTGACGGAGCTTAATGAAGGAGTGTCGGGGTGAGGATGATAATGGTTCTTCAGGGGGGCCCTTGCTGAGGTCGTATAGGGGTCTTGCCAACAGGGAGAAGTTAGGGATCCACGCTCTAAAATACCCAGCCAAGCCTAGAAAGGAAAGGATTTCTGTCTTGGTTTTGGGAACGGGCAGGTCAGAGAGGAGTCGTTTTCTGTCTAAGGTAATGGACTTTCTTTGCTGAGACAGAAGGAATCCAAGGTAAGTGACAGAAGGGGAAGAGATTTGAGCTTTGGCAGGGGATACTCGGTAACCTCTGGAAGCTAGAAGGTTAAGTAGAGACGCAGTGTCAAGTTGAGACTGTTCCCACGAGGGACTGCAGAGCAGAAGATCATCTACATATTGTAATAAAGTGGACTCGGGGTGATCATGGTGAAACTGTTTGAGGTCTTGAGCTAGGACTTGTCCAAAAATATGGGGACTATCTCGGAAGCCTTGTGGTAAAACTGTCCAAGTAAGCTGAACAGAATGTCTGGTGTATGGGTCCGTCCAGGTGAAGGCAAAAAAATCTTGGGAGGAGGGGTCTAGGGGAATAGAAAAAAATGCGTCCTTGAGATCTAGGACTGAGAAGTGGGATGCAGAAGCAGGGATCTGCGATAAAAGGGTGTATGGATTTGGAACTAAGGGATGGACAGGGACAACGGCTATGTTGATGAGGCGAAGGTCTTGGACAAGGCGGAAAGATCCGTTGTTTTTTTTAACAGCTAATATGGGGGTATTAAATGGGGAGTGAGTGGGTCTGAGGTAGTTTTTGTTTAAGAGATCTTGAATGATGGGTTGGAGGCCTATGAGGGCTGAAGTGGTTAGGGGGTATTGGGCCTGACAGATATACTGAGAGGGGTCACGTAATTTGATAGAGGCAGGGGGACATAGGGCCATGGAGGGGCTTGTAATGTCCCAAACTTTGGGATTTACAGGGTGTATAAGGGCAGAACTGGAGCTTTCATTGGGTAGAGGGGGGCTGTCGGCTATGAGGGCCATCAGAAAGGGAGTACTGGGGGCTGTGGGATTGGATATAGTTATGGAAACGTGGAGGAGGGAAAGGATGTCCCGTCCTAGTAAGGGGATGGGACACTGGGGCATAACTAGGAAGGAGTGGGAGAAAGGTATGGGACTGTCTAGGATTGTGCATAAAAGGGGGGGGGGTTTAATGGGAAAATCTGTTTACCTCCTACCCCGACTATAGGAGTAATGGCTGGCGTGGTAGGGCCCCGGTATTCTCGCAAGACTGAGAAGGTGGCTCCTGTATTTAGGAGGAAGGAGATGGGGCGACCGTCTACTGTTAAAGTAACCCTGGGCTCCTGTTTGGTGATGGAAATGGTCAGGCGAGAAGCCCCCGGGCCCCGTCAATCTTCTTCTGCCAGCCCCACTACGGTGGGCTTAGGATGGGGGTTGTTCGTCCAGCCTCCCCTTCGGGTGGTTGGGCAATCAGACCCCCAGTGGCCCTTTTTGTGGCATCTGGGGCATGGGGTGGTAGGAGATCTGGGGGAGGGGCACGCCCTTGACCAATGTCCCTCTTTTCCGCACTTGAAACAAGCTCCTTGGGGGGGCTTGTCTGTAGAGGGGCGCCCAGGTTGTGGTTTTATCAGCTGGACCAACATCTGGAAATTGGCCTGATCAGCTTTTTGTTTACGGCGTTCTTTCTCCTCCTCCCGGTTATGGAAGACTTTAAAGGCCACTGTTAGGATCTCAGTCTGTGGGGTAGCGGGGCCCTGTTCTAACTTTTTGAGTTTAGCTTTAATGTCGGGGTAGCTTTGAGCTAGGAAGTATGTCATAAGGACCTGTCTTCCTTCAGGTGTTTCTGGGTCCAGGCTGGTATACTGTAATAGGGCTTGAGTGAGTCTATCTAAGAACTCGGAGGGGGTTTCATCTCTCTTTTGAATTATGTCTTGGAGCTTTTGAAAATTGACTACTTTACGAGCTGCCTTTTTTAGACCTGCTATTAAGCAGGAGGCAAAAATATCTCGAGAGTGGAGACCCACAGCGGTGTTATAATCCCAGTGTGGGTCTTGTTCGGGGACAGCAGTGGGACCAGGGGGACAGGTGGGGTCAGTCCTGTGGGTTTCGGTAGCATGCATTTGGGCGAAGTCCCAAGCTCGTCTACGCTCCTCAGGGAGGAGAGTATTGGCCAGGAGCATGAAGATGTCATGATGCGTGAGGCTGTAAGACTGGAGGGTCCATTGAAACTCCCTGATGTAGGTCGTGGGATCAGTGGAAAAGGAACCTAGGCGTTTCTCTAGTTGGGCTAAATCTCCTAAGGAGAAGGGGACGTGAACACGCAAGATGCCTTCGGATCCTGCTACTTCCCGGAGCGGGGTGATAATTTTGGGAGGCCCTCGGGACCGAGTCTGAGGGGGACTGAAGGGTTCTGGCTCAGTCTGTGCAGGGGAAACAGGTAATGGGGGCAAAGCCGCGATAATTTTGGGAGGCTCTCGGGACCGAATCTGAGGGGGCAAAAATGGACGAGGCTCTTGGAACTTAGTTAGAGGGGGGCTGAAAGGCTCAGGCTTGATTTGCGGGATGGGGGAAGGTGAGGGGGGCAGAGGAGGAGGTGGTGAGGTGCAGGAGGATATGGTGGAGGAGGGGGAAGGGAGAGGATGGGAGGCTTCTGCGGGGGTGGAGGCGGGGGAGGCGATAGAGGAAGGGGGAGGGGCTGTTGTAGGAGAAGAAGGGGAAGGGAGAGGATGGGAAGCTTCTGCCGCGGGGATAGAGGCTGCGGTGGCGGCGGTAGAGGAAGGGGGAGAGGCTGTTGGAGAAGGAGAAGGGGAAGGGAGAGGATGGGAAGCTTCTGCCGCGGGGAAAGCGGCAGCGGTGGCGGCGGTAGAGGAAGGGGGAGAGGCTGTTGTAGAAGGAGAAGGGGAAGGGAGAGGATGGGAAGCTTCTGCTGCGGGGGAAGCGGCAGCGGTGGCGGCGGTAGAGGAAGGGGGGGGTGCTGTTGTAGGAGAAGAAGGGGAAGGGAGAGGACGGGAGGCTTCTGCCATGGGGAAAGAGGCGGCAGTGGCGGTGGAGGGTGCAGGGATTGTAGGAGGGGGAGGGGCTGAAGGGGGAAGTCTGTATGGCGGAGGCTCGTCGGCCGGGTCAAAGGTAATTGAAGAGGGACTGGGAGTGTGTGGAGGGGAGGGAGACGGCTTGCAGGCTAGGAGAACTTGGGGCGGAGAGCAGGTGGTGCAGAGGCTGGGATTTTGAGCTAGGAGGCGAAAAGCTTCGATATAGGGAATCTCCTTCCATTTTTTCAGGCGCTGGCAGTAGTTAAAGAGATTGCGAGTGATGTTAGGATCAAGAGTTCCCCCTGCGGGCCATTGGTTGTTATTGTCTAGGGGGTATGTCGGCCAATCTTGGGAGCAATATTTACGGAGAAGTTTTGGTTTTATATCAGGCGTCAGGGAGAGGGTAGCCAGATGCTTAAGCAGGCATTCAAGAGGTGAACTTTCAGGGAGGGATGAGGAGGCTCCCATGGCTAAAGGACAGAGAAGGAGACAAACAGGGGAAGACGAACGGAGATCCTCAGACTGGAGGCAGACCACAAGGAGACAAAATGGCTAAAGGACAGAGAAGGAGACAAACAGGGGAAGACGAACGGGGATCCTCGGACTGGAGGCAGACCACAAGGAGACAAAATGGCTAAAGGACAGAGAAGGAGACAAACAGGGGAAGACGAACGGGGATCCTCGGACTGGAGGCAGACCACAAGGAGACAAAGGGCGTCCCCGATGATCCTTGGTGGTCTGCGGAAACTCGTATACGAGTCGGAATTTCTTGGGAAGTGTGGGTCGTCACCCAAACTTCCCTAAGAAGGCAGAGTGCCGGAGTCACGAGGTACCTAGCGCTAGGCGTTTTCGGCGGGCCGAACAGGTTTCGGCGGACGGAACAGAAGGAGGAGGGAGCGGGAAAAGGAGCGTTCTCATCCGCAAAGGAGTCACCTCATTTATGGCTGTTGGGGGGGGGGAGCTGAGAGTCTGCTGCAGCTGTGAAGGCCTGAGGTGGGGGTTTATGGCTTTTGGAGGAGGGGCCTGAGGGTCCGCTGCAGCCGTGAGGGCCTGAGGCAGGGATTTATGGCTGTCGGGGGAGGGGCCTGAGGGTCCGCCGCAGCCGTGAAGGCCTGAGGCGGGGAGCGTTCCCTCCTCGTCCCCGAGCGTCAGGGCCTTGCCGGACGATCACGGTCAATGGCACTGCGATAGCTCAGGGAAGAGTGGCCCACCCCGGGGAAGTTTTGCTTAAAAAGTCTCAGCTGAGGTGGGGGTTTATGGCTTTTGGAGGAGGGGCCTGAGGGTCCGCCGCAGCCGTGAAGGCCTGAGGCGGGGAGCGTTCCCTCCTCGTCCCCGAGCGTCAGGGCCTTGCCGGACGATCACGGTCAATGGCACTGCGATAGCTCAGGGAAGAGTGGCCCACCCCGGGGAAGTTTTGCTTAAAAAGTCTCAGCTGAGGTGGGGGTTTATGGCTTTTGGAGGAGGGGCCTGAGGGTCCGCCGCAGCCGTGAAGGCCTGAGGCGGGGAGCGTTCCCTCCTCGTCCCCGAGCGTCAGGGCCTTGCCGGACGATCACGGTCAATGGCACTGCGATAGCTCAGGGAAGAGTGGCCCACCCCGGGGGCGGGGGGGGGGACTTACCTAAAGGCCAGAGAGGAGTGGTGAGTGTGATGAGCCAGCGCCGGAAAAAGAGGACGAGGGCAAGCTGCTGCTGGTGTTGGGGGAAGACGGGGCCCAGTTGGGGTGTCCCGTCTCCCGGGTTTCGGCACCAATGAAAGGAAAGGAGCGACACACAACAGCAATTTACCGGAGAGTTCCGCTTTATTAGGGAAAGGTGCTGGGATATATAGGATGGGGCATAGGGTGATTGTGGTGTTACTTCTACGGGGCTGGTGGCTGTTGGCTAGGTGCTGGGATTGGGAGGGGGGCGAGAGGTGATTGGGCTTCAGGTGGCGCCGGCGGGAACCGAGGACCCCGAAAAGAAGCCGGAAGTTCGCCATCTTACTGGTGGGGACCCTTCAAAATGTCCAAATACGTATGACCTGATTGTTTCTCCTAAAACTCCTGATGCATGATCAATAACAGAATGAGTAAAGACCAAACAGTTCCTACAACTCATGACCGCCCTCACATGGTGTCAGTGTCCTTGAGGAGCGTCACGCCCTAGGGCTGGACTCAGGGTCAGATAATGATTGTGTGTTGATCTTGTGTTGAAACCCCTACTCAGAATTCTTTGGATGTTTGGGTTCATTTGCACAATAAATATGAGGAGTGCCTTCTTGGCATCACTCTTGCGCTGTTACGCCTTTAATCCCCTGGCTGCTCCATTCAGGTCTTCAATATTTCATCATATCTCCTCCCTTGTCTGTGGGTCAGCAAAGGAAGGGACCCTTGAAACCCAGAGCAGGGAAGCTCTGAAGATCGTTGATCCAGTAAGACTCCCAGGAAAGCGTACATAGGGACAGGATCGAGATGTCAGGGACACTATAATGGGCCATCATGAAACTAGAGCAGATAAACCAGAGGATTACTTAAAATTACTCTGTGCCCTCCTAAAAACCTCAGAGCAAAAACTTCTAAGAAAGACTTTGCTCAACTTCATAAATACATTAAAAAATATATGCTGCCACAAGGAACCCTCAGACAAGCTGATTGGAGTAATGTATTAAGAGATTTCAAAAAGGCTCACAGAAAGGGGAACGTTATCCCTGTACCTGTTTGGGTGGATCAGTGACCCCTCAATAAAGAAAACCTGGCAGCCTTACACACATTAGTTCAAGAACAGCTTCAGCTAGACACATTAAAATTTTCCACAAGCCCGTGGAATTCCCCTGTATTTGTTATAAAAAAGAAGTCCAGAAAATGGAGACTCTTACATTACTTAAGATAAATTAATGCAATCCTTAAACCAATGGGTCCTTTACAAGAAGGCCTCCCTTCTCCAGCTATGATTCCGAAAGACTGGGACATGGTTATCATTGATTTTAAAGATTGTTTTTTTACAATTCCTTTAGCCGTGGCAGTTAGGGAAAAGTTTCTTTTACTGTCCTTCTTAAATTTACAAGCTCCTTCAGAAGGATTGCAATAGAAACTGCTTCCTCAAGGAATGTTAGACAGCCCTACTGTACGGTTGAAGGCACTGGGGATAGGGATGAGCACGTCAGACACTTATGATGTGCCAAAGTCCCTGGCTGCTGCCCCCTCCCAACCTGAAAAATGTGCCTTAGGCTAACCAGTCCTTGTGCCGCTGTAAATCTAAGTCTGCCTCCCCCTACCTTCTTTAAAAACTTGCTGCCTGTCTGCTTTTACGTGACTTTCCCAGCCTGTGATAGCCAGGCCACGGAACCTCGCCTGGGGGCATTCAAATAAATTACCTGGCCCTTTGCTGCCTCTCTTTGCCTGCTTATTTCAGCTAGAATTTATCTTACACCTACAATTTGTCAAAATTATGTGCACAGGGCTCTCTTTTCCTCTCCTGGTGTGAGCCAGAAGCTGTCTGTCCTCTCACTGTATCTTTAAATAAAAGCCTCCCCATAGCTCTCCTACCTTGACTGTTTGCTAAGTTCATTTATCAGCTCTGCAAACAAGAACCCCGGCATCATCTTTGGGGATTCATCCGGGATAACTTCAGAGGTGAGTATCAGCATCCAAGCCTGCCTTTTCTTTCACTGTCCTTATAGGAGGAAGCCATATGTGGCACACAACATCAGGTGCTCATCAGCCACTTAAATGGGACTAGCCTGTCTTCCGACCTCAAAGTCTCGAGCGACAGGTTCCCCTGCATCTCCCTCAGTGGATCCCCCATCTCCCTTGGGAGCTAGGAAAGTCACCTGAGTGAAGGCCAGGATTCCCCTTCAGAGGCATCTCCCTGGATGCGAGGGACTGAGGAAGGCCGTGGGCAACTGTGAGAATCTAGGCTGAGGCTACACTTCAGTGGCTTCTCAAAGGCCCGCGTGTCTGGAATCAGACCCTGACAGCCAGACTGGGTATCCGTGAGGAGTGTCTCTCTTTCTGTCTCTCTTTGACTTCCAGCCTGCTTCTTCAGGCCACCCTGGCCTCTGAGTAAGACAGGGGGCGTCCCTAACTCTCTCCTAACTACATCAGTTTGATGGAACCCAATGCTCACCACCGCAAGGTAAGAGATTGCCCTTATTCCTGACTAAATGCTGTACTCTTTATCTCATCAAATGTGTCTGAGCACCCGTTAGCCACTTAAAAGACGATTAGCATGGGCCAACAGTCTTAAGTCGCTTAGAAAGGTTTGGCCCCTGAGAGAAGTATACAATATTATAAAGTTATGCAGCTGAATTTATTTTAATGCGAGGAAAGGAAATAGTTAAAAATCCCATAGACTACAATATGGAACAAGTTTTCTAAATTATTTTGGTGAAAATCTATTCTTATTGGGTTCATTATTTTCTGCAAAAATTGGGAGACTTTTAAACTAGACTCCCTGAAATGGAAGAAATTTATCTTCTGCAATAAAGCCTCGCTTTAAATAACTGGTGCTAGAATTGTACTTGCATTTCATTTCCAGTGCCCTGGACACACACAGTCCCTGTCAGTTCAGAGCCTTCTTCGGCCCTGTTAGTCTGGGGCCATCTAAACCTTAACCCAGTTATGTAAACTACTCACCCTTAGAGTGTATTCTTGAAAATTGAGATACTTTTAATCAAGTGAACTAAAAGAAGGCAATTAAATATTAGTCACGCAAATCTTTGTATTAGTTTATCTGTCTGTGTATATGTTCTTTTATGAAAGGCATTGCCAACTGTAGTCACTACGTCTCAATCTGTATGTGTGTCTAAGTGTGTAAATGAGAAATATTTTTCTACCTCTGGATGGTATTAATAAAAATTGATTTAAAGACAAGGGCTTGTAAAAATTGGGCATTCTAAAACTTCCAGAAAATTCTAATAAAAGATACTAAGCATTAAGGCTGATTTAAGTTAAACTGAAATGGACATGTCGTTATGGTTATCAGCTGCCTAAGTTTACCTAAAGTCATTGAAGTTGATGTTATCTGTTAAATCTTTCAAGAAAAAGTACTTAAAGAGAGGCTTGACTTTTTCTATTGTTTGGTAAAAGCTTTACCATACTTAGGAATAAGTAAGGTAAATAAGTGTAGCAAGTAAACATCTTAATAATAGTGTGTTAATGTATATATACCTACATATACATGTATATACCTATATAACATGTACATATACATATACATGTTAATGTATATATATAATGTAATAGTGTGTTATAGTGTATATACCTACAAACAGCCTGAGAATCTTTGAAGTAACCTAAAACTTTAAAGTTTTGCTAAATTAAGTAGACATGGTGCTTAGTGAGAGACTGTGCAGTAAAGCTCATACTTACAGAAATTATAAAATGTGTTCATAAATGTGTTTATCTAAAGAATGCTTGTGCAATGGTTTACAATAGCCCATTTCACAGTGTTCACTGAAAATTAAAGTTCCTAATGGTTTTAAGGTCTAATTAAAGCTACTTAAAGTAATAAAGAAAACATCTCTACTTGCTCAAAAAGATGTGTGTTTTATATAGGCAGAAATCTCTTAGACATAAACATGAGTGACCTCTTCTTCAACATATCTCACCAGTCAAGGGAAACAAAAGCAAAAATGAACAAATGGGACTATATCAAGCTGAAAAGCTTCTGTACAGCAAAGGACACCATCAATAGAACAAAAATGTATCCTACAGTATGGGAAAATATATTCACAAATGATAGATCCAATAAAGGGTTGACATCCAAAATATATAAAGAGCTCACACACCTCAACAAACAAAAAGCAAATAATCCAATTAAAAAATGGCAGAGGAGCTGAATAGACAGTTCTCGAAAGAAGAAATTCAGATGGCCAACAGACACATGAAAAGATGTTCCACATCGCTTGTCATCAGAGAAATGCAAATTAAAACCACAATGAGATATCATCTCACACCAGTAAGGATGGCCACCATCCAAAAACAAACAACAGTAAATGTTGGCGAGGTTGTGGAGAAAGGGGAACCCTCCTACACTGCTGGTGGGAATGTAAATTAGTTCAACCATTGTGGAAAGCAGTATGGAGGTTCATCAAGATGCTCAAAATAGAAATACCATTTGACCCAGGAATTCCACTTCTAGGAATTTACCCCAAGAATGCAGCACTCCAGTTTGAGAAAGACAGATTCACCCTATGTTTATCGCTGCAGTATTTACAATAGCCAAGATATGGAAGCAACCTAAAGGTCCATCAGTAGATGAATGGATAAAGAAGATGTGGTACATATACACAATGGAATATTACTCAGCTATAAGAAAAAAAACAGATCCTACCATTCGCAACAACATGGATGGAGCTAGAGGGTATTATGCTCAGTGAAATAATCCAAGTGGAGAAAGACAAGTACCAAATGATTTCACTCATATGTGGAGTATAAAAACAAAAGAAAACTGAAGGAACAAAACAGCAGCAGAAGCACAGAACCCAAGAATGGACTAACAGTTACCAAAGGGAAAGGGACTGGGGAGGATGGGTGGGTAGGGAGGGATAAGGGTGGGGAAGAAGAAAGGGGGTATTATGATTAGCATGCATAATATGGGGGATGGGAGAAAGGGGAGGGCTGTGCAACACAGAGAAGACAAGTAGTGATTCTACATTTTGCTATGCTGATGGACAGTGACTATAATGGGGTTTGTTGGGGGGAGTTGGTATAGGGGAGAGCCTAGTAAACATAATAATCTTCATGTAATTGTAGATTAATGATAACAAAAAAAAGAAAAGAGGCATTACTCCCTGATAGGATAAAACTAACTGCAAATCAACGATTAATGCATGCTTTAAATATCCTTAATTTTGATATTTTAAAGGGTGTCAGATGATCAGCTATGGAAGTACATTTTTCTGATAATATTTCTTTATCTTAAAAAAAAAGCAGTTCCTGTGTGGTGGTCTCCAATAGGTTCTTCACAATGGTATAAGGGTCATATCAAAGTATGGGCAAAGGCTTTGTTTGTGTTTATACAGAGGATCAAAGCCTAATTTGGCTACCTAGAAAACGAATTAAGATACGATATGAAGAAGACCTTCCAATATCAACATCCTCTGGAAGAATCATTCCAGAAGATGACCATCAAAAGACTTCAACAAAGATCCTGGCGCTGTTGCAGTTGTAGCTGCATTCATCCCCCCGGTTCCTGGACTTGCCATTGGAATGAAGAAGGATATATCTAAGCTGGCCTGTGCATACAGTAAAACAACAAATTTGACTGGATCTATATTGTCTGAACTCAACCAAGAATAAGGAGAAGTGCCAGTTGCAGTGCTCCAAAATCATGCAACTATAGACTATCTAGTGTTAAAAGAACATATGTGATGTGAACAGTTCCCAGGAATGTGTTGTTTTAATTTGTCTGATTTTTCTCAAACTATTCAAATTCAGTTAGACAATATCCATCATATCATACATAAGTTTTCACAAATGTTTAGGGTGCCTAACTGGTTTTCTTGGTTTCACTGGAGATGGCTGGTAATTGTAGGTCTGCTTTGGTTATGTAACTGTATTCCTATTATGTTAATGTGTGTGTGCAATTTAATTAGTAGTTTAAAACCTATACATGCTTAAGTTACTCTACAAGAAGATATGTCAAAGAAATAATCAATCTTCCCATGTTTTCTTCTGTCTGCTACTTCTATAGCTTTTCTTCTTCCTTCCTAATTACAACCCTTAAATAGAATTTGTGCCTCAGATCGAATTTACCAAGTATCAGAATTCTTCCAAGTGGTAAAGATACCTCAAGGCAAATGCTGGGCATAAAAGCCACAGGGCATAAATCTGCAAAGAACTAAAAAGCTAACCTTTTCAAACAATATTGCTTCTCTCTCACTTACCAACTTTACATTTCCCAACAGAGGTGAGGCTTAGAACCTCACCCCCCCTGTTTTGAGAGAAATCTTCTGCATCCGTGGATGTTTTGTTGCCCTTGTCTAGCTTGGATTAATACTTAGTCTATAGGCACACACCTGATCATCTACATTTGCTTTCTTACAGCACTAAACTATGTTTTCTACCTTTATCTTGCATCTACCTACCACTTCAGCATTTTATTTAAAATAATAATAATAATAATAATAATAATAATAATAATAATAATAATAATAATAATAATGGAGAAATGTGGGATTCACATATAAATCAAGTATAAAATCAAACGAATATTCATATTTGACCTGATTGTTTATAGTTCATAATGCGTGATCAAAACCGAAAGTTTCTGTGATGACTGCCCTTGTACTGTTCACCTTGTAAGAATTTATTCACTATGTAAGAATTTGTTCACCATGTAAGAACTTGTTCATTATGCTTCAGAAGATCAGAGACTGATGAGAATTACACTTGGGGTGGATTAATGATTGTGCATTGAGTCCCCTATACAGAATTTTATTGTTGTTAACAACCATTTGATCAATAAATATGAGAGATGCCCTCTCAAAAAAAAAAATCAAACGACTAGTCATATCTAACTTGATTGTTTATAGTTCATGATGTGTGATCAAAACCGACAGTTTCTGTGATATGAGTGCCCTTGCACTGTTTACCATGTAAGAACTTATTCACCATGTAAGACCTTCTTCACCATGTAAGAACTTGTTTGTTATGCTTCGGAAGATTGGAGACTGTTGAGATATAGGCTTGGGGTTGATTAATGACTGTGCATTGAGTCCCCTATACAGAATTTTATTGTTGTTAACAACCATTTGATCAATAAATATGAGAGATGCCAAAAAAAAAAAAGAATAAAATACCTAGGAATAAACCTAACCAAGGAAGTGAAAGACCTATACCCTGAAAACTATAACATACTCTTAAGAGAAATTAAAGAGGTCACTAACAAATGGAAACTCATCCCATGCTCCTAGCTAGGAAGAATTAATATCATCAAAATGGCCATCCTGCCCAAAGCAATATACAGATTCGATGCAATCCCTATCAAACTACCAACAGCATTCTTCAATGAACTGGAACAAATAGTTAAAAAATACATATGGAAACACCAAAGACCTCGAATAGCTAAAGCAATCCTGAGAAGGAAGAATAAAATGGGGGGGGATCTCACTCCCCAACTTCAAGCTCTACTACAAAGCCACAGTAATCAAGACAATTTGGTACTGGCACAAGAACAGAGCCACAGACCAATGTAACAGAATAGAGACTCCAAACATTAACCCAAACATATATGGTCAACTAATATTCAATAAAGGGGCCATGGACATACAATGGGGAAATGACAGTCTCTTGAACAGATGGTGCTGGCAAAACTGGACAGCTACATGTAAGAGAATGAAACTGGATCACTGTCTAACCCCATACACAAAAGTAAATTCGAAATGGATCAAAGACTTGAATGTAAGTCATGAAACCATAAAACTCTTAGAAAAAAACATAGGCAAAAATCTCATGGACATAAACATGAGTGACCTCTTCTTGAATATATCTCCCCGGGCAAGGGAAACAAAATCAAAAATGAACAAATGGGACTATATCAAGCTGAAAAGCTTCTGTACAGCAAAGGAGATCATCAGTAGAACAAAAAGTATCCTAGACTATGGGAGAATATATTCATAAATGACAGATCCGATAAAGGGTTGACATCCAAAATATATAAAGAGCTCACACACCTCAACAAACAAAAAGCAAATAATCCAATTAAAAAATGGGAAGAGTAGCTGAATAGACAGTTCTCGAAAGAAGAAATTCAGATGGCCAACAGACACATGAAAAGATGCTCCACATCGCTTGTCATCAGAGAAATGCAAATTAAAACCACAATGAGATATCATCTCACACCAGTAAGGATGGCCACCATCCAAAAGCAAACAACAGTAAATGTTGGCGAGGTTGTGGAGAAAGGGGAACCCTCCTACACTGCTGGTGGGAATGTAAATTAGTTCAACCATTGTGGAAAGCAGTATGGAGGTTCATCAAGATGCTCAAAATAGAAATACAATTTGACCCAGGAATTCCACTTCTAGGAATTTACCCCAAGAATGCAGCACTCCAGTTTGAGAAAGACAGATTCACCCTATGTTTATCGCTGCAGTATTTACAATAGCCAAGATATGGAAGCAACCTAAGTGTCCATCAGTAGATGAATGGATAAAGAAGATGTGGTACATATACACAATGGAATATTACTCAGCTATAAGAAAAAAACAGATCCTACCACTCGCAACAACATGGATGGAGCTAGAGGGTATTATGCTCAGTGAAATAAGCCAGGCAGAGAAAGACAAGTACCAAATGATTTCACTCATATGTGGAGTATAAAAACAAAAGAAAACTGAAGGAACAGAACAGCAGCAGAAGCACAGAACCCAAGAATGGACTAACAGTTACCAAAGGGAAAGGGACTGGGGAGGATGGGTGGGAAGGGAGGTATAAGGGCGGGAAAAAAGAAGGGCATTATGATTAACATGTATAGTGGTGGGGGGGCACGGGGAGGGCTGGGCAACACAGAGAAGTCAAGTAGTGATTTTACAGCATCTTACTATGTTGATGGATAGTGACTGTGAACAGGTATGTGGGGGGGACTTGGTGAAGGGGGGAGCCTAGTAAACATAATGTCCTTCATGTAATTGTAGATTAATGATACCAAAATAAAACTAATTTAAAAAATGTCACTAAAGCTTGTGCATTTTATGGAAAGAAAACAAAATGGAAACATTCAATGTGTATTATAATATTTGGCCTCTTAAACTCACCTAAGTGTACATTTTAAAAATATATGTGGCTTATAGTAGGCAATTATACTCCAGTACATTAGTCCACCAGTGCAAAAATCTACTGGCTCGTTGATCTGTGTGGAATCTAGAGCACCGATGGCTGATTCACACTGAGCAGAGGCAGGAAAGGCGCCTTCTAACCGGGAAGAAAGCAAAGTGTCACATATAGACATAGAGACAGCAGAAGGAAATTCAAACGATTCCCTCTGATACTCATTTCTCCATGATATAGAAGATAAATATAAGGATATCGAGTTAACTGATCACATTTTGGTTTAAGAGAGAAGAGCACCATGGCCATGTATGTCATACACAGCCTTAAAAATCACAGTTTGCAGACTCACAGGTCAGAACAACTCCTTACCATACAATTGCATCATTTTCTTGTAGTGTGACTTATGCTGCAATAACTAACTTGTGCAACAATCAAAGTGAACAGAAAAAAAGACAATTCTAATAATCTGCTGCTGCTTATTCTTGGCATTTGTTACTTTTTTGAAGAGAGCATCTGTGGTTACTCTGTTATTAATTTATTTCAGACAGCAGTTTTAAAAAGTGTTTCATAGGTTCCTTCACAGATAATCAGGAAATGTCAAAAAGACATGTATGTTTGTGTAGAAAAACGGTGACTGACATGACTTAAGAAAAGTCAAAGCTGTCTTTTGAATCATTCTTGGGCCATAATGATGAATAGGTTCCTGAGCATAAAAAGATATATAATGCATAACATGGATAATGAACATTCACCATCACTTTAGTAGTTATAATATATCTTAGAAACAGGGAGATATTTCATTTAGAGCAATGCAAGGAGTCATATATTAGCAGCACTGAAAGTTTTTTCACAGAAACAAGAAGAAAATTCCATAAAACATGTTTGCAATAGCCAATCCATCACTCATATGTATAAACCTCCCTTCACACGGGCACCAACCCTCCATCATCCAATGAGCAGATGCACAGCATGAAAAGTAACATGAACAGTGTGCACAATAACACATTGTGTGATTTAAAAGCTTGCTCCTTATCATATTTAAGGTTACCTCTGACTCTAGGGCCATGTACATCAATCCATTCATTAAAATTTGTCTTTCAATGAAGACCCTCTCAGAGACATGCATTTGATGACTGGCTTCTCACAAGGTCTATGTTTGACATAGTGACACTGAACTGGAGAACAGGATCCTAATCAAGAGAATCAAACTCAATGACCAGCTATAAAATGCACTGTATGTTAAGCATGACATTTCCAGGTAGGGCAGTTAAGGTAGTGGTATGCCAAGAATTGATGTATGCATAAATGTACATATGTATAAGCTCTACTTCCACAGTCTGATCAAAGAGTTACAATTCCTGACTCTGAGGATTTGAGCTAGACAACCATGGGCACTCCATGGGGTGAATGTTCCTTCTAAAGTATTACCAACAAATATTTCATAGACATTTTTATGTCTTCTTTCTGAAAGTGTAAATGAAGGGGTTCAACATGGGCATGACCACAGTGTACATCACCCAGGCTGCTGCACTGGAGTGTGAGCTGGGGGTCTCAGCAGAGCTGAGGTGCACTCCTAGACTTGTACAATAAAATAAGGAGACAACTGAGAGGTGAAATGCACAGGTATAAAATGCTTTATAGTTCCCGTTAGCTGAGGAAGGTTCACATATGGAGGAAGCTATCTTAGTGTAAAGGACGCAAGGGAGGGTCCATCACCCAGCAACCCAGCTGCAGATCCATCACTGTGTGAACGTGTCAAAACAGGCAAGCTGGCCCACCTGATTAAGGTCACAGAGATAGTGGGGGATTTCCAAGTCTGTGTAGATGGACAGCTGCAACACTATTGTTTGTCAGAAGGATGTAGGGCACTGATGCTCCAAGACAGCAGAACCAGCAGTGCAAAGAGCTGAGGGTTCACGATGACCATGTCGTGCAGGGAGTGGCAGGTGGCCACATATCAGTCACAGGCCATCACAGGCAGTACAAAGTGGTCCCACCCTTAAAACTGTATGAAAAACTACATCTGAAATATGCAGTCTTCATAGACTACACCTTTCCTCTGGGGCTGTGTGTTCAGCAGCATCTTTGGGATGGTGGTGTAGGTAAACAAATATCTGAAAAGGACGCGTTTTAGAGGAAGAAGTACATGGTCATTTTGAGGTGAAAGTCAGAGTTGGTGGCCAGGATAATGAGTGATCAGGTACATGGAGAGGAAAAGCATCATATTATGGGCTGCAGATCTGGTGTTTCAAAAAATCCCAGAAGAGGAAAATCTGAAACTCCCATGAGGTTCCCTGGTTGCATGTGGTGAAAGTGAGTCCAAGAAAGGAGAAAAATAACATGATTAATTATCACGCAAATTTGTGTTATTCACATCACTGAAATGCTAAATTTACATTTTGCAGTCAGGAAATTAATGTCAATATTCTGTGTTGGGGACCTAGTCCCCTTGTCAGTCAGATTCCCCCATGTGCTGTCTCTAACTTAGAAAGTTTCCCACACTCATCTTTTTCCCAGGTTGTCATGTATCCAACAGTTAATGAGAAATTCTATTATTCATTCTTAGAAAATATATTGATTGCTGACAATGTTCCAAGTTCAGTACCTTCTAGGCAATCTTTAAGGCCTTATGTGACAACATATGTTATGTTTATGGAAGCTAACATCATACTAAATTATGAAATATGAAATCTTTACCTCTATGATCAGGAGCAACAGAAGGGTATTACTCCCACCACTCCTATTCCTCATGTACTGGAGGTAATCAGGCAAGAGCATGGTACAAAGGAATCAGGCAAGAAAAATAAAAGATCCTACTTGGAAAGGAAGAAGTAAAATTTTCTCTATTTGCAGATGTTATGATTTTATATACAGAAATTCCTAAAGACTAACAAAAAATAAATCTAAGTCAAATCAATGAATTCAATAGAGATGCAGGATACAATATAAACATACAAAAATCAGTAGTGTTGTGGAAAGCAGTATGGAGGTTCCTCAAAAAACCAAAAATAGAAATACCATTTGACCCAGGAGTTCCACTCCTAGGAATCTACCCTAAGAATGCAGCAGCCCAGTTTGAAAAAGACCGATGTACCCCTATGTTTATCGCAGCACTGCTTACAATAGCCAAGAAATGGAAGAAACCTAAGTGTCCATCAGTAGATGAATGGATAAAGAAGATGTGGTACATATACACAATGGAATACTATTCAGCCATAAGAAGAAAACAAGTCCGACCATTTGCAACAACATGGATGGAGCTGGAGGGTATTATGCTCAGTGAAATAAGCCAGGCAGAGAAAGACAAGTACCACATGATTTCACTCACCTGTGGAGTATAAGAACAAAGAAAAAAACTGAAGGAGCAAAACAGCATCAGAATCACAGAACCCAAGAATGGACTAACAGTTACCAAAGGGAAAGGGACTGGGGAGGATGGGTAGAAAGGGAGGGAGAAGGGGGAAAAGGGGGCATTATAATTAGCACACATAATGTAGGGCTGGGGCATGGGTAAGGCAGTGTAGCACAGAGAAGACAAGTAGTGATTTTATATCATCTTACTATGCTGATGGACAATGACTGTAATGGGATATGTGGTGGGGACTTGATGATGGGGGGAGTCTAGTAACCATAGTGTTACTCATGTAATTGTAGATTAATGATACCAAAACAAAAAACAAAGCAAAACAGAAGGAACAAAACAGTAGTAGATCCATAGACAGTTAGAAGTGATTAGTGTTTACCAAGGGGGAGGGATTGGGACAGTGAGGGGAATCAAGGGGCACAAAAATTCTCAATCATAATATAAGTAGGTCATGGGAATGGTAGTACAGCATGGAGAATATTGTCAATGATTCTGTAACATCTTTCTACACTGCTAGATAGTAGCTACACTAGAGGGGGTGAGGATTTAATCATATGAGTAACTGCTTAACCACTGTGCTGTACATTTGAAATCAGTTAAGATTGTATGTCAATGATACTTTAATTTAAAAAAGAACAGCTGCTACAAAAAAAAGAAATACAAGACACCTCTCAGTTAAGTCTATCTGCCCACACCTGGCCTCTCACTCTCTCCCAATCCCTTCAATGCCCAACACTACACTGCTCATACAGTGCCCACTTACCACTTACCACTCCCGTGCCCAGGCTACAGGAAGCAATCCACAGACCCAGAGACCTCCAGCCATAGCCTCTTCCTCTTGCTCAGTAAATACTCTGAATGCCTGCCCCTCTCACCAGTGTCCCCAGAGCCTCTGCCCCCAACCTCACACTGGGGCGACTTCACCTGGGCTCTCCTCCTTCACACACAGCCCTCTAGGCCCACTGCCCTCACAGAGTTCCCCACCTACCCCTCAGGGTCACCCACATAGGACTTGGACTGGGTAGTCTGGACTCACTTAGCCAGCTTGTGAAACCCTCGAGGGCAAGGTTGGGATCATCTCTGAGTCTGCCACCAGCACGGAGAAGGCACTAGAAGCTGCTTGTCAGGTGAGTGGCGGTGTGGCTGGAGGGCCCAGGAGCACAGGTCCTCAGCAAAGCCCTGAGCCTATAGTGAACACTGTGCCCCCTTGGCCTGGGCCCTTGCCCCCATCCTCCCTGAGCCAGGCTGTGGGGAAGACGTACCTATGATGCAGGCAGCAGGCTGTTCGGACCTAAGGAGTGTGCTGTGTGGGACTCCAAGGGTAAAGGCCTCACTGCAGCTCCCATCCACCTGCACCTTCTTCCAGATGCAGAACTCACCCAAGGAGCCCCAGCCAGTGGAGAAGCCAAGGAATCGGCCCTCTGGTGGCTTGGGGAGGTTCCAGGCCATAATGACAGACTCACTGGAAGGTTCTGGACCATAGCTAACCTGGAAAAAGGGGCCAAGCCTCCTGGATGCTGGAAGGGAGTATGCAGTGGCACTCAGGCAGTAGTGACATGCCACACGGCCATTGGCAGGAAAACTATAGTCACCTCATCCATTAAAACAGTTAACAGAGACCAAAACATGGCATCTACAGATTCCAAAGTTACTGGGCTCCCTGGAACCTGTGGGCCTGTGCACATGCTGTTCCCTCTGCCTGGAACATCCTCCACTCCCTGTTTTGCCTGCTGAACTCCTATTCATACTTCAAAACCCAGTTTTGCTATGCCCCTTCTCTGGATAGCTATGTTAGCTGCTCCTTCCCTATGTCCCCTTTGCTTGATGCAGAAAGCACCACCAGCATCCATTTCATCTGCTCACACTCACTTTCTCCCTGGCCACCTCAGATCCCAGATACCTACACACTTTCTCTACCATGTCTCTCACCACGGTTTTCTGGTAAGCGACTCCAGGCAATGTAAACAACATGAGGCAGTACCCTATTTCATCCTCCCTGCCCCCATCAGAGGCCCCCCCATGCCCACTCCAACCAGCCCTCCAGCCTGGATGAGCCCACCATGCCAGCTAATACAGAATGTCCTGAATTCATCCCAGGAGAGGATCTTGGCTGTGTGTGCACTAGCCAGGGGCTCGCCCATCTTGCTGGTGGAGACCCAGGACCTGCCATTCTGGTGCACCCCCAAGACAGTCTCGATGGTGCCCACTGTGTTCTGGGGCCCAGAGCACAAGGCCACATGGCCATCGTTGTGAGCTCACACGGCCACATCAAAATAGGTAAGGCGCCATGGCCAATGCACATACTGGAACTCATACTTGTTAAGTGTGCGATGTGGACTTTCTCTGGGGGGAGGGAAGAAGAGGGGGTGTTAAAAGTGCACATGGAGGCACACCCTGCTTCCCCTGCCTGTACCTGGAGCTGAGAACCAGGACTGCAGGGGACTGATCTTACTACACTCTGTATGCAGGTGCAGGACACATGGAACAGAGCTGGATTAACAGCTTTGCCAGTAGCACACAAAAGATGAAATGCTCACAGAGATAAATCAACCCTACAAGATCTGTACACTGGAAACTGCAAAGCTGCTGAAGCTGACAAAGACCCAAATAAATGGAGGGCTAAACACATGCACGGGGCAGAAGACAATAAATGCAAAGATGTTAATTATTCCCCAAATGATCTATACATCTAACGCAATCCCAGCAGGGTCTTTGGAGAAATTGTAAAGCTGATTCCAGAATTTATCTGGAAATGCAAAGACTAAAAATAGTCAAAACAACTCTGATAAAAAAGAACCAAGTTAGAGGATTCACACCATCCCTCATTGAGACTTACTCTAAAGCTACAGTGATCACAACAGTGTAGTATTCGTGTCAACACAGACAGATGCTCAGTGGAAGAGAATCCGGAGTCCAGAAACGGAAAACTGATTTTCAACAAAGGTGCAAAGACAATTCAATAAAGATAGTCTTTTCAACAAATGGTGCTGGAACAGCTGGCTATCCAGATGCACAAAAATGAATTTTGATCCACACCTTGCAGAGTCTCCAAAAATTAGCTCAAAATGGGTCACAGCCATCTTATAAGGCAAAGCCTAATACTATAAAACTTTGAGAAGAAAATGTAGGATTTGGCAAATATTTCGTAGATACAACAATAAAAGCATAAGCCATAAAAGAAAATGATTGGTTAACTGGACCTCACCAAAATTAAAAACTTATACTCCTTGAAAGGCATGATTAAGAGAAAGAAAAGACAAGCCACAGACTTGGAGAAATATCTTTGCAAAGCATATGATAAAGGTCTTGTGTCCAGAACATATTTTTTTTAACTCAATAAAAAAAGTCTAGAGATCTGAACTTCGAGAAGATATACTAATAGCAAATAAGCACATGAAAAGATACTTGACATTATTAATCATGATGGAAATGCAATGAGATACCTAATAGAATGGCTAAATTTAAGTGGACTGACAATTCGAAGTGTTGGTGAGGATAAGGAGGAACTGACCCTCACCCACTGAGGCAGAAGTGTGTGACTGGCCCTTCTCTGGCCATTCAGCTTGCTGGACACTCTCTGTAGCTCTGTACAGTTTCCTCTTCATTAATCATGAACAGGTATAATGTAATTTCAGAGGATCAAGGCAACACCTTCTGGAACCCACCTTAATTTCCCATGTGCCCCCTTCTGCCCCAGGGCTCTGAGTCACCCTTGTTCCTGGGGCTTTCCCCTGACATGGCCTTAAGACCTCTCTTCCCTGCCCTCCTCCTGCCTGCGACAGTGCGTGCCCTCCCTTCCCACAGGGTAGATGCTCTGTCTTCACTTCGGCTCATGGGTGTCCCGCACCCGGACATCACAATCTCTGCTGCTGTGTCCTCAGCTCCTGAGGAGGGTAGACACCGCCTTTGGCACAGGACAGCTGTGTGTGTGTGTGTGTGTGTGTGTGTGTGTGTGTGTGTGCGCACGCGCGTGTGCTAGAGAGGTAAGGGCCACCACCCTCCGTAGGGTCAGTGCAAGGACTCACCACTGGGTCAGAACAAGGCACTGTAGGTGTATGCATGGGGGCTCCTTCAGGCTGGAACACATAGATGGGGGGGCAAATGAGTGCCAGGGGCAGCTGCCCTCCCGTGGCAATGGCTCCAAGTCCATCCCCTACAGGATGATGCCAGTGTCACAGGTGCACAGAGGAGGACTGGGCTGCCTACCTCCCAGACCCAGGAGGGGAAACTGAGGCTCACTCTCCCTTCCCCAGGCTCTGCACAAACAAACTCACCAATTGCTCCCAGACTTGTCATGCTTCCTACACCCTCACCCTGTCCTGGTTATCCCCTTCCTCCCAGGTCCCAGCCCTGCTTCTCCCTCTGAGCGGAGAACACTGCAGTAAGGCTACCAGGACCTCTGTCTGACGTCTGTGAGCACAGAGAAGGGGCCACACCGGATGCCGAGGATGGTGTCTCCGTCGCACTGTCCGGCACCTTCCTTGTCTCCTGTCTCTTCCCTCCCTGCTCCTGCTTCTGCCCCTTCCCCCAAAGAGTAGAAGGCAGCTGGCTTGTCCTCCTAAAAGGGGGCACCCAGAATTTAACCTGATATACCTTTCAGGGTGCCATCTGCCCAAAACAAACCCTGTGGGGTTCTGGCTTTTACAGACCTCTTCTGGCAGTCTCACCAAACTGGTAAGTGGGGGCCACCTGTCCTTAGGTCAGACCTCAAAAGTATAATGCATAGCTGCTGCAGCCAGGCGGCTTCCTGGGGTCCCACACCCCCTCTGTGATGGGTTGTTTTATGTGTCAACTTGAGCAAGCCACCGGATGCCCAGATACCACACCAAACATTACTCCTGGAGGTGTCTGGAAGGGCATCTCTGGGAGAGGTCAGCATTTGAATTGCTGGGCTGGGAAAACAGAATGCCCTCCCCAAGGTGGGTGGGCCTCCTCTGACCTGCTGATGAGGGCCTGGTTATGGAGGGGGGCTGAGTTCTCTCTCTGCCTGGCTGCTTGAGCTGCAACCTCCCTCTCCTCCTGGTTCTCAGCCCTAAGAGTCAGGCTGGAATATACGCCATTGGTTCTCGGGCCTTTGGTCTCCAGCTTGCGGGTGGCAGATCGTGGGACCTGTCAGCCTCTGTAATTGTGTGAGCCACTTCCTATAATCAATCTCTTCCTAGAGAGAGATACATAATATTTCCTATTGAATTTTTTTCCTCTGGGGAACCCAAATCAATACACCCACTCTTTGCTGGGTGAACTGGGGCCACTGACCTAACCTCTCCGGGCCTCCGTTTTGTCGTCTCTAAAGTGATGAAGGAACTGGCCTCCCTGCCTTGTGGGAGTAGGTGTACTCCAGACAGGGTTGGACATCTTCTCAGTGCTATTGAACAATCAGCTCTTGTTCTATTTTCTTATCCCTCACCCTCCACCTACCTCCCCTTTATCTTCTATTAAAGCTGCAGAGGTGGACCTCATACCCTATGTCTGGATGTGTACCTGGAAGTACCTTCCAGGATCACATCCACTTTCTGCTTTCAGCCCAGGACCCGACCTGGGGGTCTGCACAGGGTCCTGCCTCACCCACACAAGTCACAACCGGACACCCCGACTAAGCACCTCACCAGCAAGTCCTTAGCAAAACTGCCATGGCCCGGGCTGACAGGCCACACGCACCCTTCCAAAGACACAGAGCTGTCCAGCAGGTCTGACGTGGTGCCCCAGGGCCATTCACTCAGCTGGGTTCCAGCGCAAGCCTCTGAGGTTCCGCTTGGGCCTCGGCAGCCCTGCCCTACCAGGCCAGTCCTTTGTCAGAAAGGGAATGGGGACACTGGGCAGAGGCCTGGCCACTGTAAGCCCACTGCCACTTTTGAAGGCTACATAATCGTAAAAATGATTTATAACCAGATGTCCATCAATGGATGTGTGGATAAACAAAATGCAGTCTGTCTGTACAATGGAATATTAGCCATACAAATGAATTCATGCACTGATTCATGCTACAGTGTGGATGGACCTTGAAAGCGTCATGCTCAGTGAAAAAAGCCCGACACGTGTTGTGGATGAAATGGCAAGAACAAGCAGATCCCCAAAGACAGAACGCGAGCCTTCTGCTGGCGGTGAGCACACCCCCCGGCTCAGTCTGGCCACCTGGGGCCATCTGGGCCCCTCTCCTCTGCTGGCTCCACTCCCAGGGGACCCCAGGACCAGCCTCTCTTCACTGCCCATCTGCCTTGACTTTGCTCTTCCTGTTTTAGCCCATCCCGAGTTCCATCTCCTTCACCTCTGTGCTAATGCCGGCTCCAGGCCGGGTTCCAGAACGTGACCCCAGTATTATGTCACTATTAATACCTTCAGCAGGACTTTTCTGCAGTAGTCACATTCCTGTCTGTTCTATGGATTTGCCCATTCTGGGCATTTCCTATACATGGAATCACACACCACATGGCCTTTTGTGTCTGTCTTCTCTCGGTATGATGTTGTGGTCCATCCATGTTGCAGTGTGTCAGGGCTTCATTCCTTTCTGTGGCTGAGTAATATTCCATCATAGTGGGAAACCACGTTCCACGGCACCACATTTATTTATTCACTTTGCCACTGATGCACAGTTCCTAAAATGGAAAGCGAGTCCCTGGCTCATATCCAGGATCCCCCAGGGGACCATGACATGACTGGATGACAACAGCTTGAATTTCTCTACCCTACAGGCCAGGCACCACGAAGACCCTTCCTGGGCACACTCTCATTTACCCATCCAGTGGTTCCTGTTTGGGCCCAGGGCTCTCACCCCAGAGCCCACCCCTGGCCAGAAAGCCAGGCCTCCCCTTGCCCCCGTGACGCCCACCAGCCTCCTCTTGGGAGTCTGAGTATGTCGGCCTCTTCCTTGTTCCCATAAACTTGACTGAGACGTGCTGTGGGGACTGAACACTCTCAGCCTTCCAGCAAAAGCACAAAAGGTCACAGTCCCTGCACCAGCTGGGAAGCCAGATGTCAGTCCCTCCTCCATCTGGCACAGCGCCTGCAGTGGGGCACAGCCATCACCATCTTCCCCACCATGCACCTCTTGGGAAAGCCACTTCTGTCATTTTCACCTTCTTTTCCAGCAGGTGGCACGTGGTGTCTCAAGTGGGACCACCAAATGAACCAGGCACTGAGAGCTCTCCAGCACGATGAAGCTGGAAAGGGGTTTTCCTGTTCTATCAAGCCACGCACCAGGCACCTCCTGTCCAAAAACCCATTTCTCTAAATCATGCTTCATTTTTGGCATTGACATTTCAAGTCTTCAGATGCCTAAATCTCACGTCCCAAATCCCAGAGCTGCCTATAAGAAGTGGACCAGCAGATTCTGCAGACTGTTGAGAAGCATAAACAGAAGGAAAAGCTCAGAGGCAGGGGTCTCTTGAGATTTCCTCTTCTGTGCATTGAGAAGTTTCTTCTGCAGACGAAGCAGAATTCCAGGCCTTCAAGTCTGCCTGGCAACTCGGGTGGGGAGAGGGAGCCCTGCTGTCTCCTCCTGTGGCCCTGATAGCATTCCTGGGCCAAGTGTCAGGGGTCTCTGAGTTTCCTCTTGAGGCCATCCCATCGTGCTGGCTCCTGGGGTCACATTGCTCATCCAATGACATGCTTGTGCCAGAGGAATCCATCATGCCAACCACGAACTGGCAGCGAATATCCACCCACCTCCAGGCGAACACCCAGCACATGTGACTCCAGGTGGCCATGGAAACTGTGCTCAGCACCACCAGGACCTTATCAGGGAGGAAAGCAGTTGTTTGCAGGGCTCTGGTCTCTGATGCATCTGAGCAACCCCCAAAAGATGAGGCAGCATTGCAACTGCATGCCCAGTATCCAAAGGCATCGTGTGCATTAGCTCCAGCCCTCCCCACACTGAGGGGTGAGCATGAGCACCCGTATTAAGGAGTAGGGTGGCAATACCAGGACGTTCGCCCAGACCCACACTGACAGATCCTAGATTCACAGCCAAGAGGTCTGGGAGAGCCCAGACCCCCATGCAGGCTCTGTGTCCTTCCTGCATGGCCATTCCAATGAATTGTTCCCAATGCTACTCACAGTCCTTATAACTGCCTACGACAAATAGAGAGTCAGGAGACAGAGGCATGCCCTCCTCCAAGATGGTCAGCATGGGGGCCAGGAGATACTTCCCTGTACCCCTTCCAAGTCCCCAGGCACTTCACCAAAGCACACTCTGCAGGCAGGCAGAGGTGGGATGCGGCAGTCCTCCAGCAAGGAAGCCCCCTCAGCTGCCCCAAGCCCAGAGCAGGACCTGAGGGGTCTGCGTTGGTCCAGGCTCAGGCAGGGACCACGAACTCTAGCTGGGGCCCTGCCTCACAGTTGAGGGAACAGGGTCCTAGCCAAGTGCCCCATGTGAGAACCTGAGCTTACCTCAACCACCACGCTGTGCCTGATGTGGCGCCTCCCAACGGGGCCCTTTCTGTCGGCAAAATTCTCCTGCAGGTGTTTGAGGAATTTGCTGTCCCGGCAACAGCTTGTTTCTCCATAAGCTAGGGCTTTGGCTGCGGAGATGTGACAGCCCTCGGAGCTTGCTGTCAGAACAGGTCCCCACCGGGGTGGGGCTGCCCAGATGAAAGCCCGTGCATCTGTGTGTGCTGCAGGAGTCTGACCCCAGGGGCCCCTTGCCCTACACCCTCACCATTCCCGTGGGCCTGCTTCCCCGATGCTGCCCCATCCCTCAGGACCTGACCCCATCTGCTGCCTGAAAAGGGGGAAATTCCTGAAGAGAAGCACAGGGCTCCCTCCTGTGATGTTGCTGAGACTCAAGTTTCTTGGTCAGATGGTGTTTGCCAGGATGCCCAACAAACCGGATGCCCTTGGGAAATGACATCTTCACTTACACCTGCAGAGGGTGACATGTGCTCACGGTGCCTGGGGTCTGTGTGCCCTCTGCGACTACCCTCCATCACCCACTGTGAACCCCACCACCCACTGCCCACCTTGTCATCCCTCTCCCAAAAGCTCACTGTCCTTGCAAGCCCCACTTTCTGCTTCCAATCAGAACCAACTATTCACCATGGTCTTGCCCAGAACCCCCTTTTACCCCAGTCCCTCCACCCCCGACAGGTTCAGTTCCCCTCCGTACCAAGGCTGGTTGATGGGCAGCTTCTCCTGCCATGTCCCCCCTGGGGCATCAGATGGGAGGGATCTGCAGGCCCCACAGCGCACTTCTTCTGGCCCTCTCTCCACCCGCTGAGGTCCACAGTGGCATGGTTGAGCTCTGTATGTGTGTACCTGCTGAGCATGTATGCACATGTCTCTATATGCATACCTATGTGCATGTGTGTAAGCATGGCATGTGCACACATGCACAAACGCATATGTGCCTGTGTGCTTATACCCCCCCCAACCTAAAACAGGCTCTTTGCTTCACATCTACTTTTCCAACTAGCATTTATGAAGCACCTAATCCATACAGGCACCCTGCTTGGAGCTAAAGAAACAGAACTGAATGGATGCAAGCGACCCCTGGGCCACAGAGGGTCAACACACCTGTAACACATGCATACAGGTGTCATGTGAAGGATACAAGGAAAGCCGACAGTGGCAAGAATGACAGGGCAGGCATCTGAATCCTTCCAAAGTTCAGGCCCAGCCAGACCCCAGTGTAAACAGCTGGTGCACATTGCAATGAGATGGTGTTCTTCTGGCAAGTTCTTCCAGGGAAGAAAGAAGAAACTCAAGAGTGTCAGTGAGGCATATTTTCTGGGTCCCGGTGGGACTGGCTGTCCGTGCTGACAGGTCCTGGATGGGCCTGTCTCCTGGGAACTTGAGGATGGGTGCATGGCAAGGGCCCTCCTGAAATTGGTGTGTGGCTGTTCCTGAGCATGCTCCCTGGCAGGGCTTCCTTCTTCCTGCCTGACAAGCCAGCCACCAGCGAGTGCTCGGAGCTGGACTGTGCACGGGTCCTGCCTGCAGATTTGGCAAACAGCCTCCCTTCAGGGGGACCACCCTGTAAATCACAGACCAGGTCTACAGTTTTTCTGCTTTTTTGAAACCAGAGTCCTACTCCTCTTGGCCATAAACTATATAAAAAGAATGGCAAAGGATGGATCATAAAGGTGCTGGGCTTTGGGGCACTGCTCCCGGGCTGACTGCTTTGAGCCTGAAAGCCCCACCCAGGCCATCCCGGGGCCCGGCCTTGTTCCCACCACAGGGGACCTCACCCAGATGAATGCACAAACCTCAGACTTCCTCTTTCTCTCCTGCTTTCCCCTCCTCCAGACCCTAAAGCTCAGCCACACTGCATCATGGGCAGTTCCTGGCACAGACCAAGTGGCCTCCTGCCTCTGTTGCTCATGTGTGCTGTTCCCTCTTCCAGGAATGCCCTTCCAGGCCCTGGTGCCCAGATCAAATATTGCCCAAAGACTCCCACATTCAGTGGAGCTGCCCATTCTTGGGGCTTTCCTGGCTCCTGTACCCACACAATTCTATCACACTTCTGCCCCCCACTCCTTGGGGGACCTGAGACACAAGACAATGCTTCTCTGAGCTTCCCATCCAGGAGGGATTCCATCACAAGCCATGTTCCTCGGTGCACATTAGCATTTGGTAATGATAAACACGGCCGACTCTTCAGCTCAGTGCCAGCCACAGAGGTGCATGCCCGAGGAAGCTGAGTCACTGGCGTCAGAGCTCTGAGGTTGAGCGTAGACAGGTCCCATGTCCTGGGCACTGAGGTCTTGTCTTGCCTGCACAAGGCCTAGCCCATGACGGGCTTGGATGACTTTTTGATGACAAGGACTTCGAATCACCGATGTTTTACACCGAGGAATCCTTTCTGGCAGCCTCTGGATGTTTCATCTCTATTCCAGAACCTGTGGTGACTTTTTTTTCCAAGTTGGAAATTTCTTTTAAAATACTCAAGGGACAAGAAGTTCCCGTGTGACAGTAAATTATATGTGGCTTCTACAGAGAGAGTCAAGTATGCATCGGGAAGCCACAAGCCAATGCGTGCAGTGCACTCGCCCTGCGCCAGCCTGACGGCCATGTGAGGAATCCTTTACATGAGACTCACACGTGATTCCACACAACTCTTCTCAAGCAGGTGTAATCATTCTGCGGAGGAACAGACTGCATAGGAGAGAGTATCACGTAAGCTTGAGGCCACCCTTCGGGCTGGGACTCAAGAGCACTGCTGCCCCAACTCTGGGCCAGGCTCAGGTACAATCACAGACCACAGCTGTACCCGTAGAGACTCACAAGGGACCCTTGCAAATGCTCTCTCCCTCCTGCCCCAGAACAGCCCGTGGGGTTGAAAGGGGCCAGCGGAGCTCCCATGCCCACTTCACAGACAGGGAAACTGAGGCAAGATGAGTCTGTAAATGGGTATGTCAAGCTAAAGCCCAGAGGGTCTTCTGGGGACAGCAAGACTCAGATGTGCTGGGACCACAGCTGCACCATGGGGGCTCTGCCACCCCACTCAGGACCCCCCACCCCCCAGCAGCCTTCGGCCTTAGAGCTGCAAATCCCAACCATTCCTTTCTCTGCATTTTTTCCGGAAAAGTCGAAGGTCTATTTTGGGGGCGTGAAAACTCTTGGTTTCCACAGTGTCAGGGTAAGGCTGCTGCCAACATCTGCCCTTGGTGTGGAATGAGCCAGTGGCCTTGGAGGTGCCTAGGCACTTGGGCAGGACCAGGCTGGTGGGAGCAAGCCTGACACCTGAAGCAGGCCCCTAAGCTGACCTGAGGAGAGCAGCCTGCCCCCACCTGGACCCCTGGCCCTGGGCCCCCCTCGCCTCACTATCTGAGTGACTCTAACAGACCATTTGGCTGGCAAAGACTGAAATAACTTAATCTAGCCCTTTACACAGAAAGTTTGCAAACTTCCGCTCCATGCCATTACACCGGATTCCTGTGCCCCCATGGCCTGGCTGGAGTGGGAGTCAGGGATGGTGGCTCCATCAGGTGTCACCCCGACTCCCCCACATATGCTCACATCCCAACCCCGGCCCCACCCCACTTAGATGGCCGGTGAATTAGGTGACCCCATCCTGCTTCTGCCACCCCAGCATGACAGAGGCTGTCCCCCATGGCCCCTTCAGGGTGACCCATCCTACCCCTGCCTCTCTGGTAACAAAGATGCCGTTGATGCTGGGATTCTTGTTTGTGGAGTAGAAGAATGAGCTTCACAAACACTCAAGGGAGGAGAGCCAGGGAGAGGCTTTCACTGAGGGATACAGTGAGAGGACAGAGCTCCTGGCTCAGGCCAGGAGGGGGCGGGAGAGCCCGTGGTGGTGCGTTGTCCAGGGGGTTTATAGGTGCTTGAGAGGCAAAGGGCTGGGGACACAGACCTGCCAGACAGCCTTCGGGGTTATTGACAAGAAATGTACTGCTCCGATTCCCTCCTAGGATAGCAGCTTCCAGGTCGAGAACATGGACCAAGACTGCCCGCTCTGCTCCCAAGGTGAGCTGAGTTATTGTCTGTTAAAGAGTATGGTAAGAAACTTACTTTTTAACTAACTGGGTTTTAAAATGCAATCCCTTTTTAGTACAGCTGTCAACATAATTAGAGCACCTACCAGAGTTCTGTGAATTGTCCTAGCAAATTATCAAACCTGGGGGTGGAGGCCGTGGCAATCCCTTGTGACCCTGGAGAGGAGGTCCCACTCCTGGTGACGAACTCCCCTACGAATCCAGGGGGGAACTGACTGGCCCTCCCCTGGAGAGGATTCAAATAAAACTCACTCTGCTTCACTACTGTGTCTCTGCCTTTCACTGCTGTTGCAGCAGGGACAAGAACTGAGGAGGAAAAAACCTCAACTTGGAACAACTCTGTCACATTTTGGTAATTCTCACAATATTTCAAACTTTTTCATTATCATATTTGTTATGGTCTTTATTAAGGTATATAGATTTGTTTTTTAGACAGAATGCTATTGTGCACTCACAGACTCCAGTGTAGGGTAAATGTAACTTTCATGTGCTGGGAAATCAAAAAATTCATTTGACTCATTTTATTGTGATACTCAATGTGGAAGCGAACCCACAGTATCTCCAAGGGTATGCGTGCATGGGGAAGTGCTGGGTCACATCTTCGGGACAAATCAAGGTCAGATGTCTGTCCACCTGGGCTTTGGCCACCAGCCTCAAAGCTGCCCGGGAGGAAGGAAGTAGCCCCTCCTAGGCCTCTGGTCACCAGGAAGTTCATCCACATGACACAGGGAGGGCAAACCACGAAATAACCGACAGTGGAAGGCATGGCGTAAGAGTTGCTGTATTTCGCGCATCGATACAGGACTTGCAGCTCACCATGGAGCCATCAGACAGCTGTCCCCATACACATGGGTTATTCCTGAGAAGCCAGCTGGGTGGACTGCTGTAGGGTCTGCTTCCCTTGAGAAAGGGGAACTGTCCAAATCCCCCTATAAATAATGCCAACCAGGGCAGCCTAGATAAAGTAACTGATGTGCTTGGGTATGCAAACCACATAGGGCTGGCTTTACGGTAACTGGGATATTCACCCTCTCAATATAACCATGACTTAGGTCATGTCAATAGTGTGGCGTAGGGGGGCCCTTTTGCATGTGAAATCTTTCATTCTAGCCAATAGCCTGACTGCTGCCAAATCAAGCAACAACCGCACAAGCTTGATGTATTTGCCTATCTTCCCCTCCAGGGTCTAACAGAAGTTAATGCAAACAGTAGATTAATGAACAGAGAGGAGGACGAGTTTCTTGAGCAGATAGAAAGCATTAGGTGCTTATTAAGAAATGAGATGAATAAAACAGCCCACGATGGGGTTGAAGCAGGGGTCTAGAAGGGTGGGTGGACCCAAGGGACCCCCCTTCTACTCCTTGAATATTCAAGAGCCCTGAACATGTCTGCTCGATTTACCCCAGTTTGGGGAAATTTAAGAAGCTGGCAGGCAGGGGTTATGAGAAGCCTGCCCTGGACTCGCCTGATCATCGGGCTGCTCAGGGAATGTAATGACCCCAAGAAAAGCACCAGGCTCCTGGGGCATCCCTTCTGTGGGCCCGGTGCTTTTCGCACACAAAGGGGGAGAGGGGGAACTGGTGGAAGAGAAGTTTCTGGGACTCTTTGACACAGGAACTCCATGGGAAGCCCTAATGAGGGCTTCAAATGGACTTGGGGAATATGGGAATATAAAGGTTGGCAGGATTACGGGGAAACGTGGATGGAAATCAGAATGTTCAAGGAGGCCTCAGTTGAAGAGTTTGTCTCCTTCACTTAGATATTTTACAGGAATGGCTATTACTAGGGAACACTTCCCCTACCTACAATTGTAAATCCAAAACCTAGTCCCAGTCAGGAGTGGAAAGGTTGATGGCATCAAATAGAACAGACATGTCTGAACAGGCTTTAGGCAAAGTGGATGTGGCTGTAGCCTAAACACACACTGGCGAAAGAGACCGTGTCTCGCTGGGGGCCGTTTCCTCTCCCCAGTGTCCTAAGTAAGACAGGGGGCATGGCAACAGGAAGCTGTGATCTGTCCACGGAGGCACACCACATGGGGAGGCAGTAAGACTGCCAGAGCCCACACAGTGTAGTCAGGGCTGGGGAGCTGGCTGCACAGATTCTCTGTGCCATCGGAGTCTGGTGGCATACGACCACAGCTTGTCCACACAGGTGCTGCCTGGTGGCCCTGAGGACACTGAACTGGATGGAGAGTTTGCGTTTCAGGCCCAAATCCTACCTTGCTGCCAGATAGGAAACATGTGACTGAGGGACATGATGCTGTCTTGAATGATAAGCACATCTGACCTTGAACAATACGGGTTTGAACTGCACGGGTCCACTCACACGCAGATATTTTTTTCAATAACTACATTGGAAACATTTTTGCATATCTGCACAATTTGAAAAAACATTTTCTTTTCTCTAGCTTACTTTGTGGTTGAAGAATACAGTACGTAATACATAGAACATACCAAGTATGTGTTAATCACCTGTTTAAGTTCTTGGTAAGGCTTCCAGTCATCCATAGGCTATTGGTAAAGCTTCCAAGAAGACAAGAGTTCTATGTGGATTTTGGAGTATGTGGGGGTCGGTACCCCTAGCCCCCATGTTGTTCAAGGGTCAACTGCATCCATAATGTTTCCGAGGTCCCGAAGCTTGGGACCAGCTGTTCGGAAGACCTTGAGACAGCGCACACCTTCTATTGCTCCCTTACATAGAAACCAGGGCTCAACTGCAAAAGTTTTATTTTTTAAGTATCAAGTGAGATTATCATACACAAATAGCTATGCTGCTAAACTGAGTGTCTAAAGTGCTTGAGTTTCCAGAATCTCACATACACGCACTATGGCACACAGGTGCCCTGAACAAGGACATAAGATGTGTCTTCTTCCATGGTTTGCAGGAAGCTCCTCTCTTGGGGTGGGGACACAGCCTGTATGTGGATTCATGGTGCATCTGGCTCACCGGTGCAGGAGGGAAGTTCGCCCCCAACCACTCCTGAAGCTTCCCTGGCAGCACCTTCTTGATTGAAATACCACTGGCTGGGTAATGTAGGGCCCTGGGCCTCTTCCCAGACCTCCTGGTTGATTAAGGCTGCCTCTTTACTTGCCTCAGCGGAGAGTTCCTGCACCTGGGCCAGGCACCTGCGGAAATGACAGGGTGATGAGGCCTTGCCCCCCTCTGTGCTGAGAGTGGGATGAAGCCAGAGCATTTTGCCTTTGCAGCTGCAACATGGGAGGGGGCTTCAGGCCAACCCTCCTGTGTGCTCACGGGAAAAGTATGGGTACTTAAGTTCTGTCTGAACAGAACTCAGACAAGGAGGCCTGCAAGAGTAGGACCAGGCAGTGGGGAGAGAAAAGATCCATTTGTTTAACAAGTATTCAGGGCCGCCATGTCAGAACCCAAACTAAGAATGGGTGACAGAGCCGGCAAGGGGGTAGCGTGCCAGCCCTCCCACAACATAAATGGCACTGGGGAAGTAAGTACTGACAGAGCAAGTCTGGCCCCATGAACCTATAACCCCTGCAATCTAGAGCCCCTTGGTGTGCCCTGATTTCACCCGAGGGCATGTACAGAAGGAAGCGCCAGAGTAGGTGGCAGCGTTTTCTTAGGAGCCCCTTTCAAATGTTTTAGGCACCTCAGGAAGTATATCTAGTATTGCAGAGAAGAAGAAAACAGGATTCCCTTGTTTGGGAGATGTGGAGGAAAGCCCCACATCTTTCCTGTGGATGGCAGAACTGGGTTGAAGGCACGTTGACCATTCCCTCTCCCGGCCTCCGTGGCCCCCTGCGGACGCCAGGACTATCTGCCCTCCGGAGCACAGCGCACTGCTCCAGCCAGGGAACCACCAGAGGCCCATCTCCACCTGCCAGCCATGTGGCGTGGGGGAGTATCTTTTTCTTAATTATTTTCCGAAATACCTTTGGAGTTCCAGATCCTTCTTTTGGGCCACTTCCTTGAGTTCCTCCAGCAGGTCAAGGGCTTTCCTGTTTTCTTCTGAGCTGCTGATCCCTAGTTCGCCCAGCAGATGGCGTGTGGTTGTCAATTCCCGCTGCAAATGGTCTGGAGGGAAAAGGGGTTGTCACCAGGGGTTTCAAGTATGGGACAAGCTGGCGGGGGGGACTAGATTTGTCTTGTTTCACTGGAATGTTATGCTGCAGTCATGAGCCCAAAGGCAGAAAGGGCCAGGAAGACATCTGTGCGCCAGTACTGCCTCTGTGCCCCTTTGCCTGAGATCACAGTGGGCCTGGGCCCAGAACAGACCTGGAATGACGCTCTGCTGTCCTCAACAGAAATGAATGCAAAAGGGAAAGAATGCCTGTGCTCCAAGCAACTTAAAAACAAGCCTGTGGCTCCCACTCCCTGATCCCGGAGTCTGGGCATGACCCACCGCAGCAGACAGCCACCTGCAACCACGCCTGTGTCCCCCCTGCTCTAAGGAAACCAGCGTCTCTCCACTTCAGGCACATGGAGCATCTACACATCTCTAGGTGTCACAGCTGTGCAGATAACATTTGGGGAGCCTTATAAGGGTTCTTACAAACACACACCCTGTGGACCCTTGGTGGGGTCTGAATTGTGTCATCCCAAAAAGAAATGGTCAGGTCCTAACCTCAGGCACCTGCGAAGGTGACCTTACTGTAAACGGGGGCTTCGCGGACGTGAGTTAGAACAAGGTTACAGGGTGCGGCCTAATCTAGTAACTGGGGTCCTCCTAAGAAGAGGGGAATTTGGACAGCAGAAGCACCCAGGGACAAGGCCTTATGAAGACAGAGGCAGAGACGGGAGCCATGCAGCCACATGCCAAGGGAGGCCAAGGACTGCAGGCGACACCAGAAGCCAGGAGAGAGGCATGGACAGATTCTCCCCTAGAGCCTCTAGGAGGGCCCAGTCCTGCAGACACCTTAGTCTTGGGCTCCAGGGCTCCTGAACTGGGAGGGAATACATTTTTGTTGTTTTAAGACCCCTGGTTTGTGGCCCTTTGTTACAGCGGTCCCAGGCCACTCACCACATCCAATCCCAACTCCTGCCAACTGCCTAAGGAACTGGTCTGAGGTGGGGGTCCAGGAGTTAGACGTGCAGCTGACTGCAACAATTACAAAGCTGGTAACCCAGACACAGATACTCGTTTGATGAGGCCCATTTCTCAAGATCCTATGTCATACGTGTACTGCCTCACATTGGAAAAGGCCCAATTTTATTACAAACTGTCTGTGTGAGAATACCAATACTGCAACACACTTTGTGATCTCAAACTGCATTTGTGGAAAGTTCTGGAGAGAAAGGCTACAAGACTTTAGGTGGAGCTCTCTTACTACAACAACCTCAAACAAAATATACTCAGACGGCTCTCCTTAGAAATAACCAAACTCAAGGGAAGCTGAGACTTGCTTTGAGAAGATGCTCGTTCTCAAGGAAAACTTAAGATTGAGCACTCTTCACAATTGCCAACTCCTTCAAGTGAAAGATCAGCTGGGGATCCTATTCAGGAAAGGGACCCCCACGGCTCTTGCTTAGAAGGCAGGACAGGGTGGAGGTCAGCAGCCCAATCAGTCTCCAGCCACCGAGGCACCTTTGAAGAGTCACCCAAAGCTGGGGCACTGCAGGCTGCTCCCCAGGAAGCCTTCCAGTGTTGGGAAATCACTGGTGGGAGTGGGGGGCAATGACTGAATCCCAGCCTAGTCCTCATGGACCCTGGACAAACTGCAGCCAGCCCCCTGCATCCTCTGCCATTCAATGGAGGATATGCCAACCCCTTCAGGCGCCTGTGACGGAACACAAAGGGATAGGGTGCTCAGCACACAGGAAGCACCAACCACACTCACCATTCATCCTGCACCCCCCCCGCCCCGCCTGGCAGACACCCCATTTCCTACCTAAGAACTGCTGCCCGTCTGCACCCAGGTGGACCGATCTCACAGGAAGTTCATGCCTCGTGGCGTCCAGGGCTGTTGCAAACGTCCTGTACTGCTCCTTAAAGCGTCCGGCCACGGCCACGCAGGGCAAGAGCATCTCGATCTGTAGGCAGCAGGAAAGAGGCCAGTAAGATACAATCCTGCAGCCTCTACCCAGGGAAGTTTCACAGCGCATAGAGTAAGCAGAGCCCTGTTCATCAAGGGTCTCCTTAGGGATCCTCCAGGAAGCTTCCAGGGTACAGTGAGCTTGCCCCTCACTCCTGGACACCGAGATGGCCCAGCTCATAACAAGGTGGCCCAGGCCTCCCCACCATGAACACACCTTCCAGCACCTTCCTGAGCTGGGCCCTCAATTGGCATCACAGTGGCCCTAGGAAGGCTAGACCCTCCTGCTTGGAAGCACTGAACTGAGACGCCTGGCCCCTGAGACACCATCTCCAGCAACCCACATCAGGGTCCTCATAGGGGTTTGTAAGATTCATTTGTTTACCTGTCTTTTCATTTCCTTCCACTGTTGAGTTCCATGAGGGGACCCAGTTCTCAACCCAGGGCCTGGCTTCAGCGCATGCCCACACGCACATACTGTGTATTACAGGGGGAACTGTGTCCCTGCAAATTCCTCTGTTCACGTCCCAACCCCCCAGCACCTCAGAAGGTGGCCTGAGAGGTAATGGAGTTAAGGTGGGGTCACTGGGGTGGGCCCTGATCCATGACTGGTGTCCTTATGAAATGGGGAAATTGGGAGACAGACACACCCAGAGAGGATGCCAAGCGAACAGACATGAGGGGACACGGCATCTACAAGCCAAGGAGAGAGGCCCGGGGCCCATCCTTCCCTCACAGCCCTCATGAGGCACCAACCCCGCCAACAGCTCCATCTCCGACTTCCAGCACTGGGAGAGCAAGTGTCCGCTGTCCAAGCCGCTCTGTCTGTGGCACTCTGACAGCAGCTCTCGGACGCACCGGGTGAGGGGCCCCACCCCCCAGGCAGCCCTCTCCAGGTCCTGGGGATTTTCTCCATTACCTTCCCCAGTGTGGACACCTGTCGGGGCACTGAGCCAACAGCCCCATGACAGTGCCTCCCACCAGCACCCTGGCCCCCCAGGAAGGCCCAGAGCGCCTCGGCTTCACTGGAACAGGGCCACGGGGCCTGACGAGTATGCACACGTGTGTTTTGAAGGGACAGATCCCTCTCGCTGGTTAGTACATGACATTACAGCCTCGTCTACTTATAAGCTGTCACACACCAACAGCCAAAAGTGGCAAAAGCCAACCAGAGTTAGAGCCAGGCAAGCAGAGACACCCACCGTGAGCACTTCAACCTGCCTGGCAGGATGGCCTCGCCAGCACCACGCGGCCGGGAGACCACGGTCACAACTGACCTGTGAGTCCAGGATGCCCTCCAGCTGCTGCGTCCTCCGACAGAGGAGAAGTCTGCGCTTCAGCTCGTAGGCCGTTCTCTGTAGTTTCTCCCTCTCTTTGCACATCATTAGTAAATCCCTTTCTGCCTTTTCTTCAAAAGAAGCCAGGCCCTTCTCCATCTGGGGAGTGGAAGACAGGAGCTCAGACCCGCGGGGGCTCCACCTCCAAACGCTGCGCACGAGCTGCTCTCACCTTCACGGTGAGCAGAGTCAGGAGCACCGTTTGGGATTCCATCATTTCCATCGATTCAGACAGATCCTTACAGAGAGAAAGAGATGCTTTGAGTTGCCAGTGAACTGGTGTCAATCCAGCTCTCTCCTCAGAAGGGGTAGAAACCTCATTTGTTCATGTGTACTTTATTTAACGATAATTCTCTATACTGTATTTCAACCCACTCTGATTTTTTGTTTAATCTTTTCAGGCACTCTGTGAGAAGGAAGAGGATGGTCTGCCCAGTGGCTGGGCAGTCAAGTGCCAGCTGGAGGGTGCACGCCTGCTCAGTGGCCGGACTCAGGTCTCCAGCCCCAGTGAGACCACAGCCTGGCTGTCCTTCCGCTGGAAGACAAGGCCTGGTACTCTCTCTACCATGGCATCAGCGAACAAGGCCCCAAATCCCATTTTTCACATAGTCCTTCATTTGTATCTACTGCTGCACGTGTACATGAGGAAACCTAAATTGTATGAATATTCCAAGAACACGTGTGGTCTCAAGTTTGTTCTGAAATGCAGGACTGGCTCATGCCCTTTTGGAGCCCCAGGGCCTTGCATGGCACCTGGCACTGAGCAGGAGCTTCATCAGATTTACCCGTCACTAGCAGTTACCTCTTCATCTCACTTACCAGGCTCCTTTTGCACGAGGCAGAAAATGACGATGACGACTCCGTTTTCTGTGACATCCTTTTATGTAATTGTGGAGGTTTTCTAATCATGCTTTTGTCTAATATCAAGAAAAGTATCTTTAAGGTGAGAAGGGCATCCTTTGGAAGCACGCTGAGATGCACCACAACCCCCAGGCAGGAAAAGAAGGCCAACAGGAATGGCTTACCACTGATGGCCGAGAGATCCAGATCAGGCGGGGCAGCACCATGCCCTTCCAGCAACGTGGACTGCAGGTCACCTTTGCCAACTCCACTACTATCTGTGGGCCCAGTGAGAACCCCCAGAGGTCAGTACAGTCTACAAGTACTCTCACATCAAAGCCAGGCGGCATGCGGCTTTTTTGTACCATACCAACTTGGCTTCCAAAAATTTAGCTTCCTCCAAGACAGCACTAGAGAAGGCTAAAAGGGCTTCTCAAATTTCCAGGTATCAATTCGAGTACATTAGAAAAGAGAAGCACCTTCAGAACTGAAAGATGCTGTGACTGGGACAGGAGAGTCTGACCCGGGCCATGTGCCTGTTCTCTCCTCTGCCCCTTCTCCCCTTTCTCCAGCAGCTTTTGGACTGTTCGTCTTCCCTGAGCCTCCCCTCATCTTTCAGTCTCTATTTAAAAATGTGATATTATGCATTGTAACATCTAAAGTGGGCATTGATATACTGCATGCTTCCATTAAGGGCTCCAGAGGATTGTAAAATTAACAGATGGTATGCAAAATAACTCTGTCATGTTAGGAACTCGACAGAAATCTATTTCATGAATAACTACACAGCTGAGAAAACAAATGCAAAAAGAGCAAACCCACGATAACCCACAATAACGTGTAGGGCACGGGACCGTTTGTGCTCAAATTCTTAAGAAGTTCTAGGTGGATAAACAAAAATCTATCAACAGTAGCTGCCTCCTGAGACGGGAGACGGTGACTCCATCTTTTATTGCTATTGCTTTTGCACTGGTTAAATGTTTTGCCATCTGCATGTATGGCATTTCCATTAAGAAAAGTCATTTTAAGGTGAGGAAGATACAGAAAAAAAATTATTTCCTATAATGCCACACAGCAGAATTCAAACAGTACCTCTAAATAATCATACATATGCTTAAATTACAGATTCTCAGCCTTGGCACAATTGACATTTGCAGCCTGATAGTTCTTTGTTGTGCAGCCATGCTGTGCACTGCGCAGTACTGACTTGCAGCGTCCCTGGCCTCCACGCACCAAATGCCAATAGCACCACCCCGAGTCATGACAACCAGAAATATCTCCAGAAATTACCAAGTCTGAGTCACCTCTAGGTGAGAAACCTGATGTGAAGATGTCACAGGCCAGTTTCTGACCCCTCTGGCCACAGATTTCCCAGCCTCACGTATGATCCTCAACCTGAGAAAAGACCAGCTCTGGCTCCACATGCCTGCCTCTCAGTCATGCCTGGGTCAAGGAGCAGCACACATTCTGACAAAAATTTAAACCACACTCAGCAAACTCGCTTGAAAGCCAAATCTGAACCCCTATGTTTGTAAATAAAGTTTTATTGGGACACAGACATGTTCCTTTGTGCATATATGGTCTGTGGCTGCCTTCACGTTGCAAACAGCGGAGGTAAGTCTTTGTGACAGACACTATCTGGTCTGTCCCTGGATGAACTGCCACTCTTGGGAGGACCCTTCCCAGATTTAAAGAATGAGTACACTGACTAGGACTCAACACCCAGTACAGCACTAGCAGCGGTCCAAGTGGCAGATCACGAGTGAGCTTCTGCCCTCCTGGTCAACATTTTCCATTTTTCTATAATGAATAATATATATACAATCAGAAACACTGAAAGCTTTTCCCATCACTTTGGTGACAGCTTCTAGCAGATATACGAGATCATTACAATGAAGATCCAACTCCAGGTGGTTGAGAGGCAGAGAGAGGAGGCCTCGTGCCAACGATGCCTGCTCTCAGATCTCCAGCCGGGAACCAGCACATGATCAAGGAACTGGTGCCGTAAGGGAGCACCGTGACGGCCACAGGGCTCTTCTCTCGTGCCACAAAGGCAGCACAGGAGCGCCCCCCGTCCCCCGCCATCCGCCTTCAGCCTACCATGTGCTCCAAATCCATCCTTATACTGAGGCTCTTTGCCTACCTCATTCTTCTGAATGAAAAGAGGCAGTTTTAACTTAGCATACTTGAAAACAAAATTCACCACCACACTCAACACTTCCCGAGCTTCAGAGCTGTTCTGCATCTTCCCTCCATCTTTACATACCTTTACTCTTCTGGAGCAGGCTGGCTTTCCTTCCAACTTCAGGCACCTTCTCACTGGTCTTTAACTCGTCTGTTGCAGGAAACTGTTAGGGAAACATGTGACATTCAGGAGATAAGACAGCCCCCTTCACAAGAAGGGGGCTCCTTTGTGGTCTATGTAGTTTGCAACTACTCTTACTTTGAGGGACAGGATAGACTTAAGGAGTTCTGACAGGGAATCGTGTCTATATAGGATGAACTCATTTTGCCAAAAAGGATACCCTTACATGCCTAGAACACAGGAAGTTACAAAAATGTTTGCTGTTGATTATCTCTGACATGGCAAATTACAGGTGACTGACTTTCTGTATACTTTTTAGTATCTGCAAATTTTATAGAGAGAACATATTACTTTCGTTGTCAGGAAATCAAAATTTTTGTACAGGTATTGGACTTCAAAACTTACAAAAAAAGCAAGCAACACACCGACCTAGCAAGCCATTACAATAACATAAAAGCAGAAAGAAAACCCTGTAAAGAGTGAGAATATTTCAGTGTACACACACCACTCCTATTCAACCTCCTACTGGAGATCTTAGAATAAGAGATAAAAGGTACCCAGTTGGAAAGCATGGAATAAAACTTTCTTCTTGCAGATATGGCTCACCACATAGAAAATTCCCAAACATTAAAAAATGCTACTAAAGATAATAAAGGTTAGCAAGACTGCAGGATAACAAGGTCAATATATATAAAGACTGTATTTCTAGCAATGAATAACTCTGGAAATTAGAATTAAAAGACCATACTATGTAAAAGTTCTCAGCAAAGAAAATAATTTTGTAACCGTGTGTGGTAACAATGGAGCTAACAAGACTTCCTGTATTGATCATTTTGCAATATATATAAATATTGAATCATTGTTGTAACCTGAAATGAATGTTATGTGTCAGTTTTATCTCAAGAAATAAGACTCATCAAAAAAAAAAAAAAGACAGTATCATGTATAACAGCACTAAAAAACATCAAATACTTAGGTGTAAACTTAAGAAAACACAGTAAGGTCAAGACATTGATGAAAGAAATCCAGGAAGACCAAATAAATGAAAACGTATATACCATGTTCCTGAATTGAAAGACTTTGTGGTGTTTTTAGGATGTTATTCTCCCTAAATTGATGCACTGATTCAATACTATCAAAAGCCCTGCAGAAGTGTAGGCAAAAAATGGCAAGCTAAATCTCAGACTTAATAATGCAAGGGCACAGAAACTAGAATAGCCAGTTTTGGAAAAGAACAGAGGAGGAAAATTAACACTACCTGAATTTCAAGACTTACTACAAAACTACAGTAATCTTGGCAGAGTTGAACAGGCCTAAAGATGGACACGTAGTAAGGAGACCATCTCCACAAAACAGCTGAAACTGAGAAGAGTGGATGAGGAGCTTGAGGAAAACACAAAGATACAAGACACGGAAATCAAAGCTGGAATCAGGAGGTTCACTGCCCACGGAGGGCGGACAAGTGACATAGTTTATTTTCTGAGCACCACTTACAAACACAAGCTCATAATGACGTCACTTCCGTTTCCGGTGATCTCACTTCTGGTGATATCACTCCCTGGTGCCCGGATCCGGAGATGTCACTTCCAGGGTGACATCACATCTGGCCCTCCACATCTCCCCCTTTTTACTTTATTAAAAATGAACGTGATAAAGGTAGTAGACGTAATAGAGATTACAGAAAGTCTTCCCTTAAATATCCCATTTTTCATATAGCCCTTCCCTTAAGTTCCCATAGTGAAAGAGAAAAGTGGGGTTATGTCACCACCTGGTTCTCAACCTGAGAACCAAGCCTGGGCAGTAACGCAGCCATGGGAGGAGGAGACTTTGCTCAGAAATGGTGAAGATGCAGGCCTCTGCAGAGTCGGCAGTGGGGGGAGGATCTGTGCCTCACCTGTCAGGCCCCAAGTTCTCTCCTGATGGCCCCCCTGCGACTGTGCCTGTCTTGGGCTGCTCCTCCCCTGAGGAATCTTACCCGTCTCTGGCTAGCCGGCTGCCTCCGGGGCCAATCAGGGCGATGTGAGGCATGCGGGTGAGAGAGAGGCAGTGGCAGTTTTCATCTCCTTGGATGCTTATGCCTCCATGGCCTCCGTGCCCAGTCCCTGTGCTTTAGGGATCCCTTGCCAGCCGGCACAGTCCCAGCTCAGGTAATATATTTTGAGGAACTCAGGCCAGTTTTTTTGATGTAAGATATTTTTTCCAAAACAGGGTAGTGAGGTTTTAGAAAAAGTTTGACTTGATAGCAGACCTGACCTCTCCCCCAGATAAGCACGGCTGCTGGCATCTAGTTCTTTATCAGTTAGGAATAATAAACTATAAATGACAAAAGACTCATAATTTACAGTGGTTAAAGATCGGAGGAGAATTTACTATAAGACAGTTGATACAGGATATTTGGAAATATCTGTAATATAAAATATTCAATAAAGTTTAGCATTATTCCTCTGACAGTGCTTTCCAAGTAATTATATATTAGATAAATAAGCCAAATGAGCCAAATATTTTCCCTAATGAGGAGAAAAATTCCTCTAATATGTTCCAGGGGCCCTCTGGAAAATATCAGAGTTAACTAGAGGTGGTAAAAGCCCCTTTTTGAATTTGATTTTGAGAAGCTGTCAGAAGAAAGTTGTTAAGGCACTTGCCTAAAAAGAATTATAGGTTATTATTAAGTAATACTTATTATTTAACCAGAATGACAATAAAAGGTTTAAACACAAATACAGAAGGTTACCCAGTTTTAACAACACTTAGCTTACAGTCCTTTTAATATTAAGATCTTATTTTCTTAAGCACTCAATAAACAGCTGTACTTAAGAAAAAAAGTTACCTTCTTTTACTCTCAATACAATGCCTTTCCATTCCTTCTATCTTCTCTTAGCAAAACACACATTCTTTAGCATACAGAAATGTTTTCCTTATTATATTAAGTAGTTTTAATTAGAACTTAGAACCATTAGGTACCTTAACCTTCAATGAACACTGAAAAATAGGCCATTGTAAACTGTACACCAGCATTCCTCAGATTGATACATTCATGAACATATTTTATCATTTCTGGAAATGTGCCTTACAGCACAATTTCTCACTGAGCATAAAATATGTCTATATAACTTAGCAAAACTCTAAGAACTTTGGTTACCACAAAAATTTTTAGGCTGTTTGCAGACAGACACAATGTTATACTCTAATATACTATTATTATTAAGATGTTCACTTGCTACACTTGTTTACTCATTCTTAGCAACCAGGCTAAATTACTTATAAAACTTGTACCAAATATTAGACAAACTCAAGCCTTTCTTTAAGCATCTTTTTGAAAAATTAAACAGATAATATCTGATAGAATCCGGACCTGAGTACCGCCATCGGAATAAGCCCACCCACCATCTCAGAGAGACCTCGGTGTCGTCTTCCCTAGGCTACAAGCATCCTCCAGAGGACACGTCAGTAAGCCACAAGCCCACCTTTCCCCTGATCCCTCCCTTCAAAGAGCCCGCCAAACCCCTGGCCATAAAAAATAAAAAGCCTCTTGACTGCTAGAGACCCTTTTCTTTCCTTTGTTCTGCCGGCCAGGACAGAGGGGGCCCTCTCAGGTTCAGCAGTAAACCTGCTTGGACTGTTGAGTTCGCACCCCCTCTCTTCTTTCAACATCAGCTTAAATGACTTTAAGTAAGCTTAGGCAGCTGATAACTATAAGGACATGTCCGTTTCAGTTAAATTAGCATTAATGCTTAATATTTTTTATTAGATTTTCTGAAAGTTTTAGAATGCCCAATTTTTACAAGTGCTTGTCTGTAAATTAACTTTTATTAATACCATCTGGAGGTAGAAAAAGACTTTTAATTTACACATTTAGACATACAAACATATAGATTGAGATGTAATGACTACAGTCAGCATAAAAGAATACATACACAGACAAAAATAGAAAGATTTTCTAGTTACCACTATTCAATTGCAAAGTGATGTAATTATGGATTGAGCTATTGTCTGTTTGCCAAAAAGTAAGTTAAAGATGGAATTCATTCTGCCTTCTACTATGTAGTTTATGGCTGGGCTTGCATGTCAAATTAACTGCCCAGTTTGCCAATTACTAGAGAGAATGAGGTAGACTTGCAAAGGGAGGGAGCAGGAGATCAGGTTATTTTAGGCTTTCCAAGGTCAGCGAGCACTGACTCGGAGTCCTAGGTGGGTCCACGTAGTCATTACACTCCCCCTCCCCCACCATGACCCGGATTCTTTCTGAAAGTATTGTTGTTTCTTGTGGGTTAGTTTCTGCTCATATTCAGGAGGCAAAGATTCATCACTCTCTGAGGCCGGGGATTTTACAAGCGCCTCATAGCCAGTCACCGCCTGCTTAAGTTGTTCAGCCACACCGTTCTCTCTTCCAAGAGGTTTATCCGGCAAACGGGAGGCTGGGAGGGAGGCGTCCAAACTTTCTTTCCCTAAATTCCACAGGGCAAATGTTTCCACGGGAAAGTCCCAAGGCCCATGAAGGGTGAAGTGCTGTTTAAACTGCAGCCCCACTTCTTGCCAAGTCTGCTTAAAAGCAAGAAATAACTGCCAGCTACGCACATTACTGCCCCGGGCATAAAGCATAGCTTTAAGCCCAAGTACAAAGAGCGACAGGTCTTTTGATCCAGACAGACCCATAGCTATAGCGTTAAAGGTACAAACAAAAATTTAAGGGTCTGTCAGTCCTTTGACCCTTGTTATCCCAAGTTTTACTCCTGATGCTAATACTCCCGTAATACCTCTAGGACTTCACCAAGTCCCTACCTTATAGACGCATGTCTATTCCCCAACGGGAGCCGCTCCTCACTGAAAGTGCCGGCCCTGCACATGAAACCTGACTCTTCTCAGGTCCCCTTCCCTCCGTACTCAGGTCCCTGTTCAGGCGCCAACTGTGGAGACCAGCTCCACAAACCAGCTGGACTTGAGTGGAGTGGATGAGGAGCTTGAGGAAAACACAGAGAAAGATACAAGAAAGACACAGAAATCAAAGCTGGGATCAGGAGGTTCACTGCCAACGGATGGTGGACAAGAGACGCAGTTTATTTTCTGAGTATCACTTACACACACAAGCTTATAATGATGTCACTTCCATTTCCGGTGATCTCACTTGAGATCACTCCCTGGTGACGTCTGGTGATGTCACTTCTGGAGTGACATCATATCTGGCCCTCCACAATGTAGGACAAGGAATAGATTAGAGTCCAGCAATGACGCATACTTATGTGGTCAATTCCTTCTCCACAGAGGTGATGAGACAATACAATGGGCAGAGGAAAGTCATTTTAACAAATGGTGTTGAAACAAAGGATATCCATACACTTAAAAATGAACTTCAATTCCATCATCACACTACATACAAACATTAATTCAAAATGGGTCACAGACCTAAACATACAACCTAAAACTATAATACTCAAAGAAGAAAACATGAGAGAAAATCTTTACAATCTTGGGTTAGGCAAAGATTTCTAAGATAAAACACCAGAAGCATAAGCCATAAAAGCAGAAATAGATAAATCTAACTTCATCAAAATAGAGAACTTCTACTCCTCACAAGACACATAAGAGAATGAAAAGACAAGCTATGCACTGGGAGAAAATACTGGCCAATCACCATGAAGGGTACACAGGTAGCCAGGATACAGAAAGAATTCTCAAAACTCAATAATGAGAAAACAAAACAACCCAATTAAAAGATGGGCAAAAGATTTCAATGGACACATCACCAAAGATATGGGAATGGTCAACACACACATTTAAAAAACGCTCAATATCATCAGCCGCTATGGAAATACAAATTAAAACCACAATGAGATACCACTTCAAACCCACTAGAATGGCTTCAGTGCCTAAAGGTACTAACCAGAACTCTCCTGTGTGGCTGACCAGAATTCAAAGAGGTGCAGCCACTTTGGAGAACAGCTGCACGGTGTCTTACAGAGTCATACTTATACTTGCAATTTCCCTCCTGGGAGAAATGAAAAGACGTCCACACAGAAGCCTGAGCAGGAATGTTCAAGGAGGTTCTGTTCATAACTGCCAAAAACAGCAAACAAACCAACTTCCCTGGAGAATGGCTGACCACACTGTGGTCCCTCCATACAGTGGAATATTCTTCAGCTGTCTGAAGGAACCAATACTAGCTGTGACAGACAATGACAGAGAAGGACCACCGATGTGCTCTTTATGTGAAAGAAAAAGCCAGGTGCAACAGGCAGCATTCTGAATGACACCTTTTAAATCAAAAAGGCAAAGTTACAGGGAAGGGGAACAGATCTGTCAGAGCACAGGGGGACCCTGGAGGTGACAAACTATTCTGTGTCTTGATTGTGGTGGATCCATGACTGGATGTATCTGTCTACACCTACCAAAATATATACGGAAGAGAATGACATTTACTCTTTGTAAATTATACCTTAATTTAAAAGATGGGGGAAAAAAAGAAAATGGGTAAGTTCTTAAATCTAAAATACTACAGCACACAGACGCATGGGGGTGCTATAACCAAATTTCCAGGGCAACATTAAAATTATGAAGTGTGGACTGTGCTACTTTATTGAAAATCACTTCCATTACTGTAAACCATAGACTCTGGGTGGTGGTGTGTCATACAGGTTCATGAGTTATAAATATGCACTATGCTGGCAGGGGGTGCTGATAAAAGGGGTGACTATGCATGTGTGGGCACAGGGGGCATATGGGAATTCTCTGTACCTTCTGCTCAATTTTGCTGAGGAAAAACTGCAAGCTAACCTAAAAATATAAGTCCACTTTAAAAGAGAGATCTCTCTCAGAAGTGTATCCATTTGGGCAAAGGTATCCTTTTTCTTTAAACTGTATCTTACGTCACCCTGTTAACCTGACATTCACCACCTGACCAGAGTAAAAGATAAGTAGCAGAAATTAATACTTAAGACTAACACAACCTTCACCACATTCTCAGTACACACACACTGCCACAAAATACAGAACTGGGTAATCTACTAATTGTGTTAATTAAACATCACACAAAACATGTTCTCATGTTGTTACGTGTTTTACGCCATCATTTTCAATGGTTTTGTTAACAGCAGACAGTTTGCTAGACTCTTTTCACAGTAATGGGTGAGCAGGCATGTCGTTTTTCTTTATCTTTCTCTAAACCCTGCAGGTGTTTTAAAAATGCCAACCACAGCTGGGGAGCATGTGCTGGCCACCCCACACAGCTGCTTCGGGCCAGAATCCAGAGGGGACTTCTTGGCTGGAGAGGCAGGAACAATTTAAGGTTTCAATAGAGATCATGACTTTGCAAAAGGGACTCTCAAAGCGAACAGCCTTTCAAAATGGAGACTCACGACTCAGATGAAGGGCAGGATGGCCTCAGGGGCACCTGGGCAAAGTCCCTAAAATGCTCCCTTCAGGACCAGGCTGTGCCCAGCTCCCAAGACTTCTCAGAATTCCAAGCTCATCTGAACTCCGCTCCCAAACCATTTCAAACATACCTGATGTGTCACCTTCTTAGTGGGTTTCTTCTCATACTGCAGGTATCGGGACGCGACCACTCTCCCACCTGTGGGGAACACACTTGTTTTTAACAAAACTACGACGGTAGGATGTGAGGACCCACCGTGTACCCAGGACCCCTGCACTAGCCCTCGGCCATCAGCCCTCTCTGCTCAACAGGAGGAAGGGGAGCTGTCCATCATCCTCGAGCAGGGATGGGATACCTACTGTATGCACGAACATTCATGGGACACCTATGACATACAAGTCCTTGGGCTAGGGGGGAACCACAGAGATCCCGAGGAACTCTGATCAAGGAAGGGCAAGGAATGTGCTCCCAAAGGCCAAAGCAGGAAGTTGACTAGGGTGGGACGGGGAAAGGAAGAAAGACCTGCCACAGAATGCCGCTGAGTCTGCCTCCCTCCCCAGTTCACTCCCTGTGGTTGGGATCCCAGCCACCCCTTCCCCAACATGGGCCTGCCTCTCACATCCTCTCAGCCCCTCCCCTACCTCAGGACTGCTCCAGAGCCACGCTCTGCACTAAGGCCCTTCGAAGACCTAGCTGCATCCCCTGGTGAGAGCCCAGCCCCAGGCCCCCCTCCATGACTGCCAGGGGCACTGACGATAGACGATGGAGGCACCCCACCTGCCCTCCCAGCCGCCAGGGACACTCACTGCTGCCCGCAGTCACCCAGTCCCCTATCTGTTCCCCACCCCTCTCCTGGACCTTCCCTCACACGCTATCCCCTCCCACCTCCCACCTCCCACCCCGGTGGGGCCCCTCCCTCCAGTCAGCTGGTAGCCCATCTCCTGCTTCACTGGGAAGACAGAGGCCGCTCCAGGACACCCTCTATTCTCAGCATCCAAGCTGCCTCTCAGCCTCAGGGCCCTACCACAGCCCCAGCACCCACAGGGACCTCTGCACCTCAGGGTAAGGCGACACACCCCCCTGCTCTGGGTCCAGAGCCAAGCATTCACCACATAACGAAACAGCCTTAGCAATCTCACCCCCACGCTCCCCCAGTTCTTCCCTCCAAGGACCACCCTGTTAATTGTACCCCACCCACCCCTCTGGCTCATCACCCTTCCCTGCGCCCCTGGACAATGGCGACTCCTCACTCTCTGTCTTGAATCCTATCCCCAACCCAGTCCGGCTCACGATGGCCACTGCACCAAATGAACACCTGCAGCAAGCCCCGCTGGCCGTCCTGTCCTCGGGGCCAGCAGCGGCACCGGGCACACTCTTCCTTGAAACATCCTGCTCTCCAAGCCAGCTGCCCCTCTGGCAGCTGAGACCCGGCCATTCTGCAGGCCTATTAGCTGGTGCAGCCTGAGCACCTCCAGGCACTTCGGGTCCCACACGACCCGCGGGTCATCCCCCGTCTCCCTCACTCACTCTGCTCCCACCACCGCGACCCCCCTCTGCTGTACAGCTCTGCTCAGCCCAGCACCTCCCTCGGACCCAGAGGCTAACCCCCGTCCCGCTGTTTTTGTCCACAGCATCCACCATTGTCCAACACAACCTGTATTCCTTTACTTCTCCATCTGATGCACCACCTGTGTGCCATTTTGATTTAACTGTTACTTAAGCTGTTAAACAGTAGATATTACTTTTTTATTCAGTATATATTTCAGCTTAAAGTTATGTTATTACGTGTGGATATACATGTAGATTTGGTGTTTTCCAAAAAAAAGACCCAAGGCTCCCCAAGGAGGGGAAATACTGTGTTTTACTCGCTGCCACCTTCCACCACTGCGCAGGGAGCAGGTGCTCAGCCATACATCAGCTGCATGATTTCACACTTCTAGGTGCCTCTAAAGCTCAGGGGGCTCCCGTTTGACTGACAAGACCCAGGAAGAGTGACATAGTCCATGTCACAGGGCTTGACAGTTTGGTTGGGTGAGAGAGACTGTGATTTAACCATACTGTCCTACCAGGACTTGCGTCTTCTGTTGGGGATTGTGGCTGCATGTCCCAGCCACAATCCTGAGAGGGCAGGCGGGGCACCCAGTGTTAAAGGGGAGCCTGCAGCTGGACACAGAGCCAGTGATCACTCCAGGCATGGGCTCAGATGATCAGGGGGTGCCTAGAGCCCGGGGGAAAGAAGGGTCGGCTGCTGGACATCCCGTGAAGGACAGGGACGAAGGGCACCCCAATTACACGCAGGGGAGACAGTCCTGCCTTGGCTCTTTTTAACACTGTCAGCCAAAGGGCTTTGCTTATCTAGGTAGAATCTGAGGTTCCAGGTTCCTTGCACAGTCAAACAGCAGACTCAGCTTTCTGGAAAATCAGAAAGCACCTGTTTGTTGGAAATGGTGGTGGAATTTCCATGGAAACAATATTATAATGAAGGGTATAATTTGTGTTCAAGAACTAGATCATGTGTAAATGTGACAGATGTTATAGATAAACCCCCAGCAATGCTATAACATATAAAACCCCAGTCTTTGGAAGTCTTTCTGCTGTAGGTTCTGACATGCATGCTGACCCCAACACACTTCAAGAAAATACTTCACTGTGTCCAAGGCTTGAGCTCCAATGAGATTCAAGTCTACTGCCCACATCAGGCATGACCAAGAGTCAAGGAGGGCTGTTAACAGTGATCTCAGGCCCACAGTGCATATCAGACACGTGGGCACCCCTACACGTAAAGGGAGGAAAATGAGACTCTGATGTTCAGTAATGAGCTCAGGAGATGCTCTCCTCACCCTCAGCTTCTGAGTGGCAAGTCCAGGGCACAACTGGCAACCCTCATGATGGAAGGGCCCATGGCCCTGGATGACTCACCCCGCTGCTGGCTGCAGGGCTGCAGGACCAGACTGGGAATCCCCCAGGGTGTGACCGACCAGAAGGAAGACAAGCCCTGTCTCCCCTTCTCCGGCCTGGGTTTCCATTCCACCAAGCACTTACTGGTGGGAAAAAATCACTTTTTGTTTCACTCGATCAAGGTAGATTCCGATTTTGCTCACCTTGTATTCTTCTTTCTTTAGGTTTAGCGCCAGAAGGAGCACCAGGACCCCCTGAGGAAGGCTTCCTAAGGAACAGAAATGGTTGGGTAAGAAGCTGAGGGAAGCCAGCAAGGGTCGTCCCAGCACCCCACCGCTCACACCGATCTCTATGAGGTGGCGATTTCTTAGATGAGATTTCTCAGATCAACTTGACAGGAAAAAGGACGCAGAGCCCCAGTCCTGGTCACCTGGGGCAACATAGCACAGCCCAACACCTGAGCTTAGAAGGACACAGAGCAAGCAGAGTGAGCGTTTTTGCCAAGCACTGAAGAATTCAGGTTAATTCATCGGACCTGTGTGCCCACTGTGTGCCACTGGGGACTCTCAATGAACAAGAGACAGAGCTCCTTCCCAGGGAAGGTAGGGCATCATTTTCTTGTCAGGCCTGCATGGAGAGTGTCCCAGACAAAGAAGGGAAGAGCAGGAGGGGGGAGCGACAAAGCACCTCCTGCTCAAGTACACGGGGAGCACTCTGAGAAAGGGGTCAGCAAGGCCAGGGGCATGGGGCAGAGAAGAAAACAGAAAGAGAACAGACGAGCCCTGCAGCTTAGCTGGAGAAGACGGACCAGGGCACAGAATCAGAAGGACGGGATACCAGGCTAGGCTGGCAGGGTTCTGAATTCCCACCTTAATGGCTTGGACCTGTTCCTATAGCCCCGAGTTTGGTAACTTTTCTCTATAAAAGGGCAGAGTAAAAATCCCCAGGTTGGTGGGCCATATGCTCAAAGTAGCATCTTGCCATTGTAGCATGAAGCTGCCATGGACCATATAGAAAGCAGTGGTATTATGTTGCAATACAACTTTATTTACCCACCATGACATGTCCATTTCATACAATTTTCACATGTCACAAAATACGGCTGACACTTGATGGATGCAGGGGTTCAGGACACTGAACCCCCCATGAATCCAAAATCCATGTATAACTTGTGACTCTCCCAAATGTAACCACTAATAGCCTAGTATTGACTGGAAGCCTCACTGATAACATAAACATTCAATTAACACGTGCTTTGAACGTTCTGTGTCATATACTGTATTTACAGTAAACTAGAGAAAATTTTCAAATACTCACAGGTCTCCAAAAAAATTTTCCAATATTTTTATTGAAAAAAAATCACATATAAGTGGACCCACAGAGTTCAAACTGTGTTGTCCAAGAGTCAACCATTTTCTTCTTTTGATTGTAACAACCACTTAAAAACATAGAAACCACTCTCAGATCGCCCACTGTACAAAAGGGCGGGGGGTGCTCTAGCTTTCATTTTCAGGCCCTCGTGTGCGGAGCCCTGCTACAGGCAGCAGGAGAGGGTCACTGTTAAAGCCGTGTTTCATGAAGACCACTGGCAGCTGGGAGTAGACAGGCCCTCAGGTTCTAGATGGACAGGGACCAAGTCGGCTCCTCACCATTCCCCAGTGCCTATGTATTCATCTGCTTGAGCTGCCAGGACAAAACACGAGGCTGGTGGCTTAAACAACAGATTTTTACTTCTCACAGTTCTGGGGGCTGGAAGTCCAAGATCAAGGTGTGGGCAAGGTAGGTAGCTGCCTTCACATTAGGGGTTCATGTCACCTCTTGTGAGCACAAGGTGGGGCAGGAAAAGCCTTCTGGAGTCACTTATAAGGACATCAGTCCAACTGGATCAGCACCCACCTTTATGACCTTGCTTACCCTTAATTCCTTCCATAGAGACCCCATCTCCAAATACAGCCACAGAGGTTTAGGGCTTCAACATATGAATGTGGGGATGGGTGGGGGAGACACACAAATACTCAGTCCATAACACCCACAACCTGGCAGATTAGGAGGCACCTGATAAATACCTGTCAGACAAAATAATTCAGAGGTGTTCACTGGAGGGCAATTCTGACCCCTGGAGACATTTGGCAACGTCTGAAGATGTGTGATTGTCAGAATAGAGGAGGTGGTATTGGTATAGTGGGTGGGAGCCAGGGATGCTGTGCAACACCCTATAGCACACAGGATGGCTGCAGAATGTCAGCACTGTCAGGACTGAGAGCCCCCAGCATGGGGAATGGGTGATCAAGAGCATGGGACTAAACAGAGAGAATTCCGAAAGCTGCTACAAAATGATTGGGCGCATCAAGAAATAATGAACCCTGACCATTATTCAGGCCTAAAAAGGACTCAAGTATTGACATTCACTATGATGGCTGACTCTTGAAAACATTACCCTGAGTGGATGAGGCCGAACACATTAAGGCCACATGCTGCATGATCCCATTTATATGAAAAGCCCAGAACAGGCAAATCTATAGAGACAGAAAGCAGGTTGTGGTGCAGAAAAGAACAGGGAGTGACTGCTAATGGACACCAAGTTTCCTCCTGGGCAGATGAAAGTGCTCTAGAATGAGGTACAGGTGGTGGCTGTACAACACTGTGAATGTCTTCATGCCACTGAATCTCTCACTTCAAAATGGTTAATTTGATGTTATATGCACTTCAGCTGAATTTAGAAAAATAAAGAATGAAGCCTGATGTAGTAGGAGAGAGGCGCCATGAGGTGGGAATCGCTGACTAAGCAGCTGGTAGGTGCCCAAGAGTCAGGGGTGCTGCCTAGGTGTCCGGTCTGGGAGAGCACAATGCCATAGACAGAGACCAGCCACGCAGGAGAAGCAGGATGAGGGGCCAGGCAGGGACCTGAGAGCTGTAACCTCTGCTGACAACAGGCTCTAGCAGTGGCGGCTGCTTTCCTGCGGTCACTGCAGCCACCTCCTGGTTATCAGGCTCCAAGGAACCCAAGGTGAGACCCGGGCAGTGTTGGGGGGCAGCTCCAGCCCAGTCAGGAGTGGCAACTAACAAATGCTTGCTGGGCCCCATGCAATCCTCTCAACCCTACAAATACCTAATCGTTGACTTGCTTTGTCCTCATTTTCCAGACCAGAAGGCTTAAATAGGTCACCCTTGGCGAGTTTCAGAGGAGGAAAAGGGCAGAGCAAGGATCTACCTAATGGTCTACACCTGTGTTGTGTTAACTACACCCGTGCCAGTCTCAGGCACCTCCCCCACCAACCTCGGATAGGCTAATGTCAATCTCACACTTAAGGCAAGGGACCATGTAAAAAAGACAAGTGATTTCAGTTGGTCTGTTAAATTTTAATTTGCTCTGAGACAATAAACATCAGCCGACTAAGCAAATAAAACAATCACAGCCCTGGAATCTCATCTCTGTTCTTGTTCTTGTTGTGTGACCCTTGGCAAATGACCTTCCCTCCTGTCTTGCCAATGGGTTTCAGCCCTGGGCAAGTTCGTTATGGATTTAATATGACCAAAGAAATTGACAGCAAAACGTTCTTGGGGTGAAAGGGTTATACCCTTTATTTCCAGGTGGCAGGTCAGTCACTAGAATCCCATCCACTCAGAATGAGTCTTTATGCAGCCAGCCGGTCTCTTCCTCTGGGACCCTCTATCTGCACAGCCATCCTCTGGGCCTCTGTCCTCTGCTCTCCTGCAGCCCTGTCACCATGTCTCGCCCAGAGCACTGGGCGGAGCTCTTTTTATACAGTCAACAGCCATGTATTGCCCACAGGTGTGCAGTGAGCTAGTCAACCACGGCCAGGTGAGAATCCTGGCCACAGGAACTCTCATTTTATTCACACCTCCCTGAGCCTCTATCCTCTCATTTGTAAATGGGAGGCATAGGAAAAGCGAGTGGGAAGACTAAAGGAGATACTTTAGGGGCCCAACCCTTGTCCACTACAAAATGGCCATAGTAATAGCGACAGATTAACATTGAGGGGCCGAGCACTGTAGGTTGAGCAGTGGTATCAGAGTGGATAAAATGAGAGTGGCAGCACCCAGGACAGAGGCCCCGAGGACAGCTGTGCAGGACGGCTGTGCGGATAGAGGGGCCCAGAGGCAGAGACCGGCTTACTGCATGCCAACTCGTTCTGAGTGAACAGGATTTTTGGGACTGACCTGCCACCTGGAAATAAAGTTGGGTATAACCCTTTCACCCCAGGAACATTTTGCCATCAGTTTCTTTGGTCACACTGAATCCATAGCGAACTTGCCCGGGGCTGAAACCCATTGGCAAGACAGTCGTCAACAGCACTTCGCAGGGGAAGAAACCAAGGCACACATAAGTTATGCCACTTAACCATAAATCACCCAAGATCGAAGCAGCGGACGGGGGACTCGAACTCTTTCGGTCGGGTGCTGAGCCCACGTTCCTGAACATGCGCAGAGGCCTCCTCCCGCCTTCCACAGCTGCGCATCCTCGGGGGTAAGAACTGGACTCACCCTAGGATACCCGCACCCAACTCTGCTCCTTCCCTGGCCCAGCCCTCGGCCATAGTAAGTCGTCCCGCCAGCACCCACAAATCCGGACCCATAGCGCTTCAACTCACCCAGCACCGCGCCCCGTGGAATCCGCCATTTTCCCGCCTTCAACTCAAAGGCCCACTTCTCAGGTCCGGGTCCCACCCCCTCGCCCCGGGCCGGGCTATATTGCTGCGCCTCGGGAGGTGTGGCTGCCGGCCTCGGTGTGTCTGGATGAGGGCGAAACGGGCAACTCCTGAGTGCGCGCCTCTCTGTCCTCCCCTCACACTTGGTTTCGCCCTCCAGCGGCAGGCGGAGGGGCCGGGACCGGGTGGGCGGGGATTCCTGGCGCTCCGCCCCGAGGCGCGCAGGCGTCACGCCCTCGGCCCCGCCCCCCGGAACCCGGAAGTAGGAGCGCGCGGGGGAGCGGCGGGCGCGGCGGGGCGGAGCGGAGCGGCCGGGCCAGCAGTGGGCGGGCGGCCGGGCAGGGACCCGGCCCGGGACCTGCGGCGCGCGGTGGCCAAGGCCCAGGTGAGTGCTGGGCAGTCCTGGGTGGGGGCTCGATGTTGAAGCTCGCGTAGGCGGGGTGCCTTGTAGGGGGATGGAGTGGAGGGAGAGCGAAGACGGGGTCGAGGGGGCGGGAACGAGCTTGGGGGTCGTGGAGGGGTTGCTGGAGACCGGGTGGAAGCGGGACGAGGCCGGGAAAGCTGATGGGATGGGCCTCCTGGTGAGGGAATTTGCGGCGGTTGAGTGGGGGCGGTCTTGTGGCTTCGAGCAGCTTCTGTGAAGAGAACGTGGCTTAAGTGGTAGTTGGGGGGTCGCAGGAAATGGGGCTGGGAGGGGGAGAGGCAAGAAGGCGGGGTTGAGAGGCCCAGGCTAGGGGAGAGGGGCAAGGCCGATGGAGGCACGGCGAGGTGCGATTGGGGAAAGGGGTGCAGGACGGCTCAGGGGCTTCCGACCGCGGCTGGAAGAGAAGAATGGTACGGAGGGAGGGCGGCGCCTGGGACTCAGTGGGTGCGCGCGAAATGCGAGAGGTCTGAACCCACTGAGTGGGGGCCGGCTCAATTGGGGTGGGGGATGAGAGGGGTAGAAGTGGGGAAGCTGTAGCAAGAACTAAGGTCCCGCTGCGGGGGCCTGGGAAGAGGGGAGGGAGGGGAGTAGAGTAGCCCCATACAGAGAGGTTGGGGTGCAACCCATGGAGATTGGAGGGGTTTCCTTCCCCTCCTGATTGATTTTCTTCCTGACTTAACCCCCAACGACTGGGTGACTACCGGCGAGTCCCAGATATTCCAGTATTCCGAACTTGCAAATGGCACTACTCTCTTCTTAAGACAGGGGCTGGCTGGAGCCCAGGGGTCCCCGGGAGCAAAGAAGGAGCCTCCGGGCCTCTCTGGAGCCGGAACTGGGTTTCAGAGGAGAGGGTGTGGGTGTGCACGCACCCGTGTGAGCTGGGCTGTCACCACCTCCTCCGAGTTGCATCCTTGGACTTAAATGGGTAAAACAACACACAGGAAATTTGTCCCCCGGCGGCTGTGAGCTCAGCCCTGGAAGCGTGTCCTGCCTCCTTCCCAGGGCACCCTGAGGGCTGGGGGCTGTAGGGAAAGCCTCTCCTAAATCTTCGTGTGAGGAGGGAGCTGTTGGAGGGTCCCAGCTCCTGCCTTCCTGATCCGTGTTCTAGGCTTTGAGTCTGCAGATTCTTCAAGCATCCAGGTACAGGAGGAGTTGACTTGGGCTGCTGGGAGGTTGTTCTACCATCCGGTGGGCCTGGGCCTTAGACTGGGTGGTTTTGATCAGCATTTATTTCTTTCCCAACTGTGGGGATCCTTGTTTGGGAAAGGGCTGGGGAGCCTGGGTTTATAGCTCATTCAAATGAATCTGTATACCTTGAATGTAAAGAGAACCACAGAGAGGTAACCATCCTGTTAACTTCCAGAATGTTCTGGCCCTTAGGCCTCACTTTGCCCAGGACACACAGTGAGCATGGGCTTGCCCTGGCCAGGACTCCTCCTGAACAGGACCGTAACCTTCTAAGTCGCGTGGCCCCAACTTCTGTCCCCTCCCTGAGCCAGGAGCATAACCAGGCAGGCTGTCACAAAGGGTCTTGTGTTGGGAGTCCTGACCCAGGTCAAGTCTCTCTGTCTGCTGTGTCACCTGCAAATTGAATGGATCGGTCTCAGTCAACCTTTTTCAACTTTGAAACCCAACCCCCTCTTGACAATATTGGCATCCAGCACATGGCTCCCTTGGATTTCATGCAGCCCTGCAGTGGTGAATCAGCATTGAAACTCGCTGCAGCCATCTGACTTTGTTCAGCTTTCCATTCTACTTATGTCTGGAACGATTTTTTTTTTCTACTGGTCCCTTATCTTTCACATAGAAAATTCCACAAATACTGTATGTGCTTTTGCACATTGCACCTGTTCCCAAAGCTTCCTCTGCATCCTTCTGGTTGGAAATCCCTAGGTAAGACTGTCCCTCAGGTCCAGGCCTGTGACTCAGGAGAAGCAGATGGAGACTTTAGTCTCCCCTTTCTGTTTGGCTATAGGATCCGTTTTCTTTCCCTAATAGGGGCTTGTTAACTTGCTCCTTCCCTTTCCCTGTCTTCCCAGAGGCATGTATCTTGGGTGGGCCCAGAACTCACTTTAGCAAGAGCTGATGATGCCAGGTGCTGGGGGCTGGGAGATGAGTCGTCATGCCCTGGAGAAAGGACATGTTTGTCATCGTTCCCCCAGCACCCCATCCTGGGAATAACAGAGTTCAGAGTGGGTGGTCAGTGCAGCAACAGAGGTGGTGCATGAAGTCATGGGGACAGTCAAGGATGACCTGCAAGCTTCAGAGCATGGAAAATACTGTCAGTTTTCCTCAGAAGAGGTGGCTGCATCCAAGCCAGGCCTTGAGCACAGAGGTGTCAAACCAAGCCTGGCAGAGAATTCCCTGGGTGGCTCTGCCCTTTATCGAGCATCTTTTGAGATAGATACTTCTATCCCAACTCTTTTATTCTTCTAGACAGCAACCAGGGGGGCCTTGTTCTCTTTTTTCCAGACATGGAAACTGAGGCTCAGGCAGGGGACAAGATCAGAGATGGCTCCCTGGGCTTTCTAGAGACAGGATCATTGCTAACCTCAAATTGGTGAAGAGCAAATTGCTAGAGCAGTGGCTCAACCACAGCACCATTAACGGTTGAGGCTGGGTTATTCTTTGCTGTGAAGGTCACTCAGTGCATTATAGGACATGGAACAGCAGTCCTGGCTTTCAGCCACTAAATGCCAATAATGAACGTCCCACTGCACAAGTTGTAACAACAAAATATGTCCCCAGATATGGCTGGCTGTGTGTCCCCTGGAGAACAAGAATCACTGCTACATGTACTATAGAATCACTGCTCTCTGGTAAATTCTGGTTCCTGCCCTAGGCCCACCATTGCCTCTAATGAATCCTTGGTGTTCATTGACCTGCCTGCAAACCACTGCCAAGGGCAGGCGTGGGGAAAAGAGACCAAAAACTGAATTATACCTTCCAATCAGTTCTTAATCTGGAGTCCTGATAAAAAAGAGGCACTACTGGGAATGGACCATGGGGGAGTTAGCGTGCCCCAAGAATGAACAGCAAAAGGGGGAACAAGCGGTAAGCCAGGGCCATCTTCACGAGCCAGGACAGTAGATGCCATTGTCTCTCTCTCCTTTGTCTCACACCTGACCTGGATTTCTGCAGGCAACACCGTCATCTCAGAACAAATTGTTGCTTTTCTTCTGAGATTAGAGGTATATTAGATTCTCCTCCTAAGAGCTGTTTTGGAGGTGGCTCCGGATCAGTGTGGCTCTTGAAACTGTATTATCTCCTGTTTGCCCTCTCGGCCCCAGACGCCATTCGGTCCTCAAGAATAGACTAATTTTTGCTTTTCACGTGTCCTTCTCTGCTCGTTCCCCAACCGTGACATTGCTGCTTTGACTTCCTGGGAGGAAATGGCATGTTCTGAGACCATCCAACCCTTCTGGGTGCTGCTCTCCCACCCCTGATCCCCATCCACCAGCCCTTTGTGTGCCCAGCTTCCCCAACCGACTGTGCCAGGCAACCCCTGCTCGGCCTCCCCGCAGAGCAAGACAGGCCCTTCTCTCTGTCCGCTTCCCAGACGGACAGTGTAGCAGAACAAAGGATTCTCTCTGAGCACCACTGAGCCCCTGACAAGCCATCCCTCTGCTGGCTGTGGCTCAGAGCTGTGTCATTTCACCTTCCAGTTTTCCTTTTGGCCCAGAAAGGGCTTCGGAGATTAGGCATGTCTTGAAAATGCAGCCGATTAGTTTGGGGTCTACTCATTTCCTCATCTAGACTTTCTGAGCCTGAACCCGATGAGAAATAAAGTAGTGATTCAAGGGTTGTGCTTGTAGATTAATTGGAGCAATGAATAAGCTGTCCTGCTCTGACTCATTCGTTTATATCCAGCTCTGCCCCACTCCACGAGGTTGTGTGTGCCCGAGGGAACCCAGCTATAGGCGTTCCATTATTGCCACTGCCTGGTGTATGAGTTTCTTGGGGCCACAGAGAATGGACAGCTTAAGCCACAGACATTTGTTGTCTCTTGGATCTGGAGGCCACAAGTCTAAGATTAAGGGGGGTTCCTTCTGAGGGCATGAGGGAAAGTTCTTTCCAGGTCTCCCTACTTGGTAAGGCTCCCCGTGTATCCCATCTGCTTGTCTGTGTCTAAATTTCCTTTTGTAAGGACACTAGTCCTGTTGGAGCAGGTCCCACCCTAATGGCCTCATTTTAACTTAAGCACCTCTTAAAGACCCTTTCTTCAAATATAATCCAGTTCCGAGGAAGCAGGATGGGATGGGACATAGTTCATCCCAAAACATTGGGTAAGAGACAAATTTCATTTTTATTCAGCTAAAAAATTTAGATAAAAAGTCATACCAATTGAGAGTGAGTTCATTTTGTTAAGTCTCACTCATTTAAATAAACATTTCAAGGGAGGTGGGCACATTGGCCACTTTGGCAGCATCCCATTGGGGAATTTTCCAGATCTCATGCAAGTCCTCACACTCAGGGTGACTAGCCCAGCCCAGGGAGGAGCAGGTCTTGGGAAACTCCACAACAGGCATGTTTATAGCTAGTCCTGGTAGCCCAGAACGAGATTGATAATTGGGGTATGGGGCTCTGTCCTCCGTTATGGCCATGGTCAGGGGAAGGGATCTAAAAGCGACTCTGTTAATAGGTCAAAGGGACTTTGGGACCAGCTGCTACCCCAGGTGATTGGACAAAAGAAGCGTCTGGGAGATCAGAAAATCGTTCAGCCAAAAGTAACAAGCAGGTGCAAAGCTGGCTCTCGGGGATACGGAGAGAGCAGAAACAGCTTCATCTCTTTGCCTAGCATGACTGTGTCCAGCCAGGAGTCATGCTCTGGAAGTCAAATTACCAAAGGCGCCCAGCCCCAGGGGAGCTTGCGACCAGAGCCGGAGCCCAGGTGGAGGCTCGCTGGTGGAGGAAGGTGACCTGGGAGCCCCCAACCTACTGGCCCTGATTTGGTTGTCTCCCATGGAGGCTGCTGCCTCGGTAGTGAAGTCAGAGCAGCTCATTGGCAGCAGGACCCTTGGGGCTTGGCCGGGATCTTCCTCTCATGTCAGAATATATCTCCTTCTCATCCTGGGGCAGGTGGAACCTGGGGATCTGAGGCATGACATTTGAGATTTGGCCTCTCAGGTCCCTGGGACACACCTGGGGCTTTCATTCCCCAGTGAGTGTACCAGGGTCCATGCCACTGCTTGGTTAAATCACCAGGGTCCTCAGTGGCCACGCAGAGATGCTGTGTATCACGGATGGGCTCGGAAACAAGTGACACAAAAGTCACGACCTCCAGGGAGCCAGTCTTTTCCCCCGGATGGTCCCTGTTGCCCACCCCACCCCACCCCAGGTTTAGCAGGGAAAAGAGACAGTGAAGATGGGGAGGCTGAGGAGTGGGGCGTTGGGTAGAAAAAGTGGCCTGAACAGGGGCAGGTGTGTCTAGGCCCCAGGAGCTAGGTCACCCCACAAGGCTGGCTCCCTCCCTCTCTCCCTCATCCTCAACATTCTGTGCTCAAGTAAGCATGGCCTGGAATCTTGAGATGTCTTCTGGGCCTGTGAGGTGCTGGGGCGACCCTAAGGTGTGTGAATGTGCTTTTCTTTCATTTAAAGCACAGTCTCTCAGCCTCAGCATTGGTAGCATCTGGAGCCAGATCGTTCTCTGCGGTGGGGCCATCCTGGGCTCTGTAGGGTGTTGAGCAGTATCTCTGGCCCCCACCCACTAAATGCCAGTGGCACTCCTTCCCCCAGTTTGGACAATCAAAACTGTCTCTGGGAATTGCCAAGTGTCCCCTTAGAGGAGTCACCCCCAGATTGAGAACCTCTGGGTTAGGGGTTTGTGGACCTCTAAGGGACTTTACATCTGTAATTATCTGACCTGCTGAGGTCCTGGGATGCTGCACACATTTAAATACACCAACTGGGCAGGAAGTGAGAGGGGAGGTAACTCACAGACCCTGGTTGATATCATGTAACCCATCAGATATGTATTCGGGTGTATAGTGTGAGCTACCTACATAAACAGATTTTTTTCCAAATGATTAACACAGCGTTTCTCAGCCTCGGCCCTGCTGACACTTGAGGCTGGATGGTTCTGTGCCTCAGGCCCGTCCTATGCATCAGATGGTGTTGAGGATCATCCCTGGGCTCGACCCTCTGGATGTCTGGAGCTCCCCTAGCCCTGCCATGGTGACAACCAAAATGTTTTCAGTTGTTGACAGTTGTCCCCAGGGCCAGAGTCAGCCCGAATGAGCCCCGCTGGTGTCGGAAATGCCCAGCTCCAGGGCAGGAAGAGGTGGCTGAGACGCTGTCAGGCCTGTGGCTGGCCCACAGGGACACCTTTACGCTCTGCCTCTGTGATGGCTTTTAGATAGTCTGGAAAGGGAGCCAGTCAGTGGCTGTCACCACAGATGTGGTTAGGGCAAAACTCTGGGCCATTGGCCATCCGGGTAATGGGAGGTCAAATTGAGTCCAAAAGTGGAGGCAGGTCTTTGTGGCAGAAACCAGAGGGTGGGTTTTGGGGCCAGGAGAAGAGGCCCTTGCCTGTGACAACCAAGAGGCCCTGGTCACAGGTGGAAGGGAGGGGCAGCTGTGGGGACAGAGAGTACCCCACACTGCAGCCAGAGTGTCAGGGGGACCGGGTGGGGCTGGCAACAAAGGTCTGCAGGAATGGAAAAGGAGGACAGGCACAGGGGTCTTGTTCGGAGGACGAGGTGATGGCTGAAAGGGGGTCCCTTTGAGATGGTGGCAATGTCCTAAAATGGACCATGGTGACAATTGCACACATCTGTGGATATACTACAGGGCATTAAAAGTAAATAAAAATCCTACTACGATATATTTATGCAGTACTGAAGTCGCTGCCTGGTAGGGTGTAAACATGAATTGCGCAGCATGTGAATTCTGTTTCAGTAAGTGCGTCAAAAGTAAGAGAGCTTCGTGTGAGAATGAAACAACACTGTTTAGAATTAAACCAGCGGGCTACCCCCACCCCCAAGGGACCAGCCAAAGAGGGGGATATTAAACACTTGGTAGGAGGCAACTAGTGGTGGTCAGGTGGTAATAGCCTGCCTGCTGGGAGCTCAGAAACCAGCATTTCTGGAGCAGCTACTTTGTTCCAGGTTCCAGGCATGAGGCTTACAGTTCGCAGGTGTTGGTGCCCAAATCCCACATTGCAACCTGTGAGGCAGGACCTGCTCCCCAAGCAAGATCCCCTAGGGGCTGCAACAGGGAAGTTCCAGGGGAACAAGTTCCCATGGACCGGAGCAGCCAACCCCCATGGAACACTCAGGCTAAGGCCCAGCCGGCCTCTGTGACCTGGGCTGGCACAGGAGTCCCCTGCCCCCAGCCCCGCCCAGGGCCTGCAAGGCCCCAGACTGCCTTAAAAGCAGAATAGGACCCCATGTGCCACATCCCTGCCTCTCCAGAGCTGCTCACTTGGCTCAGCCCACAAGAGGTTCTCAAAGTGGTTTTCCATCTGTGCGTGAGGACAGGTGGACCGTGTGATTTGGAGAGGGAGTCATGAAGGATCTCTTCTGCCTGTCCAGACCCTCTTCCTAGAGGCCTTGTATGTCTCCATTTAATGAGCCCACCCATGACCCGGGAAGGACCCAGGCGCATCCAGGACTGTCCCAATCCTCCAACCCCACCCCAGACACCTGCTAGAGCCACTGAATAGGTGCCCTCCCTGCCTCCCCCTGCCACCATAGTCCACCTGCCATACATGGCCTGGCTGACCCCTTCCTGATGTCACTCTTGTCCTGGGGCTACCTGCTTCCAACAAACTAGGACTCCCTATTGAACTTGCATGAAACTCCAAACTCCTCCCCACATTTGTGAGGCCCCAGAGGATCTGACCTTTCCGACCTCAGCCCCTCCGCCTCCAGCTTCGGCCCTGCTGGCCACACTGGCCCCCTTGTTCTGAGGCCAGCCCCACTGCCCCTGCCCTTGGTGCTCACTGCCCTCGCCCGGGCCTCCATCCCCAAGAGCTCGGCCCGCCCGCCTCCTCACTGTGTGGGCCTCAGCTACTGTCCCCTCTGAGTGCTGCCCTGCCTGCCAGAGGCCCAGAATGGCCACCCTGCCCTGGTGAGTTTCTGTTCCCACCGAGGCACTGCTGACTTCTGAGAACAGATCATCCTCTCCAGTGGGGGCTGTCCTGTGTGCTCAGAGATGTTGAACAGCACCCCTGGCCTACCCAATAGATGCCAGTAGCACCTCCCCATGCCCCAGTGGGGACAGAATATCTGCAGCCTCCAACTGTTGCCAGGTGTCCCCCCGGGGCAGGGCAGAATTGCTTCCAGGAGAACCACTTTTCTACCACAGTTGGCTAGACTTTTCCTTTCCAAGGCACTCTTGCTGTGGAAATGCCTATTTGATCCTGGGGTGATTTGTCTTCAAGTTCCCTCACTGCCAGGCCTTCACCTCCACATTCTCACTCTTGCCTGGGCTGGGAGGGCACTGGAGAGACATTTGTTGATGTGTTGAAAGAAGACAGCCTCCTGGGGGGTAGGGCACGTAGCCACATAACCTAGGGAGGAGGACCAGGCCTAAAGGGCAGGGCATGACTGCAAAGCCTGCAGCACACACCCGGAGGAATGACTCTTTCCTGGGGCCCAACCGTAAGTCTTCGGGAGAGGGGCGACTCGAGGAAGAAAGGGACGAGTCAAGAAAGGGTGTCTGGGGTGAGCTTCTGGGGGATTCACATGAGGCAGAAGAAAGGCTGTGGCCCCTCTTGGTTGGCCGCCTCACTCGGAACATGGAGCAGGTGGTGTCTTCTGTGCCGGGCACCTGGACGCATTTCCTGGGGCTGCCGTACTTCAAGCCGAATAGCTAAACAATAGAAATGTATTCTCTATGTGTTCTGGGGGCCAGAAGTCCAAAATCAAGGCATCCGCAGGGCTGTGCTCCCTCCAGAGGGCGTCGAGGGTAGGAATCCTTCCTTCCAGCTTCTGAGGGCTCCAGGCGTCCCTCAGCATGTGTCCACCATACACCTGAAATTGCCCTCTCCAGCCCAGTTGAGAAATACGCTTACTCTGTAGCTGTTTCTCAGCCCATCCATCTTCTCAGTAACTTCCTGCTATCATTTCTGCTTCAGAAGTCTCAATGGGCTCAAGGAAATGCACTGAATTTTAAATGGTGCCTCCTAATGCTTCTGCCGTACTGCCGGCCTTCTTTTAGCTTGAGAATGATTTCATCCAATAAACATGTGGCTTCAAATTATGGCCTTATATAAACGAAGCAGCTACGCAACACTTCTGGAGGCCCTGCTCGCCCTTTTTTCCCGTGAATTCTGGGCCACTCACCAAGCCAAAGAACCTTGCTTTCCTGTGCCCAAGGCCTGCGCCAAACCTTGAGAGTGGCTCATTGATGTTTGTCCACTAGCCCCCAGGGCCTAATTTTTGGTTGCCTCCCTCTCTCTCCTGGGCCTCCTTTCTCTAAGAGCATGTGAGAAAGGCCCTGAATTGAGAATCACATCTTCTCGAAGTGCAGAAAGCATACCAGTGTGGTATCTGTAAAGCATTTTAAGTGTTCATGGTTGAGGTTTTTCAGTGATTTCTTTTACAGTAGTAAAATGCACGTAGCATAAGATTTACTATTAGTAACATACAATGCATTAATAATTTTGTGCAACCACTGCCTCTGTCTGGTTCCAGAATATTCCCAACACCCTAAAAGGGAACCCTGTCCCCATGAGTAGTCACTCTCCCAGCCCCTGACAACCACTGATGTGCTTTCTGTCTCTGGATTTGTCTGCACTGGACATCTGGTATAAATGGACTCGTACACCATATCAGTCTGGCTTCTTTCACTCAGTGTTTTCAAAGTTCATCCATGCTGTGGCATGTGTCAGGGCTCCATTCCTTTTTGTGACTGAGTAATGTTTCACAGTGTGGATGGACCACGATTTGTTTATTCATCAGTTTATGGGTATTTTGTTTCCACCTTTTGGCTCTTTCAGTGGGGAATTTCGCAGTCTGCCAGCTTGATTTCCATTTGGTGATGGGGCATAGAAGTCCCACAAGTTCTGGGAGACAGATCCTATTAGTTTGGGGAAGGGTTTTGCTTCCTATTCACACTGTGTGCTTCAGCGAACGTTCTTTGGAGGGTAGAACAGCAAGATGGCTCAGATTAAGGATGGACAGGCAAGATGGCTCAGATTAAGGATGGACAGGCTAGGTTTGCAGGACTAGCTGCCCCTGACACATGGCTGCAGCCTGCAATTACTACTTGACCAAGCTGTGCACCAGGAACTGCCGTCCCCCATTCCTTAGCCCCAGACCTGTTTCCTCTCGTTTAGAGCACAGTCTGGGGATTCTTAGGGCACAGGTTTCACATCCACTTGTGACCAGGACGCTAAGTCACAGTGTGACTAACTTCTAGGTCTCAGGCTTCATTAAGGTTCAAAGAGGAAGGTGTGCTTGGAAGCCAGAGAAAACAGCTAAGCCCCTCCAAGAGAGCTGTCATTGTTTAAGAACGTCCCCTAAAGCTGTGATAATCAAAGTGGCCTGGCACCACGCAGAGATCAGCAGCCCGGAGACAGACATGCATGTCTAAAATAACTTAATATACCACTGGTGAGAGGAGAGAAGGATTTAAAATGCAGTAAAACAATTTACAGTCTTTGGAGATCATCTGAATCCCCATTTTACCCCACACTGTGCCAGACTGATTAGTGTTTACCCAAATTCATATCCACCCAGAACCTCAGAATATGCCCTTGACTGGGAATAAGTTCTTAGAGAATATAAATAAAAATCACGAGATGGACTCAGTCTGAATCCAATAACTGGTGTCTTTTTGAGAAGAGGGGAAGACACAGGGCCTGAGAAGGGCGCCATGTGATGATAAAGAGGTCAGAGTGGTGTATCTACAGACCAAAGCATGCCAAGGGTTGCCAGCAACCACCAGTAGCCAGGAGAGTCACATGATGCATTCTGAAGCCCTGCTGCCTCTGTGGCTTTAGGTCCGTCCAGAAACATGCCACCATGTGTTTCCGTTGCTCAGAGCCTGGTGCTCAGGGCTTTGTCACAGCAGCCCCCATTCACCCTCTAGAATAGATTCTGATTGGATAAAACCTCAAATGGAAAGAGTAGATCCAGGGGGATGGGTAGCAGACATCATGAAGTGCCCGACAGATCTGACTGCCTGACAAATGAAATAATTATATCAAAACAATGCTGTAAGCAAAAGTAAATTGGTATGAATCAGTTTCTAGCTATGATGAAGCAGTAATACCCTTTCTATATAAAGAGCTCTTCCAAAACAAGCTAAGTAGCTGTGGTTCAGTAGGAAAAATAGGCAACAGGCATGAACAACTTAAAAAAAAACCAAAACCCCAGCCTGACAGTCAAAAGAATATCAGTGATGCTCTTCTGTGGCCACTGATGGCTGGGGATTGAGAAAAGCCTCACTGGTACTTGGTGCCAGTGAGGATGCTGTGAGGCAAGTGCCGCCATGCTTCTCCCGGCAGACCTCTAACTTGAGTGGGTCTCTCCAGAAGGCATTTTGGCAGAATGGACAGAGGGGACCTCTGCAGCAGGGATATGGCCCAGTTTGTAGGTGAAAGGGTACCACTGGTGGCACAAGGAGACTCTGGGTCTGTGCTTCTTCTGTTGGGGTGACAGTGCACCCTGAGATTTTGCATTGGGGGCAGAGCTATTCAGGAACTGGTGGAGGGGATCCAGGGGCATTCTGACCTTGAGGACAAGCTTGGCAACCAGGGGAGGCAAAGGTTCGGTCAGTGTCTCACAGGGCTGCAGCCCAGTCCGTGGGGACCAGACTTCCTCCTGTAGGTGGGGAGCTCTAGGCAGCTCCTGTCTGATTGGCCTGAGAAGTCCCTGCAAGGTCAGGCCTTCAAACTGGGCCCGGCTGGGTCAGGAGTGACCAGCCTGAGTGGGGACCATGCCGTATCAGGCCTAACGGCCAGGGACTCTGTAGACTGGCTGTGGGGTCCCCCTAAAGGGCTCTGTATCTAGACCAATCTAGACCAGTGCTTTCAGGGACCCCTGCTGTGGCCTGGGGGAAGGAGGAGGGCCTCCACGGAGGGCCCTCCTCACCAACTGGTGAGGCGAGAAGGCAGTTCTGTGGACCCCATGACAACAGGATGTGGTCAGTGGGAGGAGCATGGAACAAGCCCCCTGGGTCAGGGCATGTGGGGGAGAGGTAGCCACAGTGGGCTGGAGGTAGGGCGGATGTCCCTAGGCATGAGCGTGGCACCTGAGGTGTGCGGTAGAGCTGAGCCTGTGGGGGCAGATCCAGGTGATGCCACTGTCCCAGGGCTGCAGAGCACGTGAGCTGGATCAGAAGAGGCCTCTGGCCAGCAGGTGTGACTGACAGGAGCTTGGAGAGGGGGCAGTTGTTTTTATGGCGTGGGGGGATAGTGGGCCACAAGGCAAGTGGGAACAGGAAGGGCTGGTTCCAGGCTGCGTGGAAGTGAGGAGGGAACCAGGCTCTACCCTGGCCCAGAGGATCTATAAGTGTCCTAGGCACATGAGCTGTTGCAGTGGGAAGGTCCTCCCCCGGGCAAGTGCCCAGAAGAGGGGAAGGGAGCTACTCCGGGAGGCTACCTAGGGAGAGGGGCCAGGAGAGAGCCACATGGCAGGTCGAGGGCAGGGGGACTCCCTGCAGGGCCCAGGGGATGTCTGCCCCACTCACCCGTTCTCTCTGCTGTCCCTTTCCCACAGCCCTGGCAGTCAGCAGCCATCTTGAGTGATCTTTATGTACTTCCTGCTGGCCCAGGGGGAGGGGCAAGCATTGGCTGGTCCTGTAACTGCCCCATGGTCTCCCAGTCTCTGAGCAGGGAGTCTCCTCCCTGCACCAAGTACCAGAGCTGCAAACATCCCCCGTGGCTCTGAGGGCATCTGATGACAGGGTGGCACAGACTACAGCTGACTGGGCTACCCTCAGCCCGTCCAGAGGTCAGCCAAACCCTTGCCAGAGCAGGTGGCAGAGGTCTCCAGGCAAGAGCAAGAGCATATTGTTTGGCTCTGATGGCTTCTTGATCAGGTCAGCATCTGCTGGGAGGAGAAAGCAGGTGCATCTGTGTGACCCCTCTACCACCTGCCCCCAGGCTGCTTGGGTGTGAGACAGTCCAAAGCCCCTCCTTGTCTGTGAGCTCCTCCTGAACTTGTGGTGCCCATCAGTCGTGTCCTGAAGGCAAGTCAGAGAAGGAGCCAGCTTTGCCTGAAGCCTTGGCTCTGCATGTGTGTGCACGTGTGTGCATGTACATATGAAAGTGCTGTGCACATGTCCGTGTCTGCACATGTGTGCCCACAAGCATGCGTGTGCATGCACACGTGCATTCATGTCACTGTGATGAAGGTGCATGACTAGTTTGACTCCTGTGTTTCTGACCTGGCTTGGGAACACATAAACTGTCCACCTGCCACAGCCTTGCAACGCTTCCCATGAACCTTCTGTGGTCAGCTCGTTCTCTCAGGGTTGGCCCAGGTGAGCAGCACCACCTGGCACTTCTGAACACCTGACACAGAATTCCAACTGTTTCCTTGCTGCAGCATCTGATTGGGCTCAAGGGATGAATATTTTGAAAAGAGAGCAAGAAATTTTAAAAAGATGCACTCCTGGGAAAGTGGGTTTTTTCATAATCCACTCGATTTTTTTAAACAGCTTATTTGGTATAATTGACACACTGTAAACTCTTATTTAAAGTGTGAGATTTGATGAGCCACTTTCAGACACCTGTGAGCCCACCACCACAACCAAGATAGTGAATACATCCGTCACCCAGGAAGTCTTCCCAGGCTCCTTTGTCATCCCCCTGCCCCCCAACCCCAGGCAGCCACTGATGAGCTTCCTGTCTCTACAGATTAGTTTGCATTGTCTAGAAATATATATGCGTGGAATCATACAGTATGTACTCTTCTTTTTAAGACTTTATTGAGGTGAAATTCACCTTACATACCCTCTTCCCTCCTTTTGCTTTCCTGTTGAACAAACTCCTCTTCATCATTCAAAACCCTTCTTAGATGTTGCTGCCTGCCTAAAGTATTCTCTGTTTCTCAGGGATAACAGCTCCTCTGTGCACTTTGCTAATATAGCCTCACATTTGTTTGTGTATCAGCTTCTCCCGCTGGGCTCCTAGCCAAGGTCTGGTTCATCTTTGTAGCCTCAGCCACACTTGGGTGGCACACAGTGAGCCCTCACATGACAACACTGCCTTTATGTCTCCTCCTTCAAGACAAAAGGAGCTGTTGCTGCATTTTCTTTTTCCCACAGTACTTCAGAAGCAAAGGTTTTTTTTAAAAAACTTTTTCTTTGGAGTCACTTTAGATTTATAGGAAGGTTACAATGACCTACAGAGAGTCCCCTCTACCCCTCTCCCAGCTTCCCCAAATGTGAACATATTACATTATCAGGGCACGTTTGTACAACTAAGAAACTGACATTGGTACACTGCTATTGACCAACCTCCTGACATTTTTCAGATGTCACCAGTCTTCCACTCATGTTCTCTCTATGGTCAGGGACCCCTCCCAGGGAACCCCATTGTATTTAGCTGTCACATCTCCCCAGTCTCCTCTGGTCTGGGAAGGCTCTTCAGTCTTCCATTGTTGGCTCATGACCTTGGCAGTCCTGGAGAGGATGCCCCCACCTGGCTCCATTTGACGTTCTTGGGATTAGAATGGGGTTGTGAGTTCTAGAAGCAAATGCACTCTAAACAGTTCTCGAGAGTGAGTTTTTGGGAACTCTCCTTGACACATTTTTTCTGTAAAGGACTAGAAAATAAGTATGTTCAGCTCCCAGGCCTTAAGTTTACTATCTGTCACAACTATTCATTTCTGCTGTTACTACAAAAGCCAACCAGAGATGTGTAAATGAGTGCCATGGCTACATTTCAATAAAATTTTATTTAGAAAAACAAGCAGTGGGCCTATCACAGCCTCTTCCCTCCTTTTGCGTTCCTATTAAATGACCCACTCCTCACCCTTCAGAACCCCTCTTAGATGTTGCCACTCACCTAAAGCCTTCCCTGGCTCTCAGGGGTAACAAGGTTGGGTCTTGGGCGACTCTGGTGATGTCAATGCAAGAGCTGCAAACCTTGGGTCAGAGGTCCCATTTAAGGTCAAATGGAGGCTCTTCTGTCCTGGCTTTTCAGGAGAGCCCTGTCAGCAGCCGGGGATTTGAGCTATGGGTCTGAGGTTGTTTATCTGGGGGCAGATGTCAGTGTCGCTCTGCCCCCACGACTCTGACCGTGACACCCCCTGTCTTCCAGCTCCAGGACACGCACCCTGAGCCTGGAAGGCATGCTGAGGCCAGGCTGCCAGCACGATGAGTGTGAACAAGGCGGGCAGCTCCAGCTACCTGGAGCAGGCAGCCTACCACCTGCACATCTACCCACAGCTGGCCACCAGCGAGAGCCAGGCCTCGTGCTGTGTGACCGCCACCAAGGACAGCACCACATCCGACGTCATCCAGGATGCCATTGCCCGGCTGCAGCTGGATGGCACCAAGTGCTATGTGCTGGTGGAGGTCAAGGAGACGGGTGGGGAGGAGTGGGTGCTGGACGCCAACGACTCGCCTGTGCATCGTGTGCTGCTGTGGCCGCGGCGGGCACAGAACGAGCACCCACAGGAGGACGGCTACTACTTCTTGCTGCAGGAGCGCAACCCGGACGGCACCATCAAGTATGTGCACATGCAGCTGGTGTCCCAGGCAACAGCGGCCCGGCGCCTGGTGGAGCGTGGGCTTCTGCCCCGGCAGCAAGCAGACTTTGACGACCTGTGCAACCTCCCTGAGCTGACAGAGGAGAACCTCCTGAAGAACCTGAAGCACCGCTTCCTGCAGCAGAAGATCTACACATACGCAGGGAGCATCCTTGTGGCCATCAACCCCTTCAAGTTCCTCCCCATTTACAACCCCAAGTACGTGAAGATGTACGAGAACCAGCAGCTGGGCAAGCTGGAGCCGCACGTGTTTGCGCTGGCCGATGTGGCCTACTACGCCATGCTGCGGAAGCGTGTCAACCAGTGCATCGTGATCTCGGGTGAGAGTGGCTCTGGCAAGACACAGAGCACCAACTTCCTGATCCACTGCCTTGCTGCCCTGAGCCAGAAGGGCTACGCCAGCGGCGTGGAGAGGACCATCCTAGGCGCAGGACCAGTGCTGGAGGTGAGCAGGCAGCCTGCGGGAGGTCCCTCTGTCTCAACATGAGGGTTTTGTTACTGTCCTGGGTCCAGCAAGGCTGCTGCCCTGCTGAAAACGGTTTGCTGGGCCCACGGTTCCCTGGACATAGGAGAATGGGCGAGCCACTCAGAGCCACCAGGGAAGTACCAGGGTTGGTCCAGGGGCAGGGGAGCAAAGGGGAAAAGCGGGCAGGAGGCTCTGTTGTGGTTTTTGCGGGAAGAAACAGGCGAGACAGGGTAAGCGGGCTTGGCTGATATGCTCGTTTGCCAGTGTGGATAATTTCGGGGCTCTGGGGTACAGGGGCCACCCTGGCTGTCTGTCACCTGGCCTTGCAGGAGGATAGTGGCCCGGATGTAAGAGCCGGATAAGAAGCAGGGCCCCGCAGGCCCTGGGTCAGTTGTTGGCATTTGGAAGGTATGCTTGCGGGCGAGTCCTTTGCTCTGTCTAGGAATTGGCCAGTACTGAGGGGGTCAAAGCTTCAGAATATAGAAACTAAAGAGGCCTGGTTAATAAAGCCACCTGTGACCTCTGTGGGACAGCAATCTGTACTGTAGGTGTAGGACCCTGAAAGAAAAGGATGGCTTGTCCAAACTGAAGAGTCTGTGATGGGGCATTTCTGGCAGCAGAGGCCATGGGGTGGAAAAAAACCAGAAGGCGTGGTCAGGCCAGGGGCCTGGGGGTCAGTGAGGCAAGCAGAAGGGGGCTGCCTGGCATCACTATAGAGATAGCAGGAGAGGAAAGGCCCTCCTTGCAACGTCCCCATTGGTCAAACCACATGGAAGCCATTGATGGGTCGCATGGTGAGCTTTCTAAATTCGGGGGAAGCAGAAGTGTCTTCAAGATTGGGGTCCACAACTCTGCGTTTTTTTCTTCCTTTTATTTTTTAAATAAGATGGTGTAATAAATACTTTTAAACAATTTATTTTAATTTGCTACCTTCAGTAATCAAGCTTCATTAAATACAATAGTACAAATTGTTATATGTCTTAGAGCAGGTTCAGGTTAATAGACACATTGACAGGACAGAGAAGTCTATTACTAACCTCTTTTCTTAGCGTGGTAGGCAGTACATTTGTTAAAGGTGGTGAGCTGACCCGCATTATAATTAACTAAAGTCCACAGTTTACATTGGGGTTCACCCTTGGTGTTGTGCATTCTGTGGGTTCAGACAGGAATGTGTCACAAAGGCTCTGTTACAGGAATAGTTCCACTGGCCTAAAAGTCCTCTGTTCCTCCCTCCTTGCAGCCCCAACAGGCCATGATCTTTCCACTCTCTCCCTCATTTTGCCTTTTCCAGAATGTCGTGCAGTTGGGGTCATACCACCTGTCACCTTTTCAGACCTTCTTGCCCTCAGCAGTATGCATATAAGGTTTGTCCCTGCCTTTTTGTAGCTTAAGACCTCACTTCTGATTGACACCCCATTACCCAAATGTGCCACAATCTGTCCATCCATGGGAGCCCAGGCCCTCCCTCCATAGAGTGGAGTGCAGGGGCCCTGCTCTCTGGAGGATTGGCCTCCAGCGTCTGGCCAGGCCCCCCATCAAGCTACAGGTATAACTCAGCCCCCTCGGAGGGCTGCCATGAAAATTCTCTGAAATCATATATAGGCAATACCTGCTGAATATACTTAGTTCCTCTTTCTCTCTGATGATCTCTGAGATCACCCACAAGAAATTAATTGGACTTGTACAGCCTGGTCCCATGCCAACATGCACAGTTTTCCTTGTTAATGTTCCTGTCCTCTGCCCACATTGCCTCCTCTGTTCTAATAATCTGATCATCCTCCAAACAGTTCATTCACATCTGCCATGTGCCAGGTGCCATTCTAGGCTCTGAGCTATAATGTAGCCGAAAGTGACAAAATAGCCTGCCCTCATGGAGCTGTCACCCCAATGATGAGGCAGGCAGCAAAATAAAGAGCAGGCCAGATACAAGTACACTGGTCAGGCCAGAGGAAGAAGGGGGCAGGAGGCAAGCAGGTGACACTGAGCTGGGCACAGGAGGGTTGGTAAGCCATGTGGCATCTGGGAGGCCATAAGGTGCAACGGCTGGGAGGCTGGACAATGCCTGGTGTGTTGGAGCAAGGAGCAGGGCGGGAGAAAGGGGACAGGGAGGTGACAGGCAAATCGTCTGGGGCCTTGTGAGCTATGGCAGGCTCTGGTGGGAGTTAGAGGGTGTCCCTGGGTTGAGCAGACTCCATCTCAGCCCCAGAAGTCAGCTCAGTGTAGCTGCCAATGACCCCGCTGCCTCCCAGCAGTGTCTGGGGGCCACAGTGGGTACTCTGAGGCAGAGTGTTGGTGCCTGGCCCTGCGGTCCCAACTAGCACGAAGCAGGCCGTCAGTGATGTTAGCTATGAAGCCCAGGAACAAGAAGGTGGACCCAGTGTTTAGCGAGTCCAGCATTTTGCCAAGTGGGCTGCTCATCTGTCATGGAACCAGGCAGGCAGCTGGGTGTGCCGACGCTTGGTGAGGACACCGGGGGGACAGGATTGACACCATGGCACAGCTTCCTTTTGTAACTGAGGGCCATCCAGGGCCAGGATGACTGTTCTGGGGCTTCCATAAAAGATTATCACAGATAAGGGGGTCTTAAGACAACAGAACTTACTCTCTTATAGTTCTGGAGGCCAGAAGTCTGAAATTAAGGTGTCAACATGGCCACACTCCTGCCACAGAGCATAGAGGAGGTTCCTTCCTTGTCTCTTCCAGCCTCTGGTGATCCCAGGCATCCCTTGGCTTGTGTCTGCATCACCCAGTCTCTGCAACTGTGCTCACATGGCCTTCTCTTCTGATAAAGACACCAGTCATTGGATTCAGGGCCCACCCAAATCCAGGATGACCTCATCCTAACTAATTACATCAGCAGGGACCCCATTTCCAAATAAGGCTACATTCACAGGTTCCAGAGCTCAGGACAAGGCTGTGTGTTTTGGGGAGACACAAGTCAACCCCTAGGCAGCCCCTCTGAGTGACAGATGGTGGTTTCTGGGGCCTTTTTCCTTGACGAAACCCACAACCCCTCCCACTGGTCTCCAAACTCCTCCCCTGCAGTTGCCGGGAGGGATTCTGGCATATTCTTCGAGGGCTGTTAGTCACCCTCCGTGGTAGGCGTCTGCAACCATGACTCAGATGCCTCTAACCTCACCCGGCTGCCTCCCTGGAGCCTCGAGCTTCAAGGCCAAATTTCCCTAGTGGTTAAGAGCTGCTGGAGGGCGGCGCCCACCCTGCCAGCTTCCAAAACAGGCTTGAGCCAAGTCCACGTCAGCCATAAACATGCATCCTGGGGCGACTGTTTGGAAAGAGAGGAGATTGTTTTAGGTGTGGAGCTGGGCTCCTCAGCCAAAGTGCCACTGATGCCTGGGGTCAGGTCATCCACTGTGGCGGGGCCGTCCTGGGTGCTGCAGGTGCCGAACAGGAACCCCTGGCCCTCACCCACAAAGTGTCAGTAGCTCCTTTCCCCCCTCCTCCCAGCTGTGGCTGTGACAGCTGTCCCCCAGACATCACCGAGTGTCCCCCAGGGCAAAATCTCCCCCAAGGGAGAACAACTATGCTAAAGGATCCTTTATTAGAGGGGCTGGCCATTTAAAATGTAAGTTCTAGCCATTCTGAGCTAAATCAATAGTTACTTTCTAATAACAGAGGTAATTAGTTATTTGGCCTTTGGGCCATGGTTTTTATCCCCCTATTCTGAGTCCACCGGATGGCTCTGCACATTTTAAAGATGAGACATAGTGCCAGAGAGGCACGCGGGTGTTTGAGTGTCCTGGGGCTGAGTCACAAAGCACCACAGTCCAGGGGGCTTACACAGGAATTGGTTCTCACAATCCTGGAGGCCAGAAGTCTGAAATCAAGGAGGATTCCTACTGGAGCTGTGAGGAAGAATCCACCCCAGGCCTCTCTCCCGGCTACTGGTGGCTGCTGGCAACCCTTTGGTGTTCCTTGGCTTGTGACCACATCAGCCCCATGCTGCCTCCATCTTCACCCGGCCTTCTCCCTGTGTCTCTGCGTCTCTAACTTCCCTTCTCTTATAAGAACACTTGTCACTGGATTTAGGCCAACTCTAAATGTAGAATGATCTCATCTTAAGGTCCTTACTTTAATCACATCTGGAGAGACCCTGTTTCCAAATAAGATCCCGTTTCATAGGTTCTAGAGATCAGGAGTGGGACATACCTTTTAGGGGGACACAAGCCAACCCACTGCAGTCTGAGTTCCCCTGAGACCACACTGCAGGCAGCCACAGCCCCACCAGGGTCGGCACTGGGCCTGAGCCTGAGTCATGGTACCTCTCTGCGTCTTTGTGAAAGATTTCCTCTCTCAGCCCCGGCCACAGAAGCCCAACATCGGCACAACTTGCAGTGTTTGGGACTTTTTCTCAGCTCCCCAAAAGGAGAAGTTGAGTTGTTTTGAGGTTTGGGTGTCAGTGGGCGCCCCCACCCCAGGGCCCGGGTTGCAGCCTCGCTGTGCAATTCTGACCAGAAAACAGGAAGGGGGCACTGTGGAAAGCTGGTTCCAATCAGCTGATCTGCCCACCCCTGCAGCTAACTGTTACTGTCACTGTTTCACACGATGTCACTCAGCTGTGCTCAGCAGCCTGCCCGCCCAGCCACCCCGAGGAACATGTTGTTTGTATGGACTGTTTCTTGACTCAGAAACACTAAAGGTACAGAAGGCAGACTCACCGGGACTGTGAGCGACCTGGCGTTCTTCCTCCTCCTGTCTGGGACCCATTGCCTGTCCCAGGTGCCCTTGCTGGTGACTCCAGGTGCAGCAACCCCAGGCAGCAGCCCCTGGGCTGGCCACAGACCATGCCCGGGACATGCTTGCTTCTTTGGGCCTGCAGACCTCAGCATCAGGGCTGTGGGCAGGGTGCTTAAGGCCCGGGTTCTCTGTTTCTCCTGAACTGTAGCAGTGCCACCAGTACTGATTTTTATATCTGGGTAATATTCCACTGTGTAGATGGACCACATTCTCTTTATCTTTCACCAGTTGTCTCAGGACTTCCTTCCCAATACACATGGGGTTTTAATTTCAAAAGCAGAAATGAAATGAGGATATTTACTGGCCTGCCCATTTTCCCAAGTGGCCAGAAGCTACTGTGTGCCAAGATTCAGGGTCTTCCTGTAGCCACCATGGCCCAGCCCACATCCCAAGCTGCCTGGTGCAGAAGGCCGGTAACCTGAACAGCTAGACATCGGACCCAGGGGGTCCAGGAGCTCGCTGTTGCCCCGACACACCTCTGTCCTGGACTTGGTCCTGAGCACCAGCCACCCTGAGGGGCCCCACAGACCCAGTCTCATGTGATCCCAGACTTCCCTGACACCCATTCTACCTTCTAAGTCTGTTCCCACTACCCTCCATCAGCACCAAGCTGGCCCACCCCGCAGGTCACCCAAAACCACATGGCGTCTTCCACCTTGACCTTCGCCCTCAGGGACAGCTGCCCAGGCCCGCATCCTTCCCTCATAGGAGGTTCTCGAGTCAGGGTGTGCCTCTGCAGTTAGGGTCTCTGTTTAAGAGCTTTATCGAGGTATAATTCACCTATTTAGAGTGAATGACTCAGCATTATTTTAGCATATTTACAGTTTCATGCGACCACCACCTCTGTCTGGCTCCAGAACATTTTCATCAGCCCAAAAGGAAACCCCTCCCTCACGAGCAGTCACTCCCCCTCCCCCTCCCCAGGCCCCCCAGCAGTCAGTGATCTGCTTTCTGTGTCTATGGATTTGCCTGTTCTGCACATTTCGTATAAATGGAATCATATACTCTGTGGCCTTTTGTGTCTGACTTCTTTCACTCAGCGTGATGGTTTCAGGGTTCATCCACATTGTGGCATGTATCTGTGTTCCACACTTTTTTATAGCTGAGTAATATTCCACTTTGTGGATGGACCGCATTCTCTTTATCTTTCACCAGTTGTCTCAGGACTTCCTTCCCTCTGTATGGGTGAGTCTGTGGTTGGATTTTCTCTTAGGCCCCTGCTCCGGTCAGGCTGGTGTCCCCCCATCAGTGACAGGAGAATGGACAGGGTGGGCACATGTGGAGATGATCCCATGGGGGACTCTCAGGGTTGACTGAGCCTAGCTGGATGGGAGGCGAGCAAAGCCATGGCCAGCTCTCTGCTCCGGGTGTATAGGCCCTCTTGGGCATGCATAGGGCTGGATGGGGGCAGGTAGACACGCCTCTTTCTGTCCATCCGTGCCTGTCACCTAACTGCATGTGCCTGCAGCACCTGCTAAGACGCCGGGAGCCAGAGCAGGTCTGGCATTCAGGAGCAGTGGGCTTCGGGAAGCAGACATGCTGTTGGACTCCCCAAGCCCGGGTAGCAGAGCTGCAGAATCCGAGAGGGGAGAAGGCTGGGTCAGAGATGGCTGCACACTGCTTACTGGGGCTGCTGCTGGAGTGCTGGTGAGAACTATGTTCTGGGGAGCTTTGTTCAGGGAGCCCTGAGCACAGGCAGCTCACAGACCCCATAAACCCAGCACTTGCTGGGCCTTAGGGGGCCACCCAGTCACACAGCCCAGAAGGCTGCACGATCAAGAGGGGTTGGGAGCAGGTGGTACACCGGGGCACCTCCTGGCCAGGCACTCACCCCGTCCCTTGCGTGTTAGCTGCAGGAGGAGGTGAGTTTGCCACAAAGTAAGAGCAGGTGTGGAGAAAGGAGCAGGTGGCCAAGGACAGGCCTCCAAGGACCCGCTTCAGGGTCATAGTGGTAGGGAGCTTCAGGATGGGGATGGAAGGAGGAAAGTCACTGGGTCCCCCACCCGCAAAGGAGAGCCAGGGCATTTGCAGCAGGAGGAGTGTCGGCCAAGAGCCTTTACCTAACACTTGCCTCTCTTCCAGGTCTGAGAGCCCGAAAGGCTCAGGCTGTGACAATAAGCAGTGAGTGTGGGGAAAGGGCATGGGCTCACGAGGTCTGGGGCAGCCCCACGGGGCAATCCAGAGACAGCTATGCTGGCCAGACAGGTATAGGGGTCTGCAGGCACACACTGGAGCCCTCCAGGTCTTCCTGACTTGGGGTTGAGCTGGGTGAGTGTGCAGCTTGCAGAGGGGTGTGTGTGTGCAAAATCCAAGTTTTCAGAGGTTGTCCCCACCTCCCGGCCAGCAGTCAAGCCTCAGGCTGGCCTCGGCCATCCTCAGAACTGGATGGCTGGAAAGCCAGCACATCGACCATTGGGTTCACCCATGGACAGGGGTGTGAGAGTGAAAGCCCAGATGGGGTCCTAGGGGAATGGGGGGCAGGGGGTGGCGAATGGGAGAAGATGCTGTGTGACCTGGCGGCCAAGATGAGAGCTGGAGAGGGAGGTACCCATCGCCTCCACCCCAAGCAGCTGCTGGGAGCTAGGAATTGAATCTCTGGCTGCTTCTGTCCCCTGCGTGCCTCCTCAGGAAGTTTGGGGAAGTAGCCTGGGGGCCCCAGGTCAGCAGAGCAGCCCAAAGGAGGGTAGGAGCTGAAGCCGGAACTCCAGGCAGAAGGGGGACAGGGGCAGGGTCAATCATACAGGGGAAAAGCCAGTGACTAAGGCCTTGTGGGGGGTGGGCTTCCAGCCTTGCAGACCGAAACGTGGGGGTGAAGCTATGCTTCTTGCACTGCTTATGTCTGGGCCAGTCACTCTCTGTGGGGGGTCGGCCTGGGCACTGTGGGATGCTGAGATGTCAGTAAACCCCCCTCCCATACCCCCATTCAGGATGATCAGAAACCCCCAACTATCACCAAGTGTCCCCCAGCCCCCAACCCAGGAGCAGCATTGTCCCAGTTGAGAATAAGTTTTAGGCTAACCATATGCAAAGAACAAGTTCAGTGTTGCAGATGTTTCTGCCTGAATAGTTTCAGGGTTTTGTTTAATAACGTTATGCCCTTGTAGATTGACATCAATCCAATTATATTCAATTCAGTGTGGCAGGGTGGCTGGTGGGCAGGGGTCACAGTTGCCACTCTTGATCATGACCAGGAAGAGGTGGCTGGTTCTGTTGCTGCTGCAAGGCCAACTAGCACCAAGCAAGTGGTCACTGACCACCAGGACCAGAAATCTGTCTTTGTCACTGTTGCCCAAAGCACACTTGGGTGCAGGGGTTGGGTTGTCCACCCAAGAGTTTGATCTTCCAGGCAGACTTTGAGCGATGTCTTGTGATGATATTTTAGACCTTCTCATCAATGTCAATAAATGCGGTAGCCCATTTGAGACCCCCTCTGAGCTGAGGAGTCACATGCTCCCTGTGGGTTTGCTTGCAGAGGAACATAATCAAAGTGGGTAGTGGCTTGCTGATTCACTTAGCACTCGTTCTTGTGCCCTGGAATCTTGTCATCCCTCCACCCATCCTCTGGGGTGACTTTCTGAACCTAACGGCTGGTGTTGGCTGAGGTTTGACTCATTAAGCGTCTCCCTAACAGGAAACAAGCCAAGGCCATGGTAGTTTTTGTTGCACAGCATGTATGGTTATCTGTCCCACTTTGGCAAAATTGTGGTGCATTTTATTATCACTTTTGGTGCCTTCTGGCTGCTTTCTTTTGCTTTTTTCATATAGTGCTTCATTTTTTTAGTATCTTACTTGAGCTATAATTTCTTGTATATAGCAGGGATTGGCAAACCATTAGCCCACAGGTTCAATCTGTCCAGGCCTGTTTCAATAAATAAACTTATTAGCATATGGCCATGCCCATCCATTTATATATTGCCAGTGCCTGTGTCTATAAATCGTTTTATTGGTTCACAGCCACACCCCCTCATTTACATGGGCAGCTTTCATGCTATGATGCCCACTCAGAACAGCTGCCACAGACAGCATATGGCCTGCAACACCAAAAATATTTACCTCCTGTCCCTTTACAGGAGTTTTGCTGACCCTTCAGGTCTCTGCATGCACATAGAACATTCCAGAACTTTACACAGGTGCCCTCTTCTCACCTTCTGCTCAGGTCCCCCTACCCAAATATAAGGAAACCAGGCACCCACTGTCATTCCAGAGGACCCCTATCACCAACTCATCTTTCCGGATTTGTATCTGTGCCATGTACCAATGTGTATATTCAGAAAACATCTACCCACAATGGGGTCTGTGATGTTGTCATTTATAATAAGAAATATATATTTGGTCTTCATCCCATTCCTGCCACAGAGTTCCTGAAACCCTTGGAATTTCCTGAATAGAATGATGAGGGTGTCTTTGTTATGTTAATGAACTTAGAGCGCCTAAGGATGTGGGCTACTTGCCAAGAGAATCTCTTTGTGATTGGAGGGGTAGAATTCCGATCCTACCCCACTGACCTCAGGGGAAGGGAGAGGGGTAGTGGTTCAGTTGTCCCCAATGGCCAGTGACTTCATCATGCCTGTGTAAAGAATCCCTCTGTAAAAACCTAAAAGGAAGGCATTCAGAGAGCTTCCGGGTTGGTGAATAGGTGGAGATGGGGGAAATGGTGTGCTCAGGGCACAGAAGCTCCGGTCTCTTCCCCACACCTTGCCCTACGCATCTCTTCCATCTGTCTATTCCCAAGTTACATCCTTTAATAATAAACCAAAAATCAAGTGAGGAAGCTCTGATCCCAAGTTCTGTGAGCCACTGTAGCAAATCAGTCAAAGCGGAAGCACTGGTGATGACCTTGGCTTGTAGTTTGCATCTGATGCAAAGGGTGGTCTTGGGGGACTGAGTCCTGAGCATGTGGGACGTGACACTTTCTCTAGGTAGAAAGGGTCAGAATTGAGTTGACACCCAGTTGGTGTCAGAGAGTTGTTGGTGGGTAGGAGAAAACCCACAGTCAGGACGGTGTCAGAACCACAGGGTCTTAAAGCAGTTTGGAGGGATTGGGAGAAGAGGACTCAGGTACAGCCATGCCGTAGTCTGATGAAGTCCAGCAGGGCCAGCCCCCACCTTGCAGCTCTGTGGGGGGCTCTCTCACCATCTGGAGTGCTCACCTGCTCTGTGTCACCCAGCTGGAGTATTTTCACAGCTAGGGTGTTTGAGCTCTGGCTGAGGGTGGCAGGAGCCGTGGGACCCCATCCCGCCTTATATCCTCACGGAGTGCCCTCAGTGGGTTTCCAGCCACACTCTGGGTCCTGAGGCCCCCTGCATCCTGCCTGCAGGACAGCACGGTCTCCTTGGGGCACAGTGAGATGAGGGCACTGAGTGAGACCCCAGTGTCACCTGGATACCCTCTCACCAACCCCTGGATCCTCCATGAGCTGCTGGGAGAGGCAATGTAAACACGGTGGAGCAGACAGGGCCTGATGGGAAGTATGTACCCAGGGCCACAGCACCCCTAGAGGAAGCTGGCGTCCATGGTGTTGGATGTGTTCCCAGGAGGATGCATTGGAGCTCACAGCTGGGGGATAATTCCACCAGAGAGGGGAGCCAGACGATGGGGGCCTCATAGGACAAGAGGGTGTCCATATGGGTACAGAGAGGATCCAGGTATCCAGGGGCCCCTGGGAAGGGGCAGCCCCCCACCACTCTGCCCATCCTGGACCCTGCACACCCACCAGGCTGCCTTTCTGGCCTGCTGCCTACAAAAAGGCGCAGAACCCTGACGCTTTGCAACAGCCAAAGGGGGAAGTTACATTTTTGGGAACACTACATCTCAGAGGAAAGTGAAATTATGGGGTATATTTTAAGCACCTAGCAAGGCCTCCTTGGAAGTTGCGGAATGAGTTGATTGCAAGGCAAAACATGGAGTGGGGCCCGGGGCACCCCCTCCCACAGCCGCTGCCCTTTCTGAAAGTTCTAGGTACTGGGCATTGGTCTGACTGTCTGTCCGTCAGCTGCACCTGCCTCACTGTTAGGGGCAGGGACATGGCCGAGCACTGAGCGACCACAGGGCCTGGGGGCTGATTTGTTTCTGAGCAATTATCCAGGATGGAGCCGCCCCAGGGACCCATGCCCAGTGTCACTAGGGAGCTGTCCGCTGAAGTTTCCTCTGTGTCAGTCTGTTACCCACCAGCCAGAGCCAGTGCCTGAGAACAGGCTCCGCAAAACCTCAGTTACCTGACACCCCAGAGGTGGCATGTCTGGGGAAAGGCAGAGGGATCGAGCCTGAGGCTTGCAGTCACTTACCCAACTGCTACCTAACCCTGTGCCCCGGGCTTCTGGTTGCTGACCAGCTCCTCCTTGATGGAGGGGAGAATGGCACCAGCTGGCAATGGCCAGGTGCCTGAGCCAGAGTGTTCCAGGAAGCGGGCTCCTGGGAGACACTGGACAGTATTATCACCCTCTAAGGCAACTTGTGAGAATTTACAGGGTTCTATAGGGAGCTCCAGGGCAACTAGTTTTTTGTTGTTGTTGTTATCATTAATCTACAATTACATGAAGAACATTATGTTTACTAGGCTACCCCCTTCACCAAGTCCCCCACACACACCCCAGTACAGTCACTGTCCATTAGCATAGTAAGATGCTGTAGAATCCTACTTGTCTTCACTGTGTTGCACAGCAGGGCAACTAATTTTTTAACTGAGTCTACAGCTCTGTTCTCCGCCAACAGCAGTTCTGCCCACAGGCAACATCTAGAGACTGGCATCTGGTAGGGGGATGCTGCTCAGTGTTCTAAGATGCACAGGGCAGCCCCCTCTGCAAAGAATGATCTGGCCCCAAGTGCCAGCAGTGCTGAGGCCTAGAAACCTGTGCTGGTTTAGGAATGTTGAGGATGGGCAGTTGAAAATCTAGCCTGGGGCTCCTGACAGAGTCAGCAGGGAGCTGTGTAGAACCTGGAACCACCACCTGGACAGAGCTGGTCACTGGGAGGTGTGAATGCCTTGGAGATTGTGGGGAGGGGCAGAGGGAAGGTGACAAGAACTCGCAGTCCCAAAGGTTACATCCCCAGTTCTTCCAGAGTGCCTGGACAGGCTCCTACTCAGCCTGTGACTGTGCTACTTCCACCAGAATTTACTACCTGCAGGACCTCTGAGCCAAGAGCTGCCTCCAGCCAGGAAGCTGGGAATGGGACCAGGCAGTCCAGCTCAGCCATCTACCCACTCTGTGACCTGCAGTAAGTAATCTCTCAGCTCTGACTCCTGATCTCTCCTGCCCCAGGGCCTTTGCACATGCTACACCCTCAATCTGGAATGTTCTTGTCCCCATCATCTAGCTGAGTCCCACCCCGAGGTCTGCTGAGAGAGTCAGGGAGAGATCTCTGCCTAGCAGGGTCATGGCAGAGGGCCAGCACACGGTGTGGCTTCCACCACCCCACACCCTGAGGCTCTGAGTGTTTATTTCTTACAGCAAACCAGTCTAGTTCAGTAGCTCCAGGTGTCAGCTACGGAAGAAGAGCAGAGAGGGAATGAGTGCTGAGATGAGGTTTCGGTGACACCCAGGTAGGGGGGTGCCCCATGGGGAGCTCTGGGCAGCCTCCTGTGTTTGGGCAGGCTTCCACACCCATTCTGGAGCTGCCCCACAAAGAAAAAGGAAACGCCAGGAGAGAGGCCACAGGCCTGTGCCCCGGGCTTCTGGTTGCTGAATAGAATGATGAGGGTGTCTTTGTTATGTTAATGAACTTAGAGCGCCTAAGGATGTGGGCTAGTTGCCAAGAGAATCTCTTTGTGATTGCATCCACCCAAATAAAAGGTGGCGGGTCACTTTGCCCCGATAGTGTGGATATCCAGTGGTCTTCCTGGGCTCAGGTCAGCACCAGCCACAACTCTCCCAGACCCAAAAGGAAGACAGAGTGACCCACCATGGCAGGCAGGCTGTGGTTTCTACTACCCCTAGTCAGGGCCGTACAAAGGAAAGAGGCCGTGATACACTACAGTGTGGACAGGCCTCGAAACCTGAGTGAGAGAAGCCAGACACAGAAGACCACATATTTTGTGGTCACACCTTATGAAATGTCCAGCACAGGCACATTCATAGACACAGAAAGCAGATCAGTGGTTGCCAGGGGCTGGGGGAGGGGGAAGAGGAGTGACTGCCCATGGGGTTGGGGTCTCTCTTTGGGGTGATGAGAATGTTCTGGAACTAGATAGAGGTGATGGTTGCACAACACAGTGAACATACCAGCTGCCAGTGAATTGTACATTAAAATGGTTAAAATGGTGAATTTTATGTAAATGAGCTTCAGCACAATTAAAATGGAAATGCAGCGTGCTCTTTGGCACAGCTGGAGCTGCCACGGCCCCTTCTCGGATTCCTTCCCCTAGCCCTTCATCTTGCTGCCATCCACACCTAGAGTGTTCCAATGAATGCAAGTCCCAGACCAGATCTCGGCAGGCATGCTTTATTAGCAGACAGGAGCCAGGCTGCCCCAGAGCTGTGGACCCTGGCCTCTTTGGTGGCCCCAGGCCCACCTCAGCTCCACCATCTCCTGGAGCCCCACACAAGCCCCTGATCCAGCAGTGCGACTGATTCAGGGTCAGACCTGAGCCCTGTCCCTAAGGAACGCCCCCAAACCCTTTGACAGGATTTCTGAAACAAGGACAGCAAGTGGCTCGGAAGTGTTTGATCCAACCCACTCCTCCACCCAGAGAACCCACTTAGAACACTTGTAGGGCTAATTGCTGAAATGTCAACATTGTTGAGTGGTGATCGAATTGGTCAGAGTGAGTTGGTAACAGCCGTTCCCAGGGTATGTGTATCCTGGACCAAGCTGTCTTTATGCAATAGCTCAGACCAGAGTTCTGCCAACTGCATCTTTCAAGGGCCAGAGAGCCATCATTTCCAGGTGTTAGGGCCACGCAGTGTCTGTCTCAAATACTTAATACTGCCCTCACAGAGCAAAAGCAGACACTGACAATACATAAATGAATGGTGGGGCTATGTGCCAGTAAAACTTTGTTTTAAAAAAGGGGTAGTGGGAAAGAAGCATCAGACAGACTCAGATTGAAATACATTCTACCAAATACCAGGCCCATCCTTCTCAAAGCTGTCAAGGTCTCAAAGACAAAGTCTAAGAAACCCGAGTGGGGACTTCCAAGAAGATGCAAGATCCTCAGTGGGATCCTGAAACAGAAAAAGGACATCAGGAAAAATGGAAAACATTCAAATAAAATGTGAACTTAGTTACTAATAATGTCTCAATCAATGTCGGTTTGTTAATTTATGGTTTGTGGCAGTTGTGCCACTGTAATGTTAACAATAGGGGAAACCAAGTGCAAGGTGCGCAGGAATTCACTGCAGTATTCTTTCAACTTTCCTGCTCTAAAAGTGTCAAGCCAAGGCCCAGGGGGTGTGACGTGGTTTGTGGACCCCCAACTTAGACAAGTTCCCACCCCCAGCGAGGCATTAAAAGCAAATCTCAGACAGGTAAGGTCATGGCAGACTGAACTTTGACACCATGTCCTTCCGCCCTCCCACTTCCCCATTTTGGTTAGGTAGGCCCATCACCCACAGCCTTTGGTGCGTTCCTCCATCCCCCCGCATGCTTGCTGTCGTCATATCCTGCTATTTCTTCCTCTGAAATGATTCCCACCACTGCCCGGGCTCCTGCCACAGTGGCCCCACTGGGGTGTGCAGGTGAAGACATCCAGCAGCTAGAGTGGTATCCAGAGCGTGGGCTCTCCAGCCTGGCCAATGTCAGGACACAGCACAGCCCCTTGCCAGGGCTTGGGGCAAGCCACTGAACTCAGTTTCCCAGACAAACCTTTGCTTCTCAGGGATGTAAGGATTCAAAGCTGGGAGAGGCTTTCTGCAGTGATTTCTTCTCCTGTGCCTGTTCTGGTGTCATCACAGGGACCTGGTTGTGGGGCAGGGGTTGGACCCGTCTGGAGTTGTAGTGTGGATGGGGAGTGGTCAGTCTTAGCATAGCCCTACACTATGAAAGCTTCTCATCTCTTGGGGCCAAGCGTTAGGAAAGCAGTCTGATTAAACTTAAGTATTCTGAACTCAAACCTTTGTTTCATCCCTCCCTTGACTATCCACACTTCTACTCCAAATGCTCAATAAAGAGGAAAGAGTGTAAGTTCACATCCTCTTGCTTTATTTCTCCAAGGATACTTCATTCTCCTAATAAACCCTAGAGCAATAGTTCTCACCCTTCCAGGAATTAGAAGAACCCCTTGGGCTCTGGTTTAAGAATTTATATCCTGGTTTTTCCAGAAATTCTGCAGGTCTAGGATGAGACCCAAGGCTCTGTATCTTTACAGCCTATATTTGGGTTTTCAACCTTTTCTCTGTCTCACCCCAACCCCCAGAGCTGCAAGGTAGTGGTGACTCAATGTGGGGTAAGGGTAGACAAATTTGGCAATTCTGATTCTCCTTCCCCTACTGCTCTAAGTAGAGGAACCCAGGATGACAGGTTTGCTCACCCCAGGTATGGAGGGTGGGCCCATGGGTACCCAAAAGGTAGCCCCCTCCCCAGGGATGTGAAGAGGGCTTTACTGCCTGCCAGAGGGTGGAGGAATACTCTACAGACCACAGACTCTCCCTCCAGCCCACCCCAGGGAGCTCATCTTTCCTCAAGCATGCAAATACTCTGGTGTTGGGTGCATAGAAAGTGCCAAAAGTCCTTGCTGTTCTCAGCAGCAGCAGCAGAGTCCTAGCAATTTAGGGATTGTGTAAGGAAGCAAACATCCCAAGATGAAACCTCCCATCATGAGCCTCCCACTTAACAGAATGAGCCCCCAACTCACACTCCCCTCTCAGCTCAGGCTAAGCATGGCTCCTTCCAGTCAGTGCACCAGCCCCAGTAGGTCCTCTCTCCCAAATGCATCCTACCACACAAACACAACACAAATCAGTTGCAAAGTGAGCTTGAGAAATATTGCAAAGGGTGCAGGGCTTCAGGAAGTCATCAAAAGCGACCCAGTCCTTCAGCCACACCCACAAATAGCAGGTAAGGGAGAGCTCGTGATGGAAGCCTGAGCTTCAGGAGGAACAAGTCCATTGCACTGCTCAGTTTAAGTGGGTGCAATCCACTTATTACAAAGAGAGGATTCTCAGCTTAGCTCACAAAGCAAAGATCAACTCCTTGCATTATGAATGAGACACACCTAGACCAAAGTGGTTCAGGAAGCTAAAAATAAAGGGACAGGCAATTATAGAAATTGGAAAAAGAAGAACAAATGAGGCCTAAGGTCAGCAGAAGGAGGGACATAATAAAGACCAGAGAAGAAATAAATAAAATTGAGAAGAATAAAACAATAGAAAAAAATCAATGAAACCAAGAGCTGGTTCTTTGAGAAAATAAACAAAATAGATAAGCCTCTAGCCAGACTTATTAAGAGAAAAAGAGTCAACACACAACAACAGAATCAGAAACGAGAAAGGAAAAATCACGATGGACCCCACAGAAATACAAAGAATTATTAGAGAATACTATGAAAACCTATATGCTAACAAGCTGGAAAACCTAGGAGAAATGGACAACTTCCTAGAAAAATACAACCTTCCAAGACTGACCCAGAAAGAAACAGAAAATCTAAACAGACCAATTACCAGCAACGAAATTGAATCAGTAATCAAAAAACTACCCAAGAACAAAACCCCCGGGCCAGATGGATTTACCTCGGAATTTTATCAGACATACAGAGAAAACATAATACCCATTCTCCTTAAAGTTTTCCAAAAAATAGAAGAGGAGGAAATACTCCCAAACTCATTCTATGAAGCCAACATCACCCATACCAAAACCAGGCAAAGACCCCACCAAAAAAGAAAACTACAGACCAATATCCCTGATGAACGTAAATGCAAAAATACTCAACAAAATATTAGCAAACTGAATTCAAAAATACATCAAAAGGATCATACAGCATGACCAAGTGGGATTCATCCCAGGGATGCAAGGATGGTACACGATTCGGAAATCCATCAACATCATCCACCACATCAACAAAAAGAAGGACAAAAACCACATGATCATCTCCATAGATGCTGAAAAAGCATTTGACAAAATTCAACATCCATTCATGATAAAAACTCTCAACAAAATGGGCATAGAGGGCAAGTACCTCAACATAATAAAGGCCATATATGATAAACCCACAGCCAACATCATACTGAACAGCGAGAGGGTGAAAGCTTTTTCCTCTGAGATCGGGAACAAGACAGGGATGCCCACTCTCCCCACTGTTATTCAACATAGTACTGGAGGTCCTAGCCACGGCAATTAGACAAAACAAAGAAATACAAGGAATCCAGACTGGTAAAGAAGAAGTCAAACTGTCACTATTTGAAGATGACATGATATTGTACATAAAAAACCCAAAAGACTCCACTCCAAAACTACTAGAACTAATATTAGAATTCAGCAAAGTTGCAGGATACAAAATTAACACACAGAAATCTGTGGCTTTCCTATACACTAATAATGAACTAATAGAAAGAGAAATCAGGAAAACAATTCCATTCACAATAGCATCAAAAAGAATAAAATACCTAGGAATAAACCTAACCAAGGAAGTGAAAGACCTACACCCTGAAAACTACAAGACACTCTTAAGAGAAATTAAAGAGGACACTAACAAATGGAAACTCATCTCATGCTCCTGGCTAGGAAGAATTAATATTGTCAAAATGGCCATCCTGCCCAAAGCAATATACTGATTCGATGCAATCCCTATCAAATAACCAACAACATTCTTCAATGAACTGGAACAAATAGTTCAAAAATTCATGTGGAACCACCAAAGACCCCGAATAGCCAAAGCAATCCTGAGAAGGAAGAATAAAGTAGGGGATCTCGCTCCCCAACTTTAAGGTCTACTACGAAGCCATAGTAATCAAGACAATTTGATACTGGCACAAGAACAGAGCCACAGACCACTGGAACAGAATAGAGACTCCAAACATTTACCCAAACATATATGTCCAATTAATATATGATAAAGGAGCCATGGACATACAATGGGGAAATGACAGTCTCTTCAACAGATGGTGCTGGCAAAACTGGACAGCTACATGTAAGAGAGTGAAACTGTATCACTGTCTAACCCCATACACAAAAGTAAATTTGAAATGGATCAAAGACTTGAATGTAAGTCATGAGACCATAAAACTCTTAGAAAAGAACATAGGCAAAAATCTCTTAGACATAAACATGAGTGACTTCTTCATGAACATATCTCCCTGGGCAAGGGAAACAAAAGCAAAAATGAACAAGTGGGACTATATCAAGCTGAAAAGCTTCTGTACAGCAAAGGACACCATCAATAGAACAAGAAGGTATCCTACAGTATGGGAGAATATATTCATAAATGACAGATCCGATAAAGGATTGACATCCAAAATATATAAAGAGCTCACACACCTCAACAAACAAAAAACAAATAATCCAATTAAAAAATGGGCAGAGGAGCTGAATAGACAGTTCTCTAAAGAAGAAATTCAGATGGCCAACAGACACATGAAAAGATGCTCCACATCGCTTGTCATCAGAGAAATGCAAATTAAAACCACAGTGAGATATCACCTCACACCAGTAAGGATCACCGTCATCGAAAAGACAAACACCAACAAATGTTGGCGAGGTTGTGGAGAAAGGGGAACCCTCCTACACTGCTGGTGGGAATGTAAATTAGTTCAACCATTGTGGAAAGCAGTATGGAGGTTCCTCAGAATGCTCAAAATAGAAATACCATTTGACCCAGGAATTCCACTTCTAGGAATTTACTCTAAGAATGCAGGAGTCCAGTTTCAAAAAGACAGATGCACCCCTATGTTTATCACTGCACTATTTACAATAGCCAAGATATGGAAGCAACCTAAGTGTCCATCAGTAGATGAATGGATAAAGAAGATGTGGTGCATATACACAATGGAATATTACTCAGCCATAAGAAAAAAACAGATCCTACCATTCGCAACAACATGGATGGAGCTAGAGGGTATTATGCTCAGTGAAATAAGCCAGGTGGAGAAAGACAAGTACCAAATGATTTCACTCATATGTGGAGTATAAGAACAAAGGAAAACTGAAGGAACAAAACAGCAGCAGAATCACAGAACCCAAGAAAGGACTAACAGTTACCAAAGGGAAAGGGATTGGGGAGGATGGGTGGGAAGGGAGGGATAAGGGTGGGGAAAAAGAAAGGGGGCATTACGATTAGCATGTATAGTGTGGTGGGGGCACGGGGAGGGCTGTGCAACACAGAGAAGACAAGTAGTGATTTTACAGCATCTTACTACGCAGATGGACAGTGACTGTGAACGGGTATGTGGGGGGGACTTGGTGAAGGGGGGAGCCTAGTAAACATAATGTTCTTCATGTAATTATAGATTAATGATACCAAAATAAAAAATAAATAAAAATAAAATAAAGGGACGGGCGCAGATGTAGTGGGCACATAGAAATAGGATAGAGCAGAGCTGCAATCCCAACGTGGAGAAGGTAGAGCTCAGATTTCCGAACATTCCATGTGACGAAGAAGATTCATCATTAGTGCCAAATGCCTCAGCTGGCACTTAAGGTATAATGGTCAATATCCGTGCACCAAACAACACAGCTGCTGCCTTTACAAAGTGGGAATCATAAAAGATACCAAGAGAAATAGATACAAACACAATAGCACATGGCTAGTTGAGTGGAGAGTGCATAAGCAAGGATATTTGAAACACCCAGACCTGTCTTTAGGCAAATTGCAAACCCTTCACTCTGATATGAGAATAAACCTTCTTAAGAATTCATGGAATGGTAGCAAAACTCATTCCTGTATCAGGTCACAGATAAAAGTATACAGTACTTTCAAAAGTAGAAATATTATAAGCAGCACTCTTAACAGTGCATTAAAACTGGAAATTAATCTTTTTAAAGACCCTTCTAAAATGGAAATTTTTTAAAAAAGAAAACTAACCCTCTATTGAACAACACTTGATTGAAGGGGGAATCTATAAACCAACAACTACAGGTTTTCTAAAAACCAGTGACCAAAACTATACATTATCAGAATCCATGGGACGCATTTAAGGCAGTCATGAGAGGACAATTCATAGTCATAAACACTTTATAAATACTTGCAAATGAAAGTAAGTATTAATTTTGCACATTAACTCGGAAATCTAAGTAAACCCCAGAGAGACTCATCTATGTCAAATGGATAAGATGAGCCCCCAGGGATCTTGATGAATTCCTCAAATTTTTGGTGCAATAAAAACTAAGCAAGACCCTCCCCATCAAAACTGGATCTTCTTTATTCTCTCTGACCTAGCACGTGGTTTCCTTACATCCTCAGCCAAAATTTTGTGAAACGAGGTAAAATAGCTTCTTCACATTCGGTTTTCTTTTTTTTTCTTTTTTTAAGATTCCCTACCCACACCCCCGCGCTGTTTGCCGTGAAACTTTGGCACTTGGCAGGGATTTGCCCCTTTCAAAGGGCCTCACTGTGGCCCTCCAGCCCTTACTGCATTTTCTGGGCTCTCTGAGTATCCATGGCCGTCAACTGGTGCCATTCTAGAGAAGAGTGACAGAACCTGTTACAGACTGGGGCACAGAGGCGGGATGACTGCCACATGTCTTTGTCGCTGGGCTCTCTGCATATTGCCTGCCCTTCACCCATCCATTCTTGCAGCGGCTGTCTGTCGAGGGCCTGCCCAGTGCACCCAGCCCCATGGGCAACAGGAAGAGGACAGAAGCCAGGTGAAAGCTGGGTGCTGGAAGGCCTCCACTTCCTCATCTTTGCTTTGGGGAGCCACGAGGTTAGGGGTCATTCCTCCACTTCCTGCCTGGCACTCAGAGGTCCACCAGGCCGCCTGCAGCTGCCACCTGAGTGGCTGGGCAGGATTGCCCTGCATGCCTCATTTCCCGGTCCACCACTGCCTCTCAAAACCATCGCCGCCGTGATTTTCCCAGAGTCGTGCTTGTCCCCACCTGGCATCTTCCCTCCCACCCCTGGTGTTCCGTCTGCCGGCTCCCTGGACAGCAGTTTCACAGAAAGCAAGTCAGCTGTGCTTTTCTCTTCTCCCATCTCCTGCTCCTCTGCTCCCAGTGCCCAGAGAGCAGGCTTCTCTCTTTCTTCTCACCCAGCCCCATAGGGCCTGTGAGCCCCGAGCCCATGCCAAATGGGCCCCCCTCTGTGCTTCCACATCCTGCTTCTTTGGGTTCCCACTGTGCCCTAGAGGGAGACAGCCAGCCTGGGCAACACAGGACAGGTCTCATGCTCAGCCACCACGTGTCTGTGTGTCAGAGCCTTCTCCCAGCCCCAGGGCTGCCCTGGCCCCCTTTGGGAGAAGGGGGCTGTAAGTCCTGGGAAAGGAAATCCCAGGGCAAAATATCTCTCAAAACTGAAATCAGTCAAAGGGAGAAATAAAGTTTAAAATCTGTTTATTGCTCACAAACTGCAGTCCCAGGCCATCTCTCTCTCCTGCCCCAGCAGCAGCAAAATCGGCCCTCCCCTCCCCTCCCCTCTCAGGTACAGATAAGCCCTCCTTTGCCCAGGTAATTACCCACTGATGCGGAGATGAACTTCTCCACCCCTGAGGAATGATGCAAAGCACTAAAGCCATACTTCTTTTCACCTCTGAATGCCTATTGATATGCAGATGTACTAAAGCCAGGCGAGATATTCTGGAAATATTACAATTTTACCCACAGGGGTGTTTAACTGAGAGCCCCTAGAACAGTGGCCAGGGCACTTTTCCTATAAAGAATCCCAGGGTTGGTATTTTCTGCTGGGCCTATCCCCATCAGGACCCCTCAACTCTGCAAGGAACAGCCCGAACACAGACACAGGACACACATACGCAGACGTGGCAGCACGCCAATACAACTTTACTCGCAGACACTGAAAGCTGAATTTTGTATCAGTTTCATGCTTTGTGAAATACTCTTCATTTTTCTTCTCAAGCATTTAAAAATGTCAAACCATCCTTAGCCTGCAGGTCATACAGAAACGGGTGGCTGGCCGTAGTGTGCTGAACCCAGTGGAGATCACCTTGCAGGCCTGCCCCCACCGCTGGGCATCAGAAGGGTGTCCTCCACGTGGCCAAGTTCGTACTTGCACAGACCATCTTTGACCACTGCACACTACAGGGGCAAAGTTGGCTCTTGAGGACAGGGCCTAAAATATTATCTGACCCTTGGCAGTACAAGTTTGCCAGTCCCTTATTCAATCTCATTTTATCCTCAAACCTGGGTAGGCAGGGGATTTTTTCCCTCGTTTCACAGGAGATGAATCTGAAACCCAGTGAACTATAATTTGCCCCAAGTGATGCAGCTAACGGTGGCCTTGGGCCTCCCCCACTTTCCCTGGAAGGACCCACTGGAATCCCCTGCAGACTCAGGCTTTTCTACTGGGCTCCTTGCCAGAAATAGCCCTCCACCTCACACAGGCCCTGGGGGGTTTCTCCGGCATTTCCACGCAGGAAAGCCCCCGGCTCCACTGGATGCTCCAGGTCTGTTTACTCAGACACAGCAGCAGACCCTGCAGGCTCCTCAGGACCTGGGCCACCAGGGCAGGACTCTGCCCGTGGAGTTTCTGGGCTCCATGCAGGCCCCGGGACCTGGCCTCCAGCCTCCTCCTACCAGGTCTGACTGGCGTCTGTGGCCCCGATGGGCACAGCCTGTCAGTAGGCGTGGGCCACGCACTGTTTCAGGCAGAAATGGAGAACACTTGGGAGCAAAGTAACTGGTTCCAAGCAGTGAGGGCAATGTGCCAGCACAGGCTTCTAGGTCTCCACCCCTACCTGCGACTGGAATGAGAAGGCTCCTGAAGGCCGACAAGGGGGAGACAGTGTTCCTCTTCCAGCCCATCTTCACGCTTCATTGTGGCCTAACAAATGCTGAATGATTTCTTTTACCAATAACAACCTCTCCCTGCAACACCAGTCACTCCTCCAACTCCACGTCCAGTCTTGACCAGACACGAGAGATCCAGGAGTCCTGCACAGCTCGTGGTCTTGGGGGGCCAGGGGCTTCACCCAGAGGTGGCATTGCAGAGAGAGGGCTGGCCCACCCTTCCTGGATGGTTGGTGACACCCAAGCCATGGCCAGGCAGAGGTGCAGGGTGTCCCCATCAGAGCCCCAACCAGAAAGGCGACTCTGAGGCCAGAACAGTGCCAGGCATTCAGCAGCCTATCAAGAAGTGGCTGTCAAGTGAGTGAACAAATGAGTAAGTGAATGAATGAATGAGACCACATGTGAAAAGCACCGCAAACACTTGAGAAGTGAGGTCCCCTTGGCTAGAAGATCAGATAAACAGGGCCAATCCTGCAACCAAGACAAAGCCACGGGAACAACTCAGAACTTACCTCTGAAAAATGACGGCTGCAGGTCAATCTGGGGGCAGTGGAGTTGCCCCACGTCCCACCACCGCAGCCTGGCTAGGATGGCCACCTTGCGTGGCAATACTGGGGGATTTCCCTCCAGGGGAACCCCATCTCAGGCTCACCTGTCAACACAGGAACAGGCAAGCACATTTGCCTTTGTGAGTCCATTCCACGGGCCTTTCAGGTTTTAAGATCTGAAAGCAAAATGCCATTTGCCTAATGTGATCTGTCTCAAAGCTTGTTTGGTGTTCTAGGGAGATGAGCTAGAGGACTCAGGAATCCACCTGCCTGGCTTGAGGCACCCCAAAAGGGCCCAGGCTGTGGGGACCAAGGGGTGGGCAGGCAGGGTGTGGGCTGGAAGTGGGGGTGCTGGGTTCAGGACTGCATCAGCTACCTGCCTGTTCATGGACTTTAGGGGGGCGGTGCTGGCTGACCTCTGCACCTAGGTTTCCTCATTTGAAATGGGGGCAGCATGTCTGTCCCTGAGAGCAGTGCAAGCAAAAGTAAGAGCCCCATGTCGCGCCTGGCTCAGTACTGGCAACTCACCATGGGATACTCCGTGACAAAGTCATTACCATTCTCCCTAAATCATTTACTGTGCATTCCAGCCGGGAGCAGAGACATCCGGTTCAGGAAGATAACGCACCTTCTAGAAATTCCTGGCTAAGTGAGAAGCTCAGCCTGATGTCCCCAATTTAAGAAGCCTTTTTGAATGTCCCAAAAGAACCTCAAAGACAAGGAGAGTTGGGAGGTGGTCAGAGGGCCCCCAGCCTCATCATCTCTGGCAGGGTGGGAGGTGGCCTGCTGGGCACACAGTGTTCCCCTGAGCCCAGGCCGGCTCTGTCCCTGTCCGGCAGGGCAGCGGGGAGGACGCTTCTGCTTCGTCAGTTTTACATAGAAACCACGACTACGGGGGTCTGAATTGTAGGGTCATATCTTTATAGTTTTTTTTCCCTTCTGCTGGGTAAACTTTTAATGTGAGTCTGTGTATTTTTTTCAAAGTGTATGATTATACTAGAAATGTGGACTTTATGTCATAAAAGGGAAAAAGTGTTTCCAAGCAAGCAGAGGCCTTTCTCACATAGCATCTTGCCAGCGCTATGGGTTTTGGGGCCTGGCGGGAACACAGGGTTAGCATACAGCCTTCCTAGCCAGTGCCAGGTTGCACTGCATCGTTGTGGCACCTGGGCCCCGCTTCCTCCCTCCAGTCAGCTCTGACCCCAAGTGGTACCAGAGCACACCAGCCACCCTTGTGCTCCGAGGCTGTAGCTGCCCTGGCTGCCAGGCCAGCATTTCCTCCTTCTCGTACATATAATAGCACCAACCGGATATTTTTAGATTGGCTTTGAAATGTCACAGTGTGCTAAGACCGCATACCAGACACGTGAGGTCACTGCGGCCACCCCACCCCCCCACAACCAGTCCAAAGCCAGGGCCCCACAGGGCCGCCAGACCCCCAAATCCTGCAGGGTTTGCCCCTTGTGGTCCCCATGGTGCTGGTCCCACTGTTGCCTTGGCAATCTCCAGGGAGACTTGTCCTGAGTTAAGAAGGGACCGCCTCTGGGGCAGACCTGCCCTGGGGAGCTTCAGGGCCCCCAGCACAGAGAGCTGCCCATGGAGGGGCCCACACTGGGCCTGGCATCACTCTGCCCTCTGCTCTCAGGAGTTCATTTTAGCTTCAAGTGGGGGGTGGGGTGAGGAGAGGCTGCGCTTAGCTCCAGGGCCTCCCCACAGGGTCTCATGATCATGGAAGGAAAGAAGGATCCAGAGGGCTCTCCCATCTGCTCTTCCCCAGAGCAGGTCCTCAAGAGTCCGTACGCTTCACTTTAGACAAAAAACACGGTTCTGAGGCTAAACTGGGAGGAAACTGGAGATTAGACCTGGAAGACAGTTTTCTTCCCCAAAGGACCCCTCAGCTACCCCAGTGTGTGTGCAACAGGAGAAAGGGCTCAGGGAGCCCCGTAAACCCTTTGGCTTTATTTGTATATAGCAGCACTTCTCAACCGGGGAGGTTCAGCCATCTCTGGGGACATTTTTGCTCGTCCCAGATGCTAAGGGCAGCTGGCAGGTGGCCAAGGGTGTCCATCAACACCCTGTAGCACGGAAGTCATGCTCCCGATGTCAGCAGTGCCAGAGCTGGGACCCCCACTCTGGGCTTTGTGGATGCTTGGGAGAGCACGTGGACCCAGACCGGGCCCCAGCTGATGGTTGCGCAGCTGCTGGCCAACAGCTGTCATGTGCATTAGGGTTCCCAATGGCTGGCAAGCCCCTGTTCGAATCCAACCCTCTGAAGACATTTTCTAGCCCCAGCAGGTAGACCGATGGACAGGTCCTGGGAGGCAGCTGCAGAGAGGAGGCCAGCAGGCTCCATGTCTGGTGCTTCCCTTGGAATGCCCCACCTTCACAAGGCCCTGTGGAGACATACCCCCAAAGCCCCCATCTGCCACCTCGCCCTGAGCAGAACCCCCTGTGCAATTTGGGGCCAGGTCGCCCCTCCAGGTCCCCTCCTTGGTCATCACGCTTGTTTGGTGACTCAGCAGTCGGCTCAGGTTCACAGGGAGGCCCTCCCCGGGCATCTGGAGCACCCGGGGGCAGTGGGGCAGGAAGCCACTTGTCCAGTGACCCAATCAGCCCGGACAGGCAGGAAGTTGCTCTTCCTGTGACCCCATCAGCCAGGCCCCCGACGTCCTGGTGGCAAGCTATGCTGAACAGATCTGGTCTCTGAGGAGGTGTCCCAGGCCTTCTACCAGCAGACACATTTTTATGGGGCTTCTGCCTTCAGGCTGTCACACCAGAAGCTCCAATCAGTGATCCCCCTGTGGAATGAGGCCCCCAGAAACCCCCAGCCTCTCTCAGGGTCAGCCTGTCTCACTGTTCCTGACTTCCCTGGAAGCCTGGCAGCCTCTCCCTACGCTGCCCTTATCACCCGCACCCCTCCTGACCTTGGCAGCAGCCTTGCTATCTTTGCCCTGCTGCCTACCCAGCATTCCCCACGGCTCAGCCTTCTCAAACTGGAACA